>NC_090929.1:346674730-346982730 GCF_040938575.1 Ambystoma mexicanum
GCCCCCCCTCAAATCCATCTACCACTCTGCTGTTCGTACTCTCTGTCTCCCTACCACCCGTGAATCCATCACTACTTCCCTCTCCTCTCTTGGCTGGCTTCCATTTCACTCTCAAATCAAATTTCACTTCCTCTGCCTTGTCTTCAAATCACTCCCTGGTCTTACTCCCCTTTAGCTCTCCTCCCTCATCTCTTTCTACTCCCCCTCCCATTCCCTTCGGTCTGCTGACCATTTCCTTCTCACTGTACCTCTGTCCCCTTATGCTCCCTCCCGTTTCCGCTCCTTCCAACTCCTAGCCCCCTGCACTGGAACTCCCCACCTCTTACAATCTGCTCTACCCCCACCTTCTCCTCATTCCGCACCTCCCTTAAAGTTCTCCTTCTCCACTCCCCTCCTTGAAACCCCTTCCCCTTCCTGCCTCCCCTCCCTCCCTTATCCTTCCCCTTGACTATTTCCCTCCCCTCCCCCACCTCCCCACACTCTCCCTTCCCCCTCCCTTCCTCCTACCCCTTCACCTGTCCCCTCCCTACCCAGTCCCACTCCACTACTTTCCCTATTCCTTTCAGTTAATTGCTCTTCTTGCTGTTTTGTTGACTTATTCATATTGTAACTTTGCTTTGACTGTTATATGGTTTATGTTTATGTTTTACATATTAAGTTGTTCACTTGTACAGCGCTTTGGTGTAAAGCGCTTTATAAACCAATGAATACAAATACAAATACACAGCGCCATGAATACAGTATACAGGACGAACGTGAACTCCTTGATCAAATCCCCATGACGTACATTTCCCAATGCACTAGGGAACTGCTCCAAACCCTGTTTACGCTAGACGAGATTGTTAAGGCCATCACTGATTTCCCGAAAGGTAACGAAAGGTAAGGGCCCTGGGCCGGAGGATGGACTCACTTCAGAATTTTATCAGGAACATGTGGCGCTCCTAGCACCAAGGCTGTTGGAAGTCTGAGCCGAATCACTTTATGAATACACTCTCCCCCCATCTCTACAGCAAGCAATCATAACTGTCCTTCTCAAGCCCGGCAAGCCCAGTGACGAATGTGGGTCCTACAGGCCCCTGTCGCTTATGAATATTGACACTAACATCATTTGCCAAGATAATAGCGAACAGATTCCTCCCGATCATGCCGCATTTAGTCCATGAAGATCAGAGTGGCATTGTCCCTGGACGTTGAACGGCCCTTAATATCAGACGGCTCTTCAACGTCTTGTCCAGCATTGGTCAAAAGGCAGACGCTGTTGCGGTCACACTCGACACCCAAAAGGCCTTTGACATGGTCTCCTAGCAGTATATGTGGGTAGTCCCGGAGAAAATAGGGGTGGGACTGAACATGATATCTTACACGGCTAGAGTTCTGGTCAATTCCCTAACCTCGTCACCCTTTGCACTGTTAAGGGGCACCCGCTTGGACTGCCCATCCTCCCCCATCCTCTTTGCATTGATCATCGAGCCAATGGCGGATTACGACAGAGCAATGCACTCCCGTAAGGGCATACGTTTAAAGGATAACCCTGAAATAATATCATTATATGCAGACGACGTTCTGCTATACGTTATGAACCCAAGCACTCATCTTGACCCCATCATATGTGACTTAACTAACATAGGCACCTTTTCCGGCTTCACCATTAACTACTTCAAATCTGAGATACTCCCACTCACGAGCACAACCCAGCAGCCAACATGTGACTACCCTCTCCCCTGGTCCCCAGGTGGTATCAGGTATCTGGGGGTCCAAATATCGCTATCCAAATCGACTTTGATGTCTGATAACTATACTACACCATATTGAGTCGAAGATAACGAGATGGCGCTCTCTCCCGCTCTCATTGGCGGGTAAACTCTCGCTGATTAAGATGATATTGGCCCCTAAACTGCTCTATGTCTTTAATATTCCAGTCTGGCCAGGGAACCAATATTTCGAAAATATACATAAAATATGCGCACAATTCCTATGGCATGCCGGCGCGGTCTGCAAAAAATGGCAACATATGACTCTACCTTACGAGAGGGGGTGCTTCACCGTCCCCGATCTGACCCTTTACTGGGTTGCAGCACAAGCCCAATACGCCACACACTGGTACAAGTACCCATCTACTGCCCCCCATGTTAAACCGGAAAGACTAGCAGCGGCCGAAGTAAACATAATGTCACTGGTCCTCCATCCTAAGTACGAGGTTGACACTCCATCTGACCTTGTCTTGACCACATTGAAGGCGTGGAGCCGGCTACTTCATCCGGGGCCCGAACTATGGCCCTATTATAAATGACTCCCTATCTGGGGATTTCCGGGGCTTGAGCCTATACACGATAAACTCCTTTCTCAACACTTGTTAGAATCGGGATACCAAGCACTAACAGATCTTTTTTCCCCTGAGGGGAAGTTTATCACTCCACAGACATGGCGCCCCAGCCACTCTGGATCGGCATTGGAGATGCTGCAGTACTATAGACTACGGTCTGCAGTTTGCGCTATGTGGCCATCATACCCAGACAAGCCCACATATACACCCGAAATACAATATATAGCCAATTCTAGTAATAGCCGGGGTGTAGTCTTCTCCCTGTACAAAATACTGCTAGCTAAGTCGCAGACCAACCCCCTAGAGCACATAACGAATGGGCTGTAGAGCGTAACCTTGAGATCACAGATGTAATGTGGAGGAAAATGTGTACACATACACGTAGGGTCTCACTTAATTCTAGGCTTCGCTGAATGCAATACAAATTGCTAAACAGAGTATATTATACCCCGCATAAATTAACTAAATTTGACCGGAACCAGATACATGCTTGCCCTAGGTGCCACCTTGAAAGCGCCGACCATATACACATGTTTTGGTCATGCAGGGCACTTTGTGCGTTCTGGGGCGGGGTACTGGAGGCTCTCTCTGAGATTGTGGGAATTGCAGTTGATCCAGATCCGATTGCTGTGTTTGGGATATTGAGCGGAGATGAAGCAAAGAAAATGTCTACATTTTTTAATGTAAGCAGCATGGTTGCCAAGAAATGTATACTACAGCACTGGAAACGCCCCTCTCCTCCCACATTTAGAATGTGGCTGAATGCACTCACCCAGACTCAGACCTGCAAAGAAGAATACATTAATTCCCTCCCTACACATTCCCACACAAAAAATGTCTGGACTGCATTCTATAGCTATCTCAACAAACAAGCTGACAGACTCAGAACCCCCTGAATCATCGTCCATACAGGACCTAACCGGGCCCTGAAGTCAACAGACTAGCATGTGCTAAGCAAACACGCCTGTATCTATTATCCATTGCTTTACATGATTTATATCTGTGTATGTAAATGACATTGCTTGCAATGTGTACTTGCTGCTAACGTCCGCCAATAAATAAAAGTAAAAAAAATTTTTTTTTTAAAGAGTGTTCGCATGTGCCCAATTGTGATTCCCAAAGGAATACAGAACTCAATTCTTTACTTTTGTTTGGCATACTTTTTATACAAAAGAAGTTGAACAGTTTAAAAGTGCATTTAATATTGAAGAGGAGAGCAAGCATTGCCCAAGCCAAGAGTCTCCCCATATTAAGAGTGAAACCAGTCTTTCTCCGAGTCGAAGAGCAATTTAACTGTTACTGTGAATCTAATAACCGTTCAATTGGCCTAAGATACAAGTGTGCAAGCATTACTTGAAGCTAAAAGAGAGGCAATGAGGCTTCTGGGTAATTACTTGGGCTGGTAGCTGGCAGAAAGTTGAAGGTAAAGTTGGGGAAGGGAAACTCGCGGCTTGTAAAGACTATTTTGAAGTTGACATAACCTGTATTACCAGAGACTGTAGAAGACAGAGAGACGTGAGTCTTAAAGGCAAACCCAGGTTGTTATTGTGGCAGATAGAGAAGAAAGCCAAGGAGGCTGCCCCTTTCGAAGAGAGATATTCAGAGGAAGAGTGGATTGCCTACTTGAAGGTGTTGAAGTACTTTAAAGTACATCTTGTCGAAGCCTGTCTAGAAGTACAAATCACTGAAGCTGTGGTAGAAGTCCAAAACAATGTAGCTGTGGTGGTATATCTGATTGTCAGCAGATGCAACATAGTAGTAGCCTAAACAATGTGGAATACTGTGAGTCAAAGATGACAGTTCTCATGGTGAATCAAGTAGAAGTGAAGTTATTGAAGTGGAAGCAGCAGCGCTGAGAAGACATCCTGACAACTATAGCATTGTGAATTCTATCCCTGAAACTGATGAAATACAAACTGTTAAGCAAGAACTTTGTCTCAATGACAGTTGTAGATATTGCATATCTTTTGAACTGTGTTAAGTCTTCTTGAAGAGGTGACAAGGCATCTTGGCTGGGATTACCATTCGTGCTATTTGGTGGAAGTGGAAAGTGGATATTGCACCAAGGCGGCGAAATTACTTCCCGTAATGGCCTTTGTATGGATTCTTTTCCCGCAGATTCCTCACCTGATAGATATCCTCATCAAGCTCTTCTGCTCAGAAACTTTTCGACAGGGAGTGTAGAGGACCTGGCCTCAGCCGTCGATCATTTATCCGTCTTGCTTGGTGCTCGATCGTTGGTTCCAGATGTGAAGTCTGGCGTTATATATATATATATACCACGTCACTATGCCCCATAACTCAGTATCCCCCCTTTTCCCTGTGCTTGAACGCTGCAGAGGAAAATGGTGGGAGACAAGGCTAGCCAGCCTGCACAAATTTGACAAAGGGAAAGATCCCAAGAGGTGAAACCAGCTTGGAATAAAGTTTTCTAGAATTGATGTGTTTTTAATGCAAAAACTAGCCAGATAGGAGCGGTCAACTCAGAGCCATCACCAGGCGTCTCTTCGCTTAGATAGGTGCGCCAAGCCATAAGAACTTTCTGAGCAGGGATGGATGGGAAGGGGCAATGAGGAATCTGCGGGAGAAGAATCCATAGAAAGACCATTACGGTAAGTAATTTCTCCTTCAATGGATTGCTTTTCTCCTGCAGATTCCTCATGTGATAGAATCCCCAAGCAATTAGTGTTATACTTGCAGATTTTGCAGCACTGCCCTACCAAAACTTGCGTCAGCCCCATGGGCGACATCCAGACAATAGTGCCTGGTAAATGTGTGCAAGGATGACCATGTGGCAGCACGACAAATGTCCCTAATGGGAACTCCCCTCTGTAAGGCCATAGAAGCCGAGACTCCTCTTGTCGAGTGTGCCCTAATGCCGGAAGGAAGCTCTTCACCTGCAGATTGGTAGTACTCTGCGATGCAAAGAATAATCCATCGCAATGGGGTCTGCTTCGTTACGGGTAAACCTTTGCGAGACAAAGAATGGGCCACGAACAGATGATCAGATTTCCAGAACTCAGCAGTCCTAGCGACATAAAAGCTCAAAGATCTTTTGTGGTCTAATCGATCAAAGCGCTCCTCCTCCTTAGAGGGATGTGGTGAAGGATAGAAAACCGGTAGGTCCATGGAATGAGAAAATTGGAATTCAGATACCACTTTATGAAGAAAGACAGGTCTTACTTTAAGGGAAACCTTTTCCCGAAAGAACCGTAGGAGCAGGGGCTTGCAACACAAGGCTTGAAGCTCGCTAACTCTCCTGGCCGATGTAATCGCAACCAAAAAGGCTATCTTCAATGATAGCAGCCATAATGAATAGGAATGCATCGGCACAAACAGAGCCTCCATCAAAAAAGTTAGAACTAGATTCAAATCCCTGTCTGGGACAACAAAGGGAGTTGGCGGAAACCTATTTACAAGACCCATCAGGGTCCATAACTGGGATCATAAAGAAGGAACCTTGATCCAGAGAACATTTAAACACAGACAAGTCCGCCAATTATCCTTTGACTGTGATAACCTGAAGGCCTGCTGAATGCCAATGACAGAAGGAACTCCATCACTGTAGTGGTGGGGTGAGAGATGGGTTCAATCTCACGTTTCCAGCACCATGTCTCAAATCTTCTCCACCTACACGCGTACAAGGACTTGGTGGACGTTCTGCGTGCAGCCAGAAACATGTCAAGCACTTCCTCAGAGAGGTCCCAGTCATCATACCTCATCCTCTCAAAAGCCAGACATGTAGGTTGAGGGACTCTGGTTTTGGGTTAAACACCCAACCTTCCGACTGGGTCAGGAGATCCGGACGCCGAGGCAACCAGTGAGGTGGACAGATGGCCAGATCCAAGAGGTCAGAGTATCAAGTTCTCCTTGCTCAGCCCGGAGCGATCAAGATCATGGTTGCACAAAACATCTTCAACCTCCTAAGAACCCATGGGATGTCGGGAACCAGATGGAAGGCGTAGTGGAGAGGGAAGGTCCTATCCACCAGAAACGCATCCCCCACTGCGCCCTTCGCTGGGAATTCCCTCTAGCAAAACTGTCTGCACTTCCTGTTGGAATCCGTGGCAAACAGATGCACGGATGGAGTACCCCAGCGAGAGAAGACCTCCTCTATGACCTCCTGGCACACTTCCCAGTCGTGTGAGACCATGCTCTGCCGGCCCAGAGCATCCACCAAGCCATTCTCTGTCCCCGCCAGATGAACCGCCTAGACCAAGATTTGGTGGTTCCATGTGTTAAAATCGTGGCAAAAATGGCCGTGGTTACAAAATATCGTGGCAAAAAGGCAGTGGTTTTGCAATCGATGCGGAGGACACCCACGCAGCCCCCGGACCCATTATACCATTTAAGGAGAGTGGGGGACACCTCCACAACCCCCACTCACCTTAAATGGAATAATGGGGTACACCTTTACTGGGTCAAACCACAGCATTTTTGTTAACGCGATTTTTTATATAGGCGACATTTTTGCCCTGTTTGTATCACTGCATACCGATTTGGTGGAGGAAGGAAGCTGCTGGTTAGGTGGCGTGGTTCCGAAACAATTCTACCATCTGGGCAATGTTGTTGGCTCTCTCCTTGAGAGTGAAAGCCTTTCCTACCCAAGTGTCTAGGTCTGCTCCCATGAACTGGTGCCTCTGGAATGGTGTAACTTGTGACTTCAACCTGATCCTCTCTGCTCGGGAGGTACCTCTTCCACGGCACCCTTCAACAACAGGCCTCTCAGTTCTTCCTGGAGCTCCTGTCCTGGTTGCGTTGGAGGCAGTGGGGCCTGTCCAGAGGTTTTCTTAAAAAGGGCAGACAATAACCGCACCAAAAGAGCTGTAGAGCCCAGGCATCAGAGGTAATCTCCTGCCACTGGGGCCAATGCCCTGCCAACCGTTCACCAACTGTTAAGTCGTGGGAGGGGAAATCAAAGCAGCTCCGAGGGAAGAGCCGCCCACGCCGCTACTTGCTGGCCTCTAGAAGCCCCTCTGCCCCTTCCAGAGCACGGGAAACGCCTCTGCCCCTGCCTGGCCTGCGGGAGCTGCGCCTTGCTTCCATAAGGCACATAGCGCCTATAGCCTCTGCCTCTAGAGGCAAAGCTGACGGCAGGCTTGGTTGACTGTGCAGCTAGGCCCAGCGTATTTGCAGCTAATTTTGACTCTTTAAACTTTTCCAAAGAGTCATCAGCCTTCGAGCCAAAAAGAAATTTTCCTTCGAAAGTTATGTCCAGTAGCCTATTTTGGACATTCGGAGAGAAGCCAGAAGTTCTGAGATAGGTTTGTCTCCTCAACACTACCGCTGATCCCATGGAACGGCGCACACAGTCAGCCACTTCCAGGCCTGTTTGCTGCGACTGCATGGCCACCTCCTTCCCATCTTCCACCAGCTGTGTAAATCCATCCCGCATTTCATCTTCAGGAACATATTGAGTCGCATGCTCAATAGCTTGCCATAAGCCAAACAAGTATTTTGCAAACCCACAGGCTACATTGGTGGTTTTCAACACAATTCTGCCAGAAGTAAAGACCTTCTTGGCCATTGTGTATAACATTTTACCTTCTCTATCTAGGGGAAGATTAGAAGGGGAGGCTGCAGGTCTGGTGGCGATTGTGGCTGTCTACACCACAAGCCTTTCCGCAGAAGGGTGAGAAGCCAGAAATGATGGGTCTCCTCTCGCCAGCCTGCACCTCCCCGTAAATGTAGAGTTGACCGGGGGAATGGAACAGGGATGCTGCCACAAAGAGGCTACGGGATCAGCAATTGCCAGATTGAGTGGCATGTTATGCTCCGTCACAGCTCCCTCATCCAATATGTCTGTCAGCTCATAGCCCGGAGTAGGCACTGATGCTGACTTTAGACCTAGGGTGTCTACCACCCTTTCCACTAAGGCCCTGAATTTAGAATGGGTATGTGTGCAGGGCTGACCTTGCTGGAGCTGTAGATCCGAAGACGTGTCCAGGCCGCTGGCATCATGCAGCCTTTGGGCCAGCGCCAACAGGTCTGTCTGTTTGTCAAAAGAATCTACTCTTCCTGCCCCAGTATATATAGGATCGATGTCCCCTTGATCATCGTCCTGGTCGGCCCCGAATCTCGACGTCATGGACTAGAAGAATCCTTAACCAGAGAGGGAGACAAAGGATCAGTCGCCGACAACCGGCACCGAAGGTCTATCTTTCGACATCGACGGAATAACCATCTGCGTCAATCTGGGCTTGGGTATCACGTGACGTCAGGAACGTCAACCTCTCGATGGCCCTGAGAAGGACCGGGCATCGAAGGCTTCTGCACCTTGTCAGTGTCGAGCCCAAAGGCTTCTCCGACATCGATGGCATCGACGGTTTGACACGTGAGGTCGGGAGTACCGAGTGCTGCTTCAGCCGCACAGGCATGCTGTTCGGGGGGCGCACCTGCAGCAGCCTGCTTCTTAAACATAGCCAGCATCTGGCTCTTGAATTGTTCCCACTCCTCTCGAGTGGTCAGCCCAGCAGAGGGCTTACCTTTTTTTCACGACAACGAGCTTAACTCATGTCGATGACAGTGGTGCTTCTTTTTCTTATGCTATTAAGATGAGGAAGAGTGGCTCCTCGAGTGTGACCGCTTTTTAGCCTTCCATCAATGCCTTCCTTTCTCCTTTTCGTGGGTGGGGTCTTCAGTCTCGGCCTCGGAAGATCAGACAATTGACTGCCAGCGGTTTCTGAGAGGGGCAACCTAAAGCAGGTTTGGTGGCCCACTCGCGTAAGGACTGCAAGTGCATTTTGGAGCATGATGCACATCCCTCTGTGTCAGGATCCTTCCCATGAAATCACAGACAAACGTTGTGGGGGCCGGTCATCGACATTTTGCAATGGCAATCGGAGTACCTCTAAAAGCTCGAAATCTGGGAAGCAGACATGTTGCTGTCGAGGTATGGGGCGTAGTGACGTGGTAAATATACAACGCCTGACGTCACTTCCGCAGCCAACTATTAAGCCTCGAGCAAGACGGATCGACGACTGAGTTGAGGTCCACTAATTCCCCCGTCGAAAAGTTTCCAAGCAGCAGAGGTGGGTGAGGATAGTAAGGCATTTTTACAACATTTATTTTTAAGAATTAAATGGCATGTTTTGCTAAATCACCAAACAGTTGTCCACCTTGCATTACTGACCCCTAACAAACTTAAGAGACTAATCAGAGAAGTCACAAGGGACTATTTGCGGATTGGATATTAAAGACTGGCACTAGAGGTACTCTCAGGAGAAGGGCGTCATTCTCCTGACCCAAGTTCGTTTTTTCATAAGTGGTAGAGTCAGTTAGGATAGTTTTGGACAGCAGACTTGTTTCTTTGGGACACTCACGACTGACAAACAAGCACCTTAGTTAGTAACAAAGGTAGAGACAACCCATAACGATCGGGAAAGTTGGGCCTTATAGTGTTACTTTAATGAAATATCATACATCATGCCATCAGAGAGTTTGTATAGTTCTTCTGACGCCCCACACATTGAAGAAAGGGAGAACGTAACCCTGAGTTATTACCTGCGAGGTTCAAGCATCTCTGGTGGTGCAATGCTACTCATAGAGTAACAGGGTTAACATTCCTCCCCTGGGCGTCAAATGCGGCACATATTGGGACAGCAGAGGAGAAAAAACCTCCCCTCTGGTTCCTCTGCCTTTACCATGGCAAGAAAGGCTATTCTGTTTGCTGGAAGGCACATGATCCCTGCCATGGCAGGCAAAAGAGGTGAAGGGGGAAAAAGCATGGCCCCTTGGTGCCAACTAAGAAAGCTGCTGAACAGCAAAGTCCAAGGACTTGGCTGTGGCATTCGAGGACCGGAACTTTTGCAAGGAATCATCAGCCTTTGAATGTTACCATATGCAGAAGTTTTGAATACTGAGGTCCTCATCCAAGAGTGAATCTGCAGGACCGATCAAGTGGCCATCGCAGATACCACACAATAGGCTGTGACAATGCTGGTGTAAAGACTCGAAGGGGGTTTATCTGTGATACTATCCACTATGGTTGAGGGAAAGGCAACGAGGCACCCCTGCCGAGGTACTCAAAGGGTAGAAATTGACAAGCAGCCAAGGATGAGACTCACAGGGGGTGAAGAAGGCTGGTTCTTATGTGCAATGAATCGTCAAGCCCTGACAAATGAATGTCTACACACTATGTTATGTGCTAACAGTTATTTTATTAAATAAATAAAGATTATGTTTAGGCAAATAGACACATATAAATAAGACTTACTATGTACTCAGGAAGCTCTAACAATCAACACATTATTTACAGTACTATGTGGTACCACAGTTATTCTTAGATTCAGCAATAATGCACCAACTGGTATATGTAATAAAATGCACCAAAATGACTAAGCACTGTTTAACCTCAAAACACAAAATGTAGAAATGTAGGAAATTACTTTAGAACACTACATGCAACACTGTGTGGAGATCCCTCCTACCCGGGCAACCTACAAATAAAGTTAAGTTATACTTTGCTTTGATATTATTGCCCAGTCCTTATGTGTTCATTAATTGGCTGTTTTTATCTCTACAGGTCCCACCAAGTATCTGGGAAGCAGTATGGGAACCAGGCTTAGGATGAATCTGCGACCCTTGTGTTACCTATGCATGAGGAAGACCCTCTCCCTCGTCACAGTACCTTGGATGCCTTGGAAGACAGTGGTGGAGTCTCTTAGCTTTACTCGACAATGCTCCTCAAGGATGGACTCCACCTAGAAGAAGTTGCTGCTGGGCCGTTGTTGTTGAGCAGGAGAAGGGAACCAAGCAGTGTCAGAAAGGCAGCAGTGAGGGTCTATCGCAGTGGTCTCCTTGGTTGGGTTACTACCTCGGCTGTGGATGTCCCAAGAAGATGAAACTCAATGTGGACCTCAACAAGGCTTGGGAGATGAGGATAAGCCCTTTGGGTCCTGATGACCTTCAGTGGCGGTGGGTTCAAGACAGAAGTAAGTGTCAGGTTTCGTCGGTTTGCGGTTTTGCCCCGTTCGGTTCTTCAGTGCTGCCGTTGCAGCACGGATGACAGGGTGGCTTCTGGCAAGTTGGATTCAAGCACTGTACTGTCCTGCAGACCTCCACCAACTCTGGACCCTCAGGACTCATTCTTCGATGCAGAGTGGCAGGAAACCCACTGGCGGGCACTTCTCTGCAGGGAGCAGCTCTGGACTTTCTCCGCCGTGGAAAAGTGGACAGATGTCGAGGTTGCAGTGTCACTTTAAGATTTCTTCAGTTGGTTGGAAGCTATGGGCGTCGAGTGGCACTAAGCCAGGGTACCCCCTCTTCCGGGCGATACGCTGCAGTCTGGCTTTCGAATGGTCACAGATAGCCTTTGCACCCAGGATGACGCTGGTGGACTATTTGGCAGGAAACCCACTGGCGGGCACTTCTCTGCAGGAAGCAGCTCTGGACTTCCTCCGCCGTGGAAAAGTGGACAGATGTCGAGGTTGCAGTGTCACTTTAAGATTTCTTCAGTTGGTTGGAAGCTATGGGCGTCGAGTGGCACTAAGCCAGGGTACCCCCTCTTCCGGGCGATACGCTGTAGTCTGGCTTTCGAATGGTAACAGATGGCCTCTGGACCCAGGATGACACTGGTGGACTTTTTGGGCGCAAGATGTCCAGTCTCTCTTCTTCAAGACCCAGTCTCTCTTCTTCAAGACACACGAAGATACCTCTGCAGGGCGGCAGACATCCAGGCCTGGCTTTCAGGAGACTTTGGACAAAGAACAGCAGTTGCACGTTATCCCCTCGTAGCTATGGGAAGAGGTTGCCTTTCTAGGTCTTCTCTTATTAGTCCTTGAATCAACACAGCAGCCTTTGGATTTGATAAAGAGTTTCTGTAGTAGAGTGTCGTCCTCCAGCTGGATTCAGGATACAGGTCTCCAGGAAAACACAAAACTTCTGCACAGAAATAAGAAAGGGGGTCTTCTGATATACACAATGTCCCCCATTCACTCAGGCTGAGCTAGGCTCAGTCAGCCAATCACACACAAAGGCATTCATGCAACAACCAGTCAGGCTCACAGACATACTCAGTCTCTTCTCCCAAAACCAGACAACCAAAACAGTGGGTGTGTATTGGAGACCACCCCCAGCCTTTCAGAGCATACACTGCAATCACTCAGTATCAGACAGGGCTGGCTCGGGCAAGACCACAGGCATTGTGTCACACAGCAAAAACCAGACACCCACAACACAGAATGTAATTTGACTCCTCTTTCCATTCAGACAGGGCACACCCCTTTGGGTGTACCCAAAACAAGCAGTCTCCGGGCAGGGCTTTTGCCAATTAAGCAGTAGGCAGCCCCAGAGCCATATATGGTCCTTGCACCCAAATTCTAATCAGGGAAATTGAGACAGAGGCATGGTTTCTCCATACTTTGAGAAATGAGAGGAAAAGGCAGAGAGCCACGAGGCTTACAGTGGCCATCTTGTCCGTGCTTTGGCATCTACTGATTGCTGTGGCAGGGCCAGAGTGTGCCAAAAATGGAGGAGACCCAGAGCCATTGCAAAATAAGCATATAGCTGCCACCAGCCCATACCCTGCTGTGTGGGGCAACACAGAGGTGCCCAGAAACATACACTATGGGGACCAAGGTTTACCCCTACACATGGGTGCCATAGGGATATCCCATGGGTCTTGTTCACCAACAACAAAGACGAAGAGATGTACTGCCGGGGGTACAAACTGGACTTCTGTGCTGAAGATATACAGAAAACACATACTAGGAAAGTCGTGGGACAAGGATGAGGAGGCCATGTCCCTCCAAAGTATTTCCAGCATCACAGCCAGACAGTAAGATCTGGCATGCAACCTCTTTAACGTCGACCACAAGATTACTGAAACCGTCCATCTCCGCGGTCTGCAAGTTCTCTGCTGCCTCAGAGATCACAAACCACAGACCATACATCTACTTGGCAGGGTGCATATATCATTAATGGCCCTCAAAGTATGGCTGCCTGATGTCAATACCTTGCGGGCCCTAACATCTAGCTTCTTGCTCTCCCTGTCAAAGGGCAAGGAGGAATAGGATGTAGTCTTAAAACTGCAGATGTGACAACAGACATGCAACTTTTAACAATTAAGGTGGAGGAGAAGAAATTATATTGAAAATTCTTCTCCATATTTTGAAATCCATGGGAAATTGATTCTAATTTGGCAAACATTGGACTACACTGACAGCAGGTCTGAATATACCAGAATGTTTGCCTTGAAAAAGACAGAAAAATTAAACACGTGTTGGTTGCTATTAGACTTTTTGGATGCGTTCACATTCGAGTGAAAGAATAATTAAATACAAAAAATGTCAAATTGTTTAATTTTGCATCTATTGAATCAACAATATTCTATTAGAGAGAGTGTATTTGCAGTTCTCATTTTGTGACTAAGAGCGATGTGCTAGTAACACTAACAACCTTATATATCTACCCTCCCTCAATGAATAATTCAGGGTTCCTATCCAGGATTTCCCCAGGAGATGGTTTAAGGATTGTACCGTCTAGATACCCTGTCTAATCCTTCTTATCTCTGACTATCCCCTCCCTAGATCTCTCTATCACTACAACATTTCACACTATTTGCATGCACATTCACAACACAGTACCACTTTCTCTCCCCAACCAATAACTCACTTTATCTAGAAATTACCTCTAGCCTCCTCCACAATATTCTTTCTCCTTCTGGTCTCTTGGTTTTCCACCACTGTCTCCTCTGACGTCACCCGAACAACCCACACCTTCCTGTTTCTTGTCCCCGTTTTCAGTTTTGCCATCCTTCTCCCAATCTGTGTTTCATCACTGGTTCCCCCGGCCAATTGGCCCCTACATTCTCTGACCGGCAGGTGTCACAATCAGACAAATACATAAAAAGGGGGTTAATGCCCACCCCTTTTCCGCACGCCAGGTCAGTCGTCTTCATCAATGGTGGCCTGCTCTTAAAAAAGTTCCAAGTTCATGAGGATTTCCGCCGCTCTGCAGCAGGTTTGCAGGTAAACAAGTCTCTGTGTGCGAGTGGTTTGCAGCGATCTGTTCTGATGCTCGTTGTGATTGCTGATGCTGTGTCACATAGCAATTCAGTCTCTCAGTTGCCAGTGGCGAAGCGCAGGCGCGTGTCATCTCCCTGGAGAACTCTGATGTGCTGCTTTGCTGTGGGTGATCCGCCAGCAATGCTTGTACATGTGTTTTTCTAAAAATAAGAGAAAGAGACTGGGCAGCATTTTCATAAAGAGGTACATGGTGATCAAGAGTGGTACTACCAGTGACCGTGTAGTCACAAAGGTAAGGGATGGGGACTCGGGCTCTCCCAGCGGCCACCTCCTGCTGCTGGGGTAGGAATGGCTCTGGTCTCCAACCTGGAAGACCTCCCACCTCAGTCTGAGAGGGGTACCCAATTCCTGGACAAATTTGCACCAAATAGGAACCAACTTGGGCACAAAGCACTGTAGGTGGCCCTTTTGTTAGTTTGGGGTAAAACCCTGCACTAGTTTCGAATGAATTTGATGGAGAAGTGGGTGCCACCAGTCCCAAAAAACGTTTAGAAATCTCCCATGGTGCATCACATCAGTGAGACTTTTCTGTAATGAAAAGCCACCAAGGTTTTCCCTCGAGAGCGGTTCCTGCAGTACTCCTGCGGGACCTAAAAGTGCTCAAAGGAGAAATGACTTACTAGAAATGTTATTTCTATGGATTCTTCCCCCGCAGATTCATCATCTGATAGATAGCCCACCAACATCAGCTGCTTCAAAACATTTTTGACCGGGGGCATAGTGCGGCTCACCGGCGTTCAAATCTATCATGTCTCGACCGCACCACTCCTGGACAGTGGACAGGACATCGGTAGTACATATATCATATCACTACGCCCCCATATCTCAGTTTACCACTTTTTTCCCGCCATGCTCAGCAGCCGTGGTGAAGAATCCAACGGGATTCAGTTAAGGAAACCAACAAACTGTTTTTTTGTTGTGAGGAATAGTCTCAATACTGTAGGCAAAGATCATGGTGGCCTGGAATCTCAACTTCCTGAGAACCTATGGGATGACAGGTATTGGGGGAAGCACATAGTGAAGGTTGAAGACCCACTTCAACAGAAACACATCTCCCAGTGCCCGCCGCAGGGAATTCTATTGACCAGAACTGCTTGCACTTCGCGTTGGTCCTCATGGCAAGCAGATCCACTGTCGGGGTACTCCACAGGGCAAAGATCTCCTCCAGAACCTCCGAGCACACTCCCCACTCGTGGGAGACCATACTCTACTCGCTCAGAGCATCTGCCAAAATGTTCTCCACTCCTGGAGGTGAGCCGCAGAAGCATAGTTGTAAGGCCTCCCTGCTACGGGCAGTGTCTGCACACCATCTTGCTTGTTAAGGTAGTGCATGGCCATTGTGTTGTCCATCAGAATCAGGATATGTTTCCCCCTGAGAGAAGGCATGCAAGCCATCAGGGCTAGCCTGATTGCTCTCAACTACATCCTGTTGATGTGCCAACAGCACTCCGCTGGGGACCAAAAACTGTTCACTTTCAGATCCCAACAGTGAGCATCCCAGCCTTTCAGGGACGCATCTGCGACTACCTGAGTCTGTGGGCACTGTGGCTAAAAGGGGTTGCCCACCATCATACTCTCCCTGATGGCACACCATGAAGGTTCGCTGGCCACTGACTTTGACACTTTGAAGACGTCATTCATGTTGTAGAAGTACTGGGACCACTGATCCCTCAAGAGTCACTGGAGGAATTGCATTTGCGACCTGGCCTTTAGCATCAGAAAAATACAGGAGGCTATTACGCTTAAGAGACGGATGAAGGAAGTGTGGCAAGCCAGAAGGAGAAGTTGGACGAGTTACTGACATGTTCAAGGGTTTTTATTACAAATAAACTAAAACTCCTAGCTTGCTCTCTCTCTATGAGGGGAGTTCCTTAACTAGAAACAAACTAATGGTGCTGGTCAAAAGAACACAGTCTTTAGTCCAGAATCCTATCCAATTAATCTGACCCAGCCACTTTTGGAAAATTAACTAAAAGAGAGGCCGGAGCAATGCCCTCTATCTTTGGCTTCTGCCTGGCACAATCACTTGAATGGCTTGTAGTTAGCTTCAAGTTTGTCAATATGATAAGACAGTTCACAACTTTCTTGCAGACTTTGCTGGTCAAAATGAAGTGTCTTCCGTAGATTTCCCCCTTCCTCAGGAAAAAAAAGGGGTTTTCTCGGAATCTCCCCATGTTCCCTAGTTACACAGGACTCTTTATAAGAACTCTGTGCTTTCAGAGTACCCGAAGTCCTGTGGCCCTCTGCCAGACTTGCTTTCTCACAAACCACGTGATTCAGGTAGAGCGATTGCCCGTTCGGGTTTCTCAAAGTCTGTAACCATGTCGGCTTTCCCAGCCTGGATGCAAAGTGGCCATAGCTATTTCAATCTAGTTCACACAGGGCACTTGCCTGTTCGAGTTTCTCCGGGTCCCGTAACCATGTCGGCTTTGCCAGCCTGGATGTAAAGTGTTTGTACCTCTTTAATTCGGTTTAATATGAAGGCATCCTGATGGTCCAGTGACACCAATCAGTCCTAAGACCTGGGACTAAAGGGCCGGGAGAATTTTCTTCAACGTTACCACCCTGAAATTGTCTTTCCTCAGACACTTGTTAAAGGCCTTGCCGTCTGGGATGATGAAGTCCTCCCCCTTTCTAAAGGTTCCAGAAAACAACAAGAGTACCTGCATGATACTCTCTCTTCGGGTTGCACCTCTTCCAATGCATCCTTTAAAAGCAGGGCTCCCAGTTCTTCCTGCAGCTCCTCTTCCGGTTGCTGGGTGGCGGGGTGTTGGTCTGTCTGGAATTATATTCAAGAAGGGTAGACAATACCCCATCTGACAAGCTGCATGGCCCAGGCATCTGAGGTTATCTCCTTCCAACCATCCCAGTGCTCAGAGACACTTCCTCCGACCGGGGAAATATGTGGAGAGAACTCAAAGCGCCTTAACCTGCCACCCAAGTCTGTTGGTCCTTAGAGGAACCTCTGCCGGTCCAGGATGAGACAAAACACCTTTGGGTCCTCCTTGGCCTGCGGTAGCTCTGCTTTCCTCCCGAAGGTAACATACCCCTTGTAACCACTGTCTCTACAAGAGAAGCCGAAGGACTGCTCGACAAGCTGCTGCACTGCAAGCCACAAGCACTTTGCAGCCAGTTTGGACTCTTTCAGTATCATTACAAGTTGGGTGGTGCAGTAAAATCAACAGGAATGCAGTGGTAATTCTGTTACCGCCGCATCACTGCGCCGCCCAACTACAAGTCTGGAGCTAAGGTGGAGGAAAAACCTCCAGCAAGAAGCTGGAGGTCGATCCTCCACCTTACTGCCAAATCTCAGCACAGCAAAATTGTCAGAATGAATGCCAGCAGTAATACCGCTAGCAGTAATTCTCCAATTAAAGGGGATTAATACTGCCTACCACCACTTGTAATCCAGCAGTAAATCTGCCGGACCAAGTGGCGGTAACAGTAAATTTGTTTGATGGTATTGCCGTGGATTTACTACTGGAATACTGTCAAAGTTGCAATGAGGCCCTTTGAACTTTTCCAAAGATTCACTGGCCTTTTGCCCGAACAGGTGCTCACCATCGAATGTCATGTCTAAACGTTTGGCTTGTACATTTGGGGAAAAACCAGAGCTGTAGAGGTATGCAGCCCTCCTAAGCACTGTGGAAGTTACCATGGCATGACCTGTGCAGTCGGAGGCTTTAACACCCGCCTGAAGGGTCTGACAAGCCACCTCTTTCCTATCATTTATCATGTCCATAAACCTATCTCTCACCTACCCTGTTGGGAGATGATCGGCCGTTTTAGCAATCGTACTCCATAATACATGAGAGTATTTAGCAAAGGCATAAGTAGCGTTAATTGCCTTTAGAGCGACACTCCAGATGCAACCATTTTCTTGGTTATTAAGGCATCAAGTTTCCTGGACTCTGTTGGCATATTTGAGGTTGACGTAGCTGCCCGTGAGCGGCTTGGACCCAACCCCTCTAAGGTGGGATGGGCTGAAAGGAAAGGTTGATTCCCCTACCTGGCTTCTACTTCTTGGTCAACTCAATATGAAAAGCTGGGTGGTACATGGCCTCTGCCACAACGTTCCGATGAGATCTGATGTGGCTGCGTTGAAGTGCAATGCCCTCTCCAATTGGGGGCCTTGTCCAGGTTGTCCTGAGATCATAGGACTGGAGTGGCATGGCTGGTGTGCAAAAGTCCAGGCTCAGAACTACTCTCTCCACTGTCTTACTGTACTGAGCATTGGGGTGTCCATAAGGGGAAGCTTGCTGCAGATCGAGGTCAGGCGAGCTGTAAATCCTGCTTGCCTCGTGCAGACCTGCAGCAAAGGCCAAAAGGCTGGCATGGTCAGTGAAGATGTTGGCTCCCTTAACTCCCATGTCTCTCATCGGCTCAATTCCAAAAGGGACCGGGTCACCCTCTTCATCGAAGATAGACCACATTGATTGGAAAAAAATCCAATCTCGACTCCGGGACATATGATTGGTCAATCGCTGACGTCAACGGGACCGTCCTGACGAGGCCACTCGGCAGTGACCCCTCTAGGACCATCAGCGCCACTGTCTCCTTCAAAATCGTAGAGGTCAAGCTCGAGGACTTGAGATCTGACTAGGCTACCAAACATTTCTGTCTACAATTGTAAGTACCATATTACTTTCTGATACATCAAGCGCAGCGCTTTGTTTGTTTCCATATTAGTGAGTGGTTTCCCCACACAGCTCATGAGCACCAGCTGCTTTGGAGCTAGAGCGAACATTGGAAACCGTTGTTTTGGTTTTTGTATACATAAATATATATTACAGGGCCTGCGATAGCGGCCTTGTAGTTATGGTTAAGTTGCTCAACCCATAGGAAGAGCAGTTTTTGGGCGGCTTATAACTTTGCTGCCGTTCGCCGAATCCTCACCAAACTGTGCAAAAGAAGTATATGGCCATCTCTGAATGATTTTGAAAAGTTTGCTGCAGTTTTGTCAAGGGGATGCAAAGTTATGGGAGGTCCCAAAACATTTGAACTCCTCAGAGATATATTGAAAAATAATGTTGCTCACGCCTACATCCCAAACCGCTGGATGGCCTTGCACCAAACTTGCGCAAAGACCAGCAGTTTGGTCCCGAACACGTGCTTTTGCAAATTTGGTGTAAATCCGTCCAGTAGATATTTTTAAAAGGATCAACGTTAAAAACCCAAATTCCGAAAAGCTTGAGTTTCAAAAGGCCTCATCATGAGTTGGGCCTTATCCCTCAAATGTGGCAGTAATGCTATTACCGCCACATTTAAGGGTTGGCCCAATCATCAGTCGGGCAATAAGTGGGAGTTTTACCTCCAGCCTTTTGCTGGAGGTAAAAATGTCCCCTTACAGCCCGATTTCGGCCGTTTTCAGTGCCATTACAGCTGTCGCAACTACCGCCAGTGGTAATAGCACCCCCCACCCCATTGGGTCTAAGAGACCCAATGGTGAATGGGATCTTACCGCTGTACCGCTACTCGTTAACCAGCGCTAATAGTGCCTAACTGAGTACCATCAGACTTGTGATGAGGCCCATAATTGCGAAGCCGACTTGGTCGCATTTTGAAATTCAAGCTTTTGGGATTCTGTTCATTTGTCCCACGCTTTGCATTTAATGTATGCAGCAGATGCCCTTGCACCCCGCGAAGCCCATAATACAGAACTAGGTGGGCGGGGTACAGCCCCGCAACCCCTGCTGACCTAGTTCGGCATTTTGGGAGTCATTTTCAACCAGGCCGAATGTGCAGAAAACACGCATTCAGCATTTTTCAATGTTATTTTGGGACAATACCTTTTAAAATGGGCAAAAGGTAGGTCCAAAAGAATTTGTGATATCCGTGTACAGTCTGCGGACTCATTTCCTGATTCGGTGCCCACAGATGCCTCTCGGCCAAGCAGTACATTGCTTAACATTCACAGACATCGTACACACCCACTGATTGGTCAATTAAAAACGTGAGGTGCGTCAAAACCTTTGAAACGGATGCCATGTTGGATTTGTGAACTACGCCAGTAGTTGGTGTAAAACCATAAAAAAGAAACACCACATTACACTTGTCAAACAAATGAAACAACTCTGGGGGTGTCGGGGTTGATGAGGATGGGATGGAATATATCCACAAAAAGGCCAAAATCTGGTGTTTTCTCTTCTCCAATGTTCGCGACATTTCTATGATGTTTGTGAAATAATTTATTTATATTGCGCCGGTAACCAGCAAGTTTCGGGGCGCAGATACAAGGACACAAAGTACGTAAAATATATATGACAGGACAAGGACACAAAGTACATAACATATAAATGACAGGACAGTTCTATATAGATGGTCTCAGTATCAAGGAGTCAGGGAGTGGAAGTATTATTCAAAGAGGTGAGTTTTCACTAGTTTATGAAAATTTAAGTAGTTAGGTTCTTTCCTTATGTTAGCTGGTAAATTATTCCAGATGCATGCTGAGATTACTGGAAAAAATTTACGCAGACCCAGTTTACGTTTGTGTAGCGCTACAGTAATCCTATTTTGATCCATGGATCTTAGGGTGCGGCTGGGGACGTAGGTGCAGATTTTAGATTTCAGGTGGACTGGGGGGCTTTCCCGTGGATGCATCTATGAGCTATTGCAAGAGCCTTAAAGTGGGTTCTGCTTTCCACTTTAAGCCAGTGTAGCTCCTTCCTAGAGTTGCTGATGTGGTCGGATTTTGATTTGCATTTGATGATCCTGACCACATTGTTTTGGATAATCTGATACACCTGTAAACTTTTTTTGTTAGCTCCTACCATTAGTGTGTTACCATAGTCTAGGCAGGATAGGATGGTTGTTCTGGCCACTGTAGCGCAATTGTTTTCGGAAAGGTAGGTTTTCATGGTTTTGAGGAGTCTTAGATAGTAGTTGCATGTCTTTTTTATGTACTGAGTCTGAGCTTCGGCTCCTAGAGTTGCTTCCATCATCAGACCTAGGGTTTTCACCTTCTCAAGTACTTTGATGTTTGTGTCTTCAATCTGAAAATGTTTATAGTCTGGAGTTAGAGAGTTTCTGGCTTGAGTGGATCCAAAGACCATCAGCTCAGTTGACAAACTTGACAAAGTTCGAGAACATGCATGCATATTTCTGCATTACAGGGTTGGCTTAGAGATGTTTTGGATGTATTAGCAACCATTCAATGAAACTGCATGAAATGTTGCAATATTATTTTAGACCTAACTTCAAATGCTTTTGCAAAGTTTAGTGCAGTTTCGTCAAGAGGGGGCCATATTAGAGGGGGAGGAGGGGTACCACAATGTTTGAACGGCTTATAAATTAGGTGCCGTTTGACGAATCTGCGTACAAGTTTGCAAAACGATTTTAGACCCAACTTTGAATGTTTGTGCAAAGTTTGTGATGTCATCTTTCATGTCCTGGGTGTTAGTCTTAGCAGAGCATGGTGGTGGCACAAGTTATGATTGCATAGCTTACCATAATTGGTGAATTTCTTTGCTTTTTTAGATTTTACCTTGCAACCATAACATCCCTTTAAAAAAAACGTTTTATCCGTGAATATATGTATATATATATATATAAAAAAGTGAAGCAGTCGCCGCACTATAGTTGAGTATCAAGTTCCATAGAAAACCCGAACATTGAACTGCTAATTACCTTTGACTTGTATGATGGATTTGGCTGATATTTTGTAAATAAAAAGTGTGCTATGGCCCCACCACCTCCCGATACTACACATGTTGGGAAAGATTTGTTAAAAAATGAAAATGTTGGGGGCATGGTAAGGTGGCAATGGATGAAGACATGCCTGCTCTAGGCTCCCAGAAATCCCCTAATGCTGTGTGGTCCCGAGTGGAGCCCCCCCGGCTCCTTTCTGAGGCTCTTAAGATCCGAGGCATTGAGGACCATATGAGCGGCGCGGCGGTGGGCCCTTCGCCTGACAAGATGGCGGCCTCTGCCCTCCTGGGCGAAATCACTGCCTGGTGAGGTGCCCTACCCGGGCTTGAGTGGAGGTTAGGAAGCTGGGCGGGCACCCCTGAAACCGCTGCTGCACTGAGAGTAGGTGGGGTCTCGCTCCCTGGAAGCTAGTAGGGGTCCATGCAGCGGGCCTGATATCTAGACCGTACTGATCTAGTCCTCCTTCCTCTTCAAGCCCTGACGGCAAGGCTGAGACTGCTGGAGCCCGGCCTTACCTGCAATGATCAAAGCTGGAGCGAAGGCCAAGGTGGGGGACATGAAGGCTCTCTTGACCATGCAGGATGTTAAAAGGAAGCAAACGCAGGCAGTTAGAGCAGAGATCCACTCTCCTTCCCCTGCAATGGCCCCTGCGTATCCTTCCTTCACAAAGCAAGACAGTATGGGCATGTTCTCTACCTTGAGGCAATAGGTCATGTTCGAAATGAAATCCACCAAGGAAGCAGTGACAAGGTCAATTGCAGAGCTTGATTATCACCTATCTGGACTGGACTCCCGGGTCAGAGATGTAGAGTCTAAAATATGTGATCAAGCCCACGACCATGCTTCTCATTTCATCTCTAAAACTCAGGACATCCTGTCCTCTCTCACCTCCTCTCCCCTTCCTCCCTCTACTCCCTGCTCTTCTTCTGGCCCCTCTTCGGCCACCTCTCCTCCCTCCTTCTCTGGCTTTGCCCTGTTCTCCCCAGATGAGGTTTCTAGACAAGTCCGATCTATGAAAGTCTTATCAAAACAGGTCCATCCCTGTTCCAAAACCATGAAGGACCACATTGACTCCCTGGCTCCTGCTCTGGCCGACTTCTGCAACCACTCCTTCGCCACTGGAGTCTTCCTCTCCCCCATGCTCCCTTGTGCACCCTCTTCTTAGAAACCCTCTGTCGATCCAACCTGCCCGGCTAACTATCACCCAATCTCCATCACTCCTGGAAAAGCTGGCCCTCTCCCAGCTCAATATCCACACTGAATCTGTTAGTTGTCTCCATGATCATCAGTCTGGCTTCAGAGTTGCCAGAAGCACGGAAACTGCTCTCCTGAACATCTGTGAAGACCTGATCTCCAACCTTGATTCCAACACCCCTTGTGTTCTCATCTTACTTGATCCCTCTTCTGCCTTTGACACGGTCAACCATGCCATCCTGCTCAACCGTCTCCGTGATAACCTGAGTATCACAGGTCAGGCCCTGGCGTGGCTGGCTTCTTTCCTCTCTGGTTCAACTTGGGTCCTTCCTCTCCTCAATCTCTTATCTCGACCTGTGGTGTTCCCCAGAGGTCTAACCTCTCTCCCTGGCTGTTCAACCAATACCTGGCACTTCTTGACCACCGCATTGCTGCGCTCTTCCCCAACTTCCAGTGCTATGCGGATGACACCCAGCTCAGTTTCAGGCTACCTTGAGCCACCTCTTCTCCCTCTCTCATCTCTGTCTGTCTGCCATCCAGGAGTGGTGTGCCGCCAATGATCTCTGCCTTAATGCCAGTAAGAATGAGATTCTCCACATCGGCACACCCGCTCCCTCCTTTCCTGTCACTCTCTGGCTGGCCTCTCTTGGCCCTCTTCCTACTCCCACCTGTCGGCTAAAAACCTCAGGGTCATCTTCGACTCCACACTCTCCTCCTCTCCTCACATCTTTGACGTCTCTAAGAAGTCACACTACCACCTGCACCTCCTGAGAGGTATTCTTCCTTTCCTCTCCTTACCCGAGAAGCTCACTGACTCCAGAGCTCTGGTTCTCTCTAGGCTCGACTATTGCAACAGCCTCTTTCTAAATCTGCCTGCTTCTGCTCTGCGCCTTTTGCAACTCATCCAGAACAGGACTGCAAGACTTGTCCTTGGCCTCAAGCCCAGGGATCGTATCTCTCCAGGACTGAAATCTCTGCACTGGCTCCCAGTGGCAGCGAGGATTAAGTTCTAAACCATCTGCATTGTCCACAAGGCCTTCTGGGGACTGGGGCCTCCATACCTTCAACTCTTACTTCCTAAATATCTTCCTTCTCGAGCTCTTCGCTCATCCGCCTCCAACTCCCTCAGGGTCAGTCGCTTCTCCAAGCAACGAGTTGGTGGTAGATCCCTTTCTTCGGCTGGGGCCTCCCTCTGGAACAGCATCCCTGCCTCCCTGAAACTTGAGGAGAATCATCTCTGGTTCTGGAAGCACCTCAAAACCTTTCTCTTTGCTTCTGGTTTTTCTCCTCCTCTCCCCTGCTGACTTCATGGCTGAATCTGCACTGGTTACCTGGCCTCCCTTTGATCTTGGGCCCAGGTCCCCTCCCCTCGCCAGTCGCACACCTGCACTGCCTTCCTGGCAACCCCCGCACTTGGGGACTGTTTTCTGTACCCCTGATAGTCCCACTACCACCTGATGTCTTCACTTAACCTTGCCCCCAAGCTGGCAGTATTTTTACTTATTGTTTATTTTTAATTTTTTCCCCATGTACTGATCTTTCCCTCCCCCTTCCCCAGACACTTGCGCGATCTGAATGACACCTGGCCTAGTAGAATCGTTGTCTCTGCCTCCCCTCTGTTCCCCCTCCCTTGCCTCGACACGCCTTAAAACACTTGTTTATAGGCGTGTTATAAATGCCATATCATATCACATAATATCATATCATATCATGCTCAACTGGCTAATAGAGTGGTGGGAATAGAAGAAAAGCTGGAGTAAACCTGGGCTAAGCAGGAAGACCTAGAAAATAAATCACACAGGAATAATATCTGGCTCTGTGGGGTCTTGCATCAGGAGTTGGCAGACTATGGGCCTGATCACGACTTTGGCAGTAACCCTTAAATCCGGCGGTAGCGCTATTACCGTTGGATTTAAGGGTCTGCCAAATCAGGACTTTGGCGGATTTCGCCCCAGCTCTGAGCTGGGGGGAAATCCGCCGAAAATTCACACTATTACCGCCGGCGGGAAATCCGCCGGCGGTAAGAGTGCACATTTTCCCCATTGAGCCCAATGGGGAATGGGGCATTCCCGAATGGGCTCAATGGGGAATTACATTACCGCCGAACTCGTGATCCGGCGCTATTAGCGCTGGGGAGTTTGGTGGTAGGGCTAATACCGCTGGCGGTAACACCGCCGCCGTTACCGCCAAAGTCGTGATCAGGCCCTATGTCTGGAACTTGCTCCATACCCTGCTAGATCCCCCGCAGTCTGCGGATGTCACATTGGATAGAACGTACCATGTCTTGCCGATTATGGCAGCGCCCCGAAAGAAACAGCTGGTGGAATTTCAGGGATCCAAGCTTTCGTTGTTCCAGGATCTGTCTCCACACACTCTAGCCAACAGGAGGAGGCTGCAGGTGGTGTCATTGTGGCTGCAGTCGTGACATATCCGCTATAGATGGGGGTCCCATGTAAGCTGTTGTTTGAATACCAAAACCAACACTATGCAATCAGCTCAGAGGAGGAGGTGGCAGATTTAATGGAAGCCCCTCCCAAAGTCTCGGGAGAACGGTGGCGGTACTGAGCAGGTGGTCGACGGGGGACTTGCTGTTTGGGAAAGTCCAGAAAGCCATGGGGGAGACGTGATGCGGTGAAGAAAGCTTTAAGTTCGGACATTGAGCACTTGCCTATTGACCCGGATTGAAATGCCTGAGCTGGGTTCTGGGTCGGCACTTAGCTTATTCTTTAAATGTAGGAACCTCGATTGTTGGGGTTTAAAGGAGTTGGGTTAGCTGGTTAAAAGATGCTGTTATGTGATCAGTTTACTACTGCAGTTTGAAAGAGGGGTTGGGGGAATTTGTTGCTGGGTGCCCAAGAAGATTGGCGCCCATCTATTCCTTACTTGTGAGTTTCAAAATGACCTTGTTAGCTTATCATTTTTTATTTCTGCGGTTGGGAATTATGTTGTACTTTTAACCACACAACAAAGTTCTCTTACTGCTTCATGGGCTGAGCAGTCCAATGGTTACTCTGCAACTGCCTCTGTTGGGTTTTGTTTTCAGGCCGTGCCTGAAGGAAAGCGTGGTGGCGACTAACATCTTGTGTGACTGTAAACGTGCAGGGGGTTAACACCCTGATGAAGCGCAGGGCCCTGCTTTGCAGCCCTGGTCTTTCTCCAGGAGACTCACCTCTTGCCTGCAGATGAAGCCCGCCTCAGTATTAAAACATATGCCAAAGCCTTTTTTGGCTCTAGTGGCCTTAAAACGCGCAGAGTTGCCATCATGGTTCGTAAGCGCACAACCCTGAAGGTGTTGAGAGTGATAAGAGACGCAGAAGGGAGATACCTACTAATCACTGCAATCTTGTGGGGATGTAAAATAACATTAGCTTCCATCTACGGCCCCAATAACAAACAAGAGGGGTTCTTGGCATCATTCTCAAAGGTACAGGCTAATTTTGCAGAGGGCGAGTTCATCAACGGTGGGGATTTTAATTGTGTGGTGGATCCCGCAATAGACAAATCTTTAGCTTCCACCCCTAATGACAAAAAGAATTTGTTAGCCATGGCTCCTCTCTTCAGGGAACACTCACTGATAGAAGCATGACGGTTCTGCCACCTGGGGGAGTACACATTTTATTTGGCGATACACAAGGGGTTCTCGAGGATAGACATGTTCCTTATCACTAATACACTTGTTCCCACAATGGTTGGCATAGACGTGCACCCGAAGGCGCTCTCTGAGCATTAAGCTTACTCTTGACCTGGTCCTACCAACTGCTCAGAGCAAACCCCACTGGAGGATCAATGACATCCTGGTAAGGGATGTGGCAGCCAAAGCTCACATAGCAGAAGCAATATCTAATGTATGACCCTTTATGACACTGGTGTTCTTGAGTTTAGAACAGCTTGGGATGCGGCTAAAGTAGTGATCTGAGGAGCCATAATTGAGCAGTCTGTGCTTTGGGGGTGGGCAAAGAAACTGATTTAATCTCAATTGGAGGACGAAGTCGTCGTAGAGAACAGGAGCACGCTTAAACGTGCTATCGCCGCTCCCTTCAGGAGGCAAACCAAGTCTTGGAATCTCATCTTTTTTAAATTTATTTTTTAATTTTTTAAAATGTATTTATTAAGTTTTATATGTCAGAACAACAACAACCACACAGGGAAACAAGCCCTGATACAATACACAACATTTAAACAACACGTGAACCGTACAATCTTAACTGCAACTACTACCCCCCCCTCGCAGCCTTCATGCTAATTAATCAATCTACTACAATTACTGCATCTACATCCTCCATTTGCTGTACGCTTTCATTCTCTCCCACATTTGCGAACAATGTTACTGTTAGCGCTATCTATCTTTGTATGTCTATCCCAGTCTATGTATTTTGCGTTTTGAGAGCCTTTTCCCACACCCCTGTTTCCGCTATGCACAACTTTTCCAAATGTTTCCACCATCTGTGCACACTCGGTTCTCTCCTATCTTTCCATCCCATGGCTATGCTCCGCTTAGTCAATATATATATCAAGTCTTTGAGTTTGTTCAGTGGTTTATCTTTCGCGTTCCTCTTACATCACCCCAGCATGCAGGCTTCCGGGGTGTCTCGACATCTAAGTCAATGGGCCTCATTACAACCCTGGCGGTGGACCATGGTGCTATTAGCACCATGGTCCATGCCGGATTCCGCCATGGTGGATGGCGGATTTACCGCCCCATTCCAAGGTTCGCAGGGCGGTAAATCCCCATTCACCATGGCCCCTTTCCCCATTCCCATTTTTGGCCCATAGGGCTCAATGGGAATGGGGAAGGCGCTAATGACGGCACCGTAAATTACGGTGCCGTAATTAGCACCATGGTCCCTTAGCGGGTTGGACTTTAACGCCTGCAAAAAGCAGGCGTTAAAGTGTGAATCTGGCGTTAAGGGTTTAACAGCGCCACAGCCTTTTACGGCGCCGTTAACCCCTTAACGCAAGGGTTGTAATGAGGCCCAATACCTCCTTGGGCCGCTTTGGCTGCTATCTTCCCCCGGAACCCTTGTATAACCGGGCATCCCAAGAACATGTGTGTGAGCCCAGCCTCCTCCCGTCTGCATTTGGGGCACACTTGCTTCCCAGCCCCTTTGAATATGGAGATAACAGCCGGTGTGAGGTATGCCCTTTGCACTATATACATTTGTATTAAATGTAATCTGGCATTTCGGGATACCGTCTTGTGATATCGCTTTATTTCCCTCCACTCCTGCTCTTTGAAATTCTTCCCCAATTCCCATTTCCATTTACTCTTACAATTCAGTTCCGCCTGTGAGGAGCAGCTTAATAAAATCTCATAAATTCTGGATACTGCATGTCAGCCTTCTGCCACTGTAAGCAACATCTCAATATCCTCATTTTCAATGTCCTCCTCCATTACGTCTGGCCATCTTCTGCGTAGCACCCCCAGAACCATATTATGCAACAAGAACTGTCCTGCTTGTACCCCAGCCTCCACCCATAACTCTTCAAATGTTTTCCACCTTCCTTCGCTCCTCAAATCCCCCACCATGACCACTCCACATGTCTCCCACCTTGATTCTATCTTAGTCCTATCTCTCTCCCCCCTACACCCCAGAACCGTGGCCAACAGTGTCTGCAGAGAGAGCAGGTCCGCTATCCCCATGACCTTACAGGCCCTGTGCCAGATGCGAATGCCCAGTTTCACCAGGTAGTGGCCCTTGTGCCGCTCCTTAGCGGGAGCCCAGAGGAGGTCTCTCAGGTGACGTCACCGCAATGAGGGCTGCAGCAGTGCCGTCTCTATTGTGGGTTCATCCGCCATCATTTTACCACGTGCTGCAGTTGGCACGCTAGGAAATACAGCTCAAAGTTCGGCACCTTTAGTCCCCCCTGGTTGTACGGCCTCCGAAGTGTATTCAGGGCTACCCTGTTGCACCCATCCTGCCACAGGAACCCCCTGCACAACTTCTTCAATTCTCGAAAGAAACACCCCGCACCACAGAAACTAGCCCTGACACCGTGGTTCCTGAGTAGGTCATGCTAGGACACCTCAGCCTGTCTCACGCTAATCTAGAGATCATACAGGGCCCAGTATAAGAGCAAGTGGACCAGGTTCTGCCACTGGGCAGACTCTAAGGATATCAACCCCCTTGCATGTATTTTGGACGATGTGCTCTCCTTCTCCGCGCACCTCGCTCACTCGGGCGTGCAGATGGACACTTATGATACGATATGATAGGTTATTTAGAACGCGCTTAATACCCAGAGGTTTGACGGACTTGCTGCACTTACTTGGCAGCCATTGGGGCATACAGGAACTCAGAGGAGGAGGTCTTCTACTCTTCCAACCCCATTGTCAAGAAGCATCTGACGGGTCTCACCAGACACTACCCCCGCCCATCAAGAGGCGACACCCCGTGTGGGACCTCAATATAGTGTTAGGTGCCCTGGCGCACAAACCATTTGAGCCAATGTCGTCCGCGGGCATCAGGCTGGTCACCATTAAGACAGCCTTGCTAGTCGGCCTCACCTCGGCTCGCAGGAAAAGCGAAATCCAGGCGCTGGACGCCTCAGAGCCCTACACTATGTTTCACAGAGATAAAGTAGTCCTGCTGACACACCCAGCATTCCTACCTAAGCTGCCTTCCACATTCCATCCAAACGAAGAAATAGTGCTGCCTACGTTTTTTGCTGTGTCCAAAGACGAGGCACAGAGAGTTTTACACTGCCAGTATGTCAGGCGTGCCCTGAAATTGTACTTGGACAGGACCAAGGGCTTCCGCATGTCGGATGTACTTTTTGTCACCTTCGGCGGATCAAGACCGGGGTATCAGGCCTCCATAGCTCGTTGGATGGTCTTGGCCATCAAACGAGCCTACGAGGGACAAGATAAGCCGCTGCCGGACAACATGCACGCCCATGCGGTCAGAGCCAAGGCATTGGCCATCGCCTTCCAGCGGTATGTCCCCTGGCAAGTCATAAGCAGGGCGGCCACATGAGCCACCCCTTCGGCTTTCTGCAAGCACTACTGTTTGGATGCCAGTTCTAGATCAGACACGGCTTTCGGACCGGCGGTTCTTAGAAACCTGCTTGCTTAAGGAGGGTCTCCTCTCCACCATGAGGCTACATTCAGTTGCAATCGTCCATGCAGTATGGAGGAAAGGGGACGGGACGTAAGACTAATTATAAATTACTCACCGTAGTGACTAACGTACTCTTAGTCCTTAGTCCCCTTTCCTCCATACGTCCCACCATCCTCCCCCCTAATGAACTGGTGTCATTAGGCAATGTTAATCTATTGTCAACGCGTCAACGGGGACTGAAGTGTGGCGCCGGAGGGCCGAGTCAGGGCAGGGCATGTTCCCAGGGCCGCACCCCCGCATGCCTCTAAATTTAAAGGGGAAGAAGGTTTTTTCTGGTGAAAAAGGGTCAGTCTCCCGGCCCTTGGAAGGAACACCCATGCAGTATGGAGGAAAGGGGACTAAGGACTAAGAGTACATTAGTCACTAAGGTGAGTAAGGGAATAGTTTCTTACTTGTAACTCCATTTCTCCAGCATTGGTATCTTTCATGGATTCACATGCTTAGAATATTCCCCGTCGTCAGGCTGGGAATCCTCGGTAAGTTATATAGACCTTTTCCATAGGAAAACTTCCAACACTTTTGTGTCCCATCTACGTCGTTTTGGGCCGCGTATGGCAGCGCCACTAGGACATAGAGATATAAGTAGCCCCGCCCCCGCGGCTCCCTCAGATTTAGACCCCCAAAGTAGTATGGGGAGATCTCTGGTTTGCATGTGTAGGGGAGGCTGGCGGGCGCACGTGAATCCATGAAAGATACCAATGCTGGAGAAATGGAGTTACAGGTAAGAAACTATTCCCTTCTCCAGCATTGGATCTTTCATGGATTCACATGCTTAGAATAGATTGTATAGCAGTATCCCCCAACATTGGAGGTGTGTATGCAAACCAATATCACAATAACCATAATGCATATTTATCATGGCAAAACATCACATTATAGTATGTTAACAGTGAAAACATCACACTTCAAAGTACATTAGCCGAAGGATGTGACCCCTTAATTGGGGCTTACCTTATTGAAACAGGTGCCGTAGGACTGCACGACCCATCTGTGTATCCTCAGCATGTTGCTGTTCGAGGCAATAATGCCGGGTAAACGTGTGTGGTACTGACCAGGAAACCGCCTGACAGATATCTCCCAGCGGAATTCCGGACCACAATGTCGTCGACGAAGAAGTGGATCTCGTCGAATGGGCCCTTGGACGCTTCTCCAACGGTTTTCCGGCTTTTGAGTGACAAAAGGAAATAGTAGACGACACCCATCGGGCTAGTCCTTGTTTTGAGATCGGTTTACCTTTAGCCGAAGGGCCATAAGCCACAAATAGCTGTCTCGTGTCTCTGAAGCTTTGAGTGCGATGGAGGTAAAATTTTAAAGCTCTTTTCACATCAAATGTATGGAGAGTCTTCTCCGCAACCGACGAAGGTGTTGGAAAAAACGTCGGCAGCACTATAGAAGAGTGCTTATGGAACATGGTAGGTACTTTAGGAATGAAATGAGGATTAGTAGCCAACACAACTTTATTATTGAAAAATCTCAAGTACGGTGGATCGATCACTAAAGCTTGTATTTCTGACAGTCGTCGAGCCGAAGTAATAGCCACCAGAAAAGCCAATTTCCACAACAAAAATGTCAATGATGACGATGACATCGGCTCAAAAGGGGCCTTCATCAGCGATGCCAGAACCAGGTTAAGACTCCAGCTTGGAGGAAACTTTTTCGCGGGAGGAAAGGTTCGGAACAATCCTTTAAGGAAATGTTTAATCAGCCTGTCACTAAATAACAGAGTTGAATCTCTCTTCCCAGTAAATCTTGAAATGGCAGCCAGATGCACTTTTATGGATGAAACAGACAAGCCTTTTTGAGCAAGGAGTAGCAAGTATGGTAGAAGCTGTTCCGGTGTGATATTAAACGGGACCAAACCTGGTTGACCTGCGCACCATATGCAGAATCTCTTCCATTTGTATGAATATGAAGCGTTCGTGGACGGCGCCCTCGCCGCTTACAAAATGCGACGACAGTCCGCTGGAATCTCTAACGTACCAAACTCTGAGAAATCAGGAGCCAGGCTGTCAGACTGAGGCTGTCGGGGTCATGATGCCAAACAACCCCTTTCTCCCGAGACAGAAGGTTAGAAATTTTCTGGAACCTCATTGGTTCTGCTGCTGAAAGATGGAGTAGATCGGAGAACCACACTTGTCTGGCCCAGTACGGAGCCACCAGGATCACTCGACATGGATATCTGTGGATCCATTGCAGTGTCCGACGTATGAGCGGAAACGGGGGAAAGGCATACAGAAACTTGTCCGTCCACGGGAAAGAGAACGCTTCCCCTAGTGAGTCTTGCTGTGGCCACCTGCTCGCGTATTGTGGGCATTTCCTGTTGTCTCTCGTCGCAAAGAGATCGAGAGCCGGACGACCCCATTTCTCGAAGAGACGGTGTAGTTGTTGGTCATTCAGTTCCCATTCGTGTAGTCGATTCATCTCCCTGCTGAGAGAGTCTGCCTGCACGTTTTTGACTCCTGGCAAGTGGAACGCCAATAGATATATATTCTGCTGAATGGCCCAATGCCAGATCTCCTGGGCTTCAGTCGACAGAGTTCTGGAGCGAGTTCCTCCCTGTTTCCTTAGATAAAACGTTGTTGTGTTGTCTGTCATAATCCGTACAACTGATCCCTTTATCCGTGGAAGAAAGGATTTCAGGGCCCAACGCATCGCCCTTAGTTCCAGCACATTGATATGAAGGCCGGACTCTTTCGATGACCAACGACCCTGAACCTGTTGGGAATCCAGATGAGCTCCCCATCCAGTTAGAGAAGCATCCGTCACCACTGTCATCTGGAACACCGGTTCCAGCAAGGGCATTCCCTTTGTCAGATTTATGGAAACTCTCCACCATTGAAGCGCCTCCACGAGTTTGCTGTTGATGGTCAATTTGTCCGACCAACGCCCTTGACTCTGTGCCCATCGATCCGCCAAGAATTCCTGAATCGGTCTCATGAAGAGATGACAATTGTTGATTAAGGGTATGCAGGACGACATGGTGCCCAGTAGGGACATGTACCTTCGCACTGACACTCTGGTGTCGACTTTCCAATCCGATGCTTTTTGCTGCAGTTTCAGAACCCTTTCGACGGATGGCTTTACCAGTCCTGACTGCGTCTGGAACTCCGTCCCCAGAAAGACCAAGGTCCTTGATGGCAATAAGGAGGACTTTTCGAAGTTTATTGTGAAGCCCAAGCGTTGTAGGAGGCACATGGTGGCATTCAGACTTTCCTGTGCCCTTTCCGGAGACAATCCCCTCACTAGCCAATCGTCCAGATAAGGGTACACATGATGACCTTCTTTCCTTAACCAGGCTGCTACTGCAGCCAGACATTTCGTGAACGTCCTGGGAGACGATTTCAGTCCGAATGGGAGGACCTTGAACTGATAGTGGGTTCGTCCGACGATGAACTGTAGAAACCTTTTGTGTCGTCGACGCATCGGGATATGGAAGTATGCGTCCTGAAGGTCTAGCGACGACAAATAATCTCCCGGTTGTATCGAACGGATCACTTCTTGGAGTGTAAGCATCTTAAAATCTCAGATTCTTGAGCAGTTTGTTGAGAGCTCGTAGAGCTAGAATGGGACGCCATTTTCCATTGGGTTTCTTGACGACAAAGTAACAGGAGTACACTCCCTGTCCTCTTTCTGCCACCGGGACCAGTTCTATAGCCCCTTTCTGCAGCATAAGCGCCACCTCTTGCATTAGTATTTGAAGGTGGGTCTGCGTCGAGAACACCGGTGGAATGCGTGGTGGCTTGAACTGTAGAGAATGGCCCAGATGTATCGTGTCCAAAACCCATTGGTCTGTTGTTATGCGCGCCCACTCGTCGACGTGATGAGACACTCTGCCCCCCAGGACGTTCTGTAAATTGTCATTGCTGGCTTTTCGTCGTCTGGAGGTTTGGTAATCTCTGCCTTTACGAGTAGCTTGGGCTGCACATCTGTAGCCTTGGGAAGAGTAGGCGGGTCTGCTGAAACATCGGTCTCTAGATGATCTAAACCGGGAGTTACCCGATGCTCCTCTGAAGGGACGAAAGGAATGAAAATTCCTACTACTCCGGAGGGCTCAAAGGAAACGAGCCGTGTCAGAATCTTCTTTCATGCCCTTCAAGGCTTCATCCACTTTCTCCCCAAACTGGTGTTCTCCTTCGCACGGCATATCCATTACCTTATATTGTACCTCTGGTCTGAACGTCGTGCACTTAAGCCAGGCTTGCCTTCGTAACACTATGCCATTGTTGATTTGCTTAAAGCCTGATTCCGAAAGGTCGACAGCAATGTTAATGGAATGATTGGAAGCCTCTTCTCCCTCACGTACGAGCAGCATGGCAGACTTCCTGTGTTCCTCCGGCAGATGGTCCAAGATAGGAGCTAGCCGATGCCACATCTCCCTATCATACCTGGCCATAATAGCCAGGGAGTTGGCTGCTTTAACTGTAGTCGCTCCAACCGATAGCACTTTTTTCCCAAAAGCATCTTGTCTCCTGGCTTCGTTGTCTGGCGGGGTCGTGCATTTGTGGCCGCCGCGGCGGATACCACTGATGCCGGCGAAGGTTGAGACGTCAAGCACTTGGGAGTCGATTCTGGAGCCTTGAATTTCTTTTCCAATCGACCTTTTACTGCCGGTTCTAAAAAAGGGTGACGCATGGTTTTTAGTCCATCCTGCCAGACATGGTCTAAAATGGGGATAGCAAATATCGCCTTTCTTCTCTTGCCCATATGATCGAACAGAAAACAATCTTTTTTCTCTTCTTCTGGGACTAGGCCAAACTCCGCACATGCCTTACCGATCATGGCATGGAAAGCACCCACATCATCAGGTGGTGATGACTGCGCCGGACTCTTCAGAGTTTCCATCTCCGCTTCAGAGTCCCATGTAGGGTCCCTTGAGGGTGATAACGAGATGTCTGAACCCGACCCTTCACGTTCCGACTCTGACAGTTTTCCTCCTTCCTGTGGACGAGAACGATCTTCCTCAACCGGGTAAGCGGTAGGAATTCTGGATGGAGGGCGAGGAGCCGGGCCTGGCTCGTCGACGACTGGCGAGGCCTGTAACACTGTCGGGACAAGCTGAGGTAACCGAGTGTCCAACCGCTCCAACAGCTTCTGTAATGTGTTCAACACCTCCAGGGACAGAACAGCCTGGGGATTCAGTAAGGAAGAGGCAACTGGAATGGCACTTCCACTAAAGAGCGACCCCGAACCAGTTGGTTGTAATCCCAGATCGGTTGGATGTGCGACCGGATCACGGTAATCCTCCGCCGACGAGATCGAGAAAGCCGCTTCTGGTTGCAGCAAGGCCTCAGGCGGGATCGGATCAAAAACCACTGGTTGCCATGCCACCGACGGGGCCACCGTCGACGATAACATCTTTTCCATAGGCGCTGTTTGACCTGACGAAATAGCCGTTGGAAGAGCCGTCGCCGAAGACAAAGCAGGCGTCGACGACCGGATCGTCGTCGATGAAGTCAGTGGAGCAGGGCCTTGAGGCGTTCCCGCCGTTTTTGACCTCGACTTGTGGGACGAGGACTCTCGACTCGAGGTAGACTTATGACGGTCTCCTGAGGAGGATTTCGATGAGTCTTTTCTCTCATTTTTAGATGAGGAGGAAGAAGACGAAGCCTTATGTGAAGAGGAGGACTTCGCAGGATGTTTCTCCGAGGGGCGTTTTTCAGATGAGCGCGATTTCTTCGCCGGAGGCTCCGCCGACACTGATCGACGAGGGGGGACAGGAGACTTAGATCTCGAGGCTGTAGAGCCTACCTCCGAAGCCAGGTATGCACCCGCTCCGTCACTGAGCCAAGTAACCAGGCGTCTGTTGCGGTCTTTTAGGGTCTTTTGTGAGAAGCCTTGACAGATCTCACACGTGTCCGCCGTATGATGAGGGTGAAGGCAGTAAATACAGTCCATATGCCCGTCTCCTTCATATACTTTCTTAAGACCGCATGTAGCACACGGACGAAATAACGCCTTTCCAGACATTCGAAAAGCAACAGTCGAAGAAGAATGCACAACCTAATAAAATAGTAGATACTCGAGGTAATCCCACTACTTTGGAAGATGGTTGAAATCTGAGGGAGCCGCGGGGGCGGGGCTACTTATACCTCTACGTCCTAATGGCGCTGCCGTACGTGGCCCAAAACGACGTAGATAGGACACAAAAGTGTCGGAGGTTTTCCTATGGAAAAGGTCTATATAACTTACCGAGGATTCCCAGCCTGACGACGGGGAATATTCTAAGCATGTGAATCCATGAAAGATCCAATGCTGGAGAAATATAATATCTGAAATGACATCTGCCGGCCAAAATCGACACACGGCTTGAAACCGGAGGACTTCGAGGAAGTCGGCATGGCGTTTTCAAAAATAAGAGGTTCGGCGGGCGTGTTACCAACTAGTGAACAGTGTGCGCAGAAAAAAGGAACTGCGGTCAGGGGAAACTGCACTGCTATGTATAATGGCCCTGACACCATATCCAGCATGGGGCATGTAGCAGCGTCGGATGGAACAGACGTGTAGCTGCACTGCATCCCATGGTGGTGGAAGAGTTTCCAGAGAACAGATGTGTTGTGTGTAATAGTGTCACAGAAGGAAGCTGACACAAAGGTGCCATATTTGGGGTTAAAGACTTATTAATGAAAAAGAAACCTCACTATCCTTATCTCAAAGAGGGGTTTCCCTGCCTTAAAGTAAATGTCAAGGAACTGTCAGAATCCCTGTCCAAATGAAAATCCGCCTTCCTGTGTCAGAACCTACTTCTAACCCTTACACTACAACTACAACTAATATTGTCCAACAGAAAGTTCTTTCTCCAGGAGAATGACTAATTCTCCTGGTTTTCTTTTCTCACTTGGGTTCTGCCTCAGCACCTTTTTAACAGAATCAACTAAGGGTCCCAGACCCTTCTCTGGTGGTCAGTGTGCTTACCTCTGCCACTGATACGAGGAGGATGTCCTCGGGTGCACTCTTCTCATTTTCTGTGGTCCCAAATCCTTCTTAGCTGGTTAGTGGACTTATCCCTGCATCTGGTATGAGGAAGATTTCCTCCGAAGCACTCTTCACTTTTTTTCCAGGTACCAGACCCTTGGAGCACTTTCCATGGCCTGAAGCTAAGACTTCTTAAATCCCCCCACGTCCCCACTGGTCTGGCTCTGCTTTCCGTTACCTTCTGGGAATTGCTCGCATGGTGTCTCCATGGACTGGGGCCGGGCTTCTTCTATGCTTCTGCTGCAACTCCGTGTGTTGAGGCTTCTTGCAGTCTCTGCACTATTCGTGGACCAAGCAGTCCACCTCCAACTGGCGGTTGTGCCACTGCCTCACCTATTTGCAGCTAACCTCAGTACTGCCGATATAGGACCTGTCACAGACTCTCTCAGCATCCCGCTGGCGTAATCTGCAAAACCCTTCCCTCTGATTCACCACATACTTTGAAATTCCTGGGTTCTCCGAATAGGGAGGAAGGCAAAGACTTTTGAGACCTTATCGCTTTCCTTCTTATGGGGTTTGCTCGGCCCCAGCGTAATGTCAACACCTGTTGTCAATGCCTCCTTGGTATTCTTCTTGCCTCCTGTGAGACACCTCGTATCAGTACCAGGAAAGTCAGTAACCCTTATGCGTTCTACGTTCTTCTTCGTCCAAATACTTTCGATCTTAGTTGTATTACTGGTCTCGCAGAAATACACTGGACCATCAATATAATGGTTGGCAATTGAGGTGGTGGGGGTAGTCCTGTGAGGGAGTAACGCCATGCAATCTGTTGTCCCCACGGTGATCATCCTTATCCTCAGAGTGGGAGTGCCTCCCCATTAGGTCCTCCCACATTATCCCCCTTTTCTCCTGTGGTCCAGCTTTCATTCTCCATTCCACTCTGCATGACCTTCCCTCTGCTCATCAAAATAGGGCACTCCTGTATCCGGGCTCAGTTCATCCTCCCACCAGTCCAGCTCCTGCTCTACTTCTTGTCTGGCCTTTTTGCTTTCAGGTGAAGTTACTAGGGAAGCAGCCTGACTTCTGCTTGGCCAGGCTTCGCCCATCCTCCTGTGTATAGCTTTGTCCATTTTCTATGGCAGAGATTTCCAGGCAGGTAAGGCAATGTAGCTGTGGTTGACCCGCTAATCACTATACATCTTGTTATGCCCATACTTGGGTCCTTAACTGCTCCCCCAATTGGGTCTCTTCCCGCAAATCCAGGACGACTTGAGCAGGGGGGTGGTTGCCCCATGTGACATTATTGTATAAGGAACAGTTTTGTTTTTGAGATGTGCAAGAAAGCACCTCTGGAAAAGCTACAGTCAATGCTGATGCATATGCTACAGTGCTTCCCCAATATGCATGATTTGGCAGTGAAACTTAGTTACCAAAACCTTAAGGCAAGTGACTCCTCTGTATGGCGTAACTTGATAAATGTATACAAACTGTTTCCAGTCTGCATTAACTGGTGGGAAAATAAAAGAAAGTACAAGCCGATTAGTCAGATGAATAAAAGAATAATCAAATTATTATAGTGACCAACAGAATGTGCCATGGGGCAGCATTTCCACGCTCATTAGGAAGGTATGAGTAAGTGCAGATAAGAGAGATAATGTTATTTGCTAGCAATCAGCGACTGTGTCAAGCGGTGGAGCCAGGCTCGTTGAGCACATTTCCTAATCAGATGACCCAGAGATCAATACACTGAATCACGAATAAGAGTAAAAGGTGGATTAAACAATTTACCAGAAATTATATAGAGCCTGGGGTACGTTTTTTGTGCAGTTCCAAACTGCTGTTACTAAAGAAGGATATTCTTTGTTATCTGGCATAAAGCTACTAAAAAGGAGTACAGCAAAGAGACCAAATGGGCAATTCTTACCAGCTTGGGAAGACTCCTCCGGGAGAAGACTCTCCTTGGACAAGAGAGATGTAGGTGGCCGGAACACCAGCTCCTCATGTTGAGCCACTCAACGGTTCGGCAGGGAGGGGGTGCATCCTCCTTGTGAAGTAAAATTAGCTGCTTCTGAGCTCTCACTGCTGTGTTCTCCAACATTCTTTCCAGCTAAAAAAATTAAGGAATTTTGATATTCATTTTACACAGATCTAGTTTCAATCATACGAAACCATTTATAAGCACTCTGGAAAAAACCAATGAAACAATGGACAGCATGTCTGATTAAAATGTATGAACTAAGAATATGAAGAGACTGTCAAGGGAATTTAGACTTTGTGCCACTGATAAACAAATTATTGGATTTATGTCTTTGTTGCGGCTCTTCTGCTCATCAAAGCGTGGACTCTCCTTTAACCCTGTCCCGCCTTCCAGACCCCCTAAAGAAAACACAGCCCTCACCACCTCAAATCCCCCACCTCTGCACTAGCTCACCCCTCGCCACGATTAGTGCACATCCTATTCTCTTTCTTGCTTCTCAATTCCAGTGACACAGCAAAGACCCAATGCGGCAATTGAACAAAAACTAAATACACAAATGACTTATCTTTAGTACTTGCCTGTGCTTTCACTAACCAACATTACAATGTGCTAAGTTACTCTGTTGAAGGCTTCATGTTGGGGGTAAAACAGATAGGTATATGTAGAAGGGTTGGGGTACTGGAGGGGCGCTGGGAAACGTTAGGCGAGTAGATGGGTAGGGGGTGGGAAGCATATAAAATTACCAAAAAATAAAAAAACACAATGAAATCTATGACGAAGTAACTTATCACATTGTAATTTTGATTGATAGAACCACATAGAAACATTTTTTCTGATAAATTAGTCATTCGACCCACAGATTTACCATTTTAGGACTACATCCAGATGCAGTTCTGGCTTCTGAAATTTATTTTAGACACAAGGGTGGAAAACTGAGGATTTACGTTGGCTCCGCTCTGCATTATTGGCGCCCTTGACTCCTGATAGGAGGTCATGGGTGGTATATAAGGAGACAGCTGCAGTTCATGACTTTAGTTCTGCCTATTTTTCCCACCAACCATAAAATTGCAAGAGGTCAAGAGCATTTCGCATTGAGTGGTAGTATGGGAGACTGATGATGAATCTGTAGGAGGGAGAAGGGAATAGTTTCTTACCTGTAACTGCATTTCTCCAGCATTGGTATCTTTCATGGATTCACATGCTTAGAATATTCCCCGTCGTCAGACTGGGACCCCTCGGTACACATATATAGCCTTTTCCTATAGGAAAACTTTCGACACTTTTGTGTCCTATCTACGTCCTTTTAGGACCCGCCTACGCATGCTCCGTAGGCCGTCCCAGTATAAGTGGCCCGCCCCCGCGGCTCCCCTTCAGATTTCGGCCCCTCCAAAGTAGGAAGGGTTAAACTTATCAATCAAATACATTGCATTCCGGGGAGGCTGGCGGGCGCATGTGAATCCATGAAAGATACCAATGCTGGAGAAATGGAGTTACAGGTAAGAAACTATTCCCTTCGCCAGCATTGGATCTTTCATGGATTCACATGCTTAGAATAGATTGTATAGCAGTAACACCTGAAACGGCGGTGAGAATGTAATGTAATATACCCTCACCATAATACACAATGCATATGTACAGTAGGAAAAAGTTAACTCATATACCCTTACCCACATAAAGTATACTGTCATAAAAAGGTATAAAACAGATTTTTCCACAGCGTGTAGCTTACCTTACTGAAACAGATGGCGCAGGACAGCTCTTCCCATCTGCACCTCGTCCGCATGCTGCCTGGCAAGGCAGTAGTGGCGGGTAAACGTGTGGGGCACTGACCATGCCGCAGCCTGGCATATGTCCATCAGCGGAATTCCTGCCCATAATGCTGTTGAGGAGGATGTTGATCTTGTAGAATGGGCTCTAGGATGTCCTTGCAGTGGCCTTCCAGCCTTGGAGTGACAAAACGCAATCGTCGATGAGACCCATCGAGCCAATCCCTGTTTAGAGATTGCTTTTCCTCTCGTTGACGGACCATATGCGATGAACAGTTGTCGAGTAGACCTGAGTTCCTGTGTACGATGTAGGTAAAACTTCAGAGCCCTCTTAACGTCCAAGGTATGAAGAGCTTTTTCTGCTGTTGATGATGGGGTCGCGAAGAAAGTAGGGAGAACAATGGACGAGTGTTTGTGATATACTGTCGGAACTTTTGGGACGAACGTCGGATTAGTTGCCAGGACCACTTTGTCCTTAAAGAATCTTAAGTATGGCGGGTCTACGACCAGCGCTTGCAGTTCCGAGATTCTCCTAGCTGATGTGATAGCAATCAGGAATGCCAACTTCCACGATATGAATTTTATGTCGGACGTGGCCATAGGCTCAAACAGCGGTTTCATTAAGCCTGCCAACACTGTGTTGAGACTCCAAGTTGGAGGGAAACGTTTTTCCGGGGGAAAAGTCCGAAATAAACCCTTCATGAAGTGTTTCACAAGTCTGTCGCTAAATAGAGGCGATGACTGCCTCTTCCTCGTGAGCCTCGAGATGGCCGCCAGGTGCACCTTTATCGATGTGAAGGATAAACCCCTCTCCGCCAAGAGAAGCAGGTAAGGTAGAACTTGTTCCGGCGTCAACAACAACGGTTGTAGGCCTTGTTGTCCTCGACACCATTCACAGAACCTCCGCCACTTATAGGTGTAAGATTTGTTTGTAGAAGGGGCTCGAGCCGCCTGCAGAATTTTTTGACAATCCTCCGAAACGTCTAAAGCACCGAACTCCGAAAAGTCAGGAGCCAGGCTGTAAGGTTGAGACTGTCCGGGTCGTGATGCCACACCGTGCCTTTGTCCCGGGATAGTAGGTTCGGGACTCTCGGAAACGCTATAGGATGTTCCAGCGACAGGTGAAGCAGGTCGGAGAACCACGGTTGCCGCGGCCAGTATGGTGCCACTAGAATTACCCGGCAACTGTATCTGCGTATCCACTGTATTGACCTCCGTATGAGGTGGAACGGGGGAAAAGCATAAAGGAACATGTCCGTCCATGGGAAGGAGAATGCCTCCCCCATGGAACCCTCCTGAGGCCATCTGCTTGCGAATTGCTCGCATTTCTTGTTGTCTTTGGTCGCAAAGGCGTCCAGAGGAGGGTGACCCCATTTCTCGAACACTTTCATCAGTTGAACTGTGTCCACTTCCCTTTCGTGTATCTGTGCCATGCTTCTGCTGAGGGAGTCTGCTTGCGAGTTCCTCACTCCCGGGAGGTGGTGAGCCATGATGGAAATTTCGTGGTGTAATGCCCAATGCCATGTTTTCTGGGCCTCTATGGAAAGAGTTCTTGATCGCGTCCCTCCTTGTTTCCTCAGATAAAACATGGCCGTTGTATTGTCAGTCAGTACTCGTACTCGCGATCTCTTGTTGTGTGGTAGGAATGCCTTCAAGGCCCATCGTACTGCTCTGAGCTCCAACACGTTTATGTGTAGGAGTGACTCCGTTGGCGACCAGCGACCTTGCGTTTGGAGAGCACCCATGTGAGCTCCCCATCCGGTTAGGGACGCATCCGTGACTATGGTTCGCTGAAACTCTGGTTCCTGTAGGGGTACACCGTTGTTCAGATTGTGGAAACTCTGCCACCACTGAAGGGTCCGAAGCAGCTTGTCGTCGTCGATGGTTATCTTGTCTGACCACGATCCTTGGGCCTGCGTCCATCGGTCCGCGAGGAATTCCTGGACTGGCCTCATGAATAGGCGACAGTTTGCCACCAGATGGATGCAGGATGCCATGACCCCTAGGACCGAAACGTATTTTCTTACTGAGAGCCTGGTGTTTTGACGTAGTCGGCTCGCCAGCTGATTGAGTTTTGAGGTTCTGTCGAGAGAAGGCTTCACTAGCCCTAACTGGGTCTCGAACTGTGCCCCCAGGAATACCAGCGTTCTCGATGGCCGCAGAGAGGATTTTTCGAAGTTTATGGCGAATCCCAGCTGTTTTAGAAGCTGCATGGTGGCCAGTAAACTTGTGTTGGTCGACGCTGGGGAGGATCCCCTTACCAACCAGTCGTCGAGGTATGGGTATACATGGTGGCCTTGCTTCCTTAGCCAGGCCGCTACTGGAGCTAGGCATTTCGTGAACGTTCTGGGGGAGGTCTTGAGCCCAAAGGGAAGAACCGTGAACTGGTAGTGAGTCCGCCCTATTACGAATCTCAGGAATTTCCTGTGTTTCCGACACATTGGAATATGGAAGTACGCGTCCTGTAAATCCAGGGACGCTAGAAAATCCCCTTCTTGAACGGCGCGGATTACTTCCTGCAGAGTGAGCATTTTGAATTTTAGGGCCTTTAAAGACTTGTTGAACTCACGTAAGTCTAAAATGGGACGCCATTTGCCGTTCAGCTTTTTTACGAAGAAGTATCTTGAGTAGGCTCCTTGACCTCTCTGTGATGTTGGAACTAATTCTATCACGCCCTTTGCTAACATGAGTGTTACCTCTTGTTGCAGTATCCTCAGATGGGAATGAGCGGTGAACGCAGGTGGAATATCCAGAGGGCTGTGTTTGAATTGTAGAGAGTGTCCGTTTCTTATAGTGTCCAGCACCCATTGATCCGTCGTTATTCGTTCCCATTCGTCGACATATGCTGACACTCTTCCCCCCAGAACGGTGTGTTGTATGTCACTGCTGATCTTTATTTTGCTTGTCTCTTGACGACGACGGATAGGATGGTCTTTTCCTGGACGTCTGGAAGTTACGGCGTCGGTTTGCCGTTTGGGAAGCACGCCTGTATCCCTGGGAGGGGTAAGCCGACCTGCCAAAGGATCTGTCTCCAGACGCAGAGAATCTGGAATTACCTGAAGCTCCTCTAAAGGGACGAAAAGACTTGTAGCTTCGGCCACTCTGGAGGGCACCCAATGAACGTGCCGTATCCGAGTCCTCTTTCATTCCCTTTAGGGCTTCGTCCACCTTCTCACCGAATAGAAGGTCTCCCTCAAAGGGCATATCTAATACTTTGTATTGTACCTCTGGCCTGAAGTAGGTACACTTAAGCCATGACTGTCGTCGTAATACGACCCCATTATTGACTTGCTTGAAGCCTGACTCAGCGAGGTCCACCGCGATGTTTATTGCGTGATTTGAGGCTTCCTCACCCTCTCGGACAAGTAACATCGCTGCCTTCCTATGCTCTTCCGGAAGATGATCAAGCAACGGAGCTAGCCTGTGCCACATCTCTCTGTCGTATCTGGCTACGATCGCCAGAGAGTTTGCGGCCTTTACTGTGGTTGCTCCCACGGATAGCACTTTTTTGCCAAAGGCATCCTGGCGTCTCGCTTCGTTTTCAGGCGGAGTCGTGCACTTGTGCTGGGCCTTCGCCTTCCTCGCCGCTGCCGCCGACACCACCGAGTCTGGCGTTGGTTGGGAGGATAAACACTTGGGGGTAGACTCTGGAGCCTTAAACTTTTTCTCGAGGCGTCCTTTCACTGCTGACTCTGAAAAAGGGTGACGCATTGTCTGCAACCCCTCCTTCCACACGTGGTCTAGTATTGGTATTGAGAATACAGACCTCCTTCTCTTACCCATGTGGACGAACAAAAAACAGTCCTTTTTCTGTTCTTCCTGGGACAAACCAAATTCTTTACACGCCTTCTCCATCCATCCAACTCCACTTCTGACTCCCAGGTTGGATCCCTGGAGGGGGATGATGAGATATCTGACATGGCTCCCCTGTCAGACTCCGAATCTGGCAGCTCACCTTCCTCTTGTGCCAGTGCTGAGATTGGCGTGCGTAGGTGCGTCGGTGGACGGGACGGGCCCGGCTCGTCGACGGGTGATTGTGGCAGGTTTGCCTGAGGTAGTCTCTGGTCAAAGGACTGTAGCAAGGACTGAAGCGTGGACAGAATTTCCAACGACAAAACAGATTGAGGATTGAGAAGAGGGGCAGATACCGGTATACCGGATCCCCTCTTCGACGACTTGTCAGCCACTCGTAGCCCTAAGGCTGCTGGGCCAGCTATTCTCTCGCTCTCGTCTTCCCCTGAGGACAGCGACACAGCCTGTTCTTGCAGTAAAGTATCCGGGGGGGTCGGATCAAAAACTTCAGGCCTCCAGGCCTCCTGTAGAACCCCCGTCGACGAGGCCATCGTCGCCGCCGTTGTCGGTGGGACGGTGGATGCCACCTGCGTTAGTGGCAGGGTGGAGGCCGATGACTGGACCGCCGTCGACGACGGTGACTTAGCCGGTGGTTTAGGCGGTCCCGCCTTTTCCACACTTGGCCTGCTTTTACTCGACTCTCGACTCGTGGTCGATCTATGGTGATCGCCCGAGGAGGATTTCGGCCTTTCCTTTTCATGCTTTTTTGATGAAGATGATTTTTTTGACGAGGAGTCTCTAGCTGAGTAACTCCCAGATGACTCTTTTTCCGTCGGTCGAGATTTCTTCGCCGGTGGTTCCGACGAGGTAACGCGGCGTGATGTTTTCGCCGATTGTGTGGAGCCTACCTCCGAAGGGGGGTATGCCCCCGCTACATCATTCAGCCATGCCACCAGCCGTCGACTCCGGTCTTTGAGGGTTTTATGAGAAAACCCTTTGCATATGTCACAGTTATCAGCCGAATGATGAGGGTGGAGGCAATATATACAATCCATATGTCCGTCCCCCTCGTAAACTTTTTTCAAGCCGCACGTCGCGCATGGACGGAACAGCGCTTTTCCTGACATGGAGGACATTTTCTCTAACTCCAACTCCAGGTATACAACCTTGTACAAAATAGTAAGACAACGCGAGGAAATCCCACTACTTTGGAGACGGTTGAAATCTGAAGGGGAGCCGCGGGGGCGTGCCTCTTATACTGGGACGGCCTACGGAGCATGCGTAGGCGGGTCCTAAAAGGACGTAGATAGGACACAAAAGTGTTGAATGTTTTCCTATAGGAAAAGGCTATATATGTGTACCGAGGGGTCCCAGTCTGACGACGGGGAATATTCTAAGCATGTGAATCCATGAAAGATCCAATGCTGGAGAATTAATCCATCACAAATAACATTACTGAAGTCAAGTTATTTGTTCCTCTAAAGGAGTAATTCTTCCTACAGACTTCTCATCGTATAAAGATTATCAAAGCAGTAGAGAACCTGGAAATGGGAGGACACAGAGGAACCATCACCTATTGTGGTAACAAGGAATAGAGAGACTGGCCAAGTGGTGCTGCAGTGATTGCTAAAAACTTTTATTAAATGAAAACCCAAATCTATCTATCCCCAACTTTAAGGGGATTTCCCTACCTAAACGAAAGTAACTTGGGTGCTCGTCTGGAAGTCTGTGTTAGCCAAAACAAAAAGGCACAGTTCCAATCACAAATGATCTACACTATGTCTGTCGATACAACAAAAGACCATAAAGTCCAGCTACTGTTTGTAATCCAGGAGAATAACTCCCTTCCCCTGGATGTAAAGTGCCCAAATGTCTCTCTGGCTGTTCAAAGCAAAAGTTCCATAAAATTTCTGGGTTCTCTGTAACCCAACAGAAAATCAATAATAAAAAAGTTCTTGTGGGGCTAAGAGAATGACTTCCTTCTCCTAGCTGGTTCCCCAATGCCTTTCAGAGTACTATATAAGGTTTGTAGTTCCCTTATGGCAGTTTTCACAATCGCTGGGCTTTCCCGCATCTTTTGCTTCGCCCTCATTGGGACGATGAAGCCGTTCCGGGAGTTCTTCTTGACTTTCCAATGTCATGCTTTTGTGAATTTGGCCGGGGGACTGTTTCACAAAATGCTTTATGGTTTTCTCGATTTATTTAGGGTTTACAGCCTCAAATGATTCTCAGAGTTCTTGGTTTTTCCCCCCCAAGCGAAAAGAAAATGATAACAACGCTTTTCTTCTTATCTTGAGAAAAGTAAAGTTGTGATCAACTGAAAAGACAAGACTCTTGGCAGGATCTGGTGTTGCCCAATCAACAGTGGGTAACAGCCTGATGACAGAGGATGATTGGGCTCGATGGCCCAGCCCCAGATAATTTAAGGGTGTGCCCAGGAGGACCCCTCGTCTCTATTGACAAGTATCCTCCTGAGAACTCTGTTCTCAGTAATGATGCTCCAGAAGACCCGATGACAGGTTTCAGTTTCGTTGGATTGTACTTGAGAAGGTAACTGCTTGAATACGTTTCAAGGGGCGCCTGGTTTCCAGAGCTGTACTGACAGACTTTAATCCCAATGACAAAGGTGAGAGTTAGCTTGGTTACTTTAAAGCTCTTAATATTTGTGCATGTTCAGCTAACAGTTCTTAAACACCCTCCTGATGGTATTGGCACCATCTGAGGATCTCTTAAGTCTCTTTTGGGCCTCTCTCAGACTTCAATCATTCCTGTTACCTGGTACTTGATGTCGGGGGTTTTCACCAGTTCAGCTTGGTTTTTCGTGATGGTCAATTGCCTTTTTCCATTCTCGTTGTGGCTTTCCTCCTGGCCCGCTGCCGGGAAGCAGACCAGGGACTCGACCTTCCTTCCCTGTATAGAACATCCAGCCACCACCTCTCTGGATACTGTTCAGGTCTGTGTAAGGGGCTGTGGGAACGGGTAGTGTTAGCGGTTTCGGTGCACTTGTTGGACCGCCCGGTCCACCCACTACAGGTCGCACCACGACGACCCAATCTCCATACCTCCAAAGGGCCAACTCTCAGCCGACTCGTATGATGCTTTCCAAGCACCTTACGGACAATACATCTCTGGTTAACTCCTCCTCCTGTTCGGCTTGGCTATCACCCACTGGCCACCAAGTTTACTGCGTAAAATGTTTGGCGTTCTGCCTCCATGTGGGATGTCTATTCCCTTCTTCATTTCTACTCTCTTCAAGGCCAACAGCTCATTGGCCTGCAAGACATCCTTGTGCGTTCCCTTGAACCACACCCTCCATGTCTCTAGCTCGAGCTTTTCAAGCCTGCCTCTGGGTTTCCTCTCACCTTCGATCTGGTTCTCGATTTCTTCCTCCATCTTGATTGTTCTCTCCGTCTTGTTTTCTCTCTCTGGTTAGGCTAATCTCTTTGGTACTCTCCTCTGTACCCTTCCACCTTCGTTTGTTTCTGTTGTCCTGATATAGTAGGGCTTGCTATAACGTAATGTCCATTCCATTGACTACAGCTGTTATGGTACTTTTACCTGTCGCTTGTATCGTTCTCGAATGCTTCTTGGTCTTAGTACCTAAAACACTGTAATGGTTTGATGCTTCACAGTAACACATGGTTTTGGACAGGAGTTTAGACCCATAAGGTTCAGGTACTACCGTCAGCCTACCGGATTGGGTTTTATAGGGGATGTGCCTCCCAATCATGTCCTTATCCCCAGAAGGGTAGTCTCTCTCCATGAGATCCTCCGGCATGTTATACCCCCTAGGGGGACTATTGGTTAGCGGCCTCACCTCCCTAGCCTAACGGAGAGGGGTTCTCCCCAGGGGAAAAGTGACTCCATCTGACGGATCGTCACACTATACAAGGAATCTCTGGAGCACCACACAACCAAAGTGGGTATCCTGACCTGATAGGGAATCCAGGCAGTAACGTTTGAGGTCTAAGAACATATCTGATCTCTGAGAGACCAAGTATTTCAATGAACAGATCTCAGTTATAGCCTTCCAATGTCTTTCAGTTGGGCTAGCTTCAATAGGGATAGGTGCGTCAGCTTCCCCAAACCCTTCATCGCCCTTCTCCGTGATCTCATGTTCCTGTACCTCCAGGGGTTTGGGAAAGAGGGCTGATTCTAAAATACCCTGTGCTGTTTTCTCCCCAACCTTTATGTGGTAGGCTTTTTTCACATTATTATGGAGTAGAATTCTTATATCTCCCTGATAATCTAGGTAGATTACTCCCGCTACCACATCCAGGACATGTCTTCAGGCTAAACCGGAATGCAATACAGCCAGACATAGGTGCCTTTTGATGAGGACAAGTTCAACCCTGTGGGTATTAGTTGGCATTCCCCCACTTCCACTACCATATCTTGACTACTATAGAAATCAAATCCAATGGACTTGAGAGTTGCGGTTGTGGTTTGAAAGTTCTCGTGGTCTATTTCTAAAATGCAACTTTCCTTTAGGCTGATCTCCACGTCACCTCAACCTCCGTCTGTGAATGAACTTGTGCAATTCCCTCCGAGGGTTGTTTTCTAACTCTATTAAATAACTGTTCTTTTGACAGCCCCCAATGGGATGAAGTAGGGACTCCTCAAGCACTCCCTTGTTCTTTATTCTATTATTCTGTGGAACTGCCCCAGCAGTTGCTGCACAAAGTTATTTACTCTGCTTTCGTCTGTTGACTTCACTTTCTCCTGGGTTCCCCGGGTTCCCTCCTGGACTTTCAACTGTTCCTCTTACTTTGTTCCTGAGTAAAGTTTCACTGTTTCTGCCTGGGACCATATCTCAAATCTTGGCTTCTTCCTTCTTCCACGATGGGCACGCTTGGCTTCACGGCCAGGGACTGTAGGCGGTCTCGATGCCAGTTCAGGACCGGGGGGACACCCGTTCCAGGTGACACCACAACCACTGTTTCTCATGCTCCCCATACAGTCGCCTATGCTGCTCCACGGTGAGAGTAGGTGGTCTCAGAGCAGTTTCCGGTCCACACGGTCCACCCATGACAGGTCACGCACCACCTCTCGGTTTCTCAACTTCAAGGGTGCCAGCTCCCAGCTGATTCACAAGACGCTTTTTGGACATCTAGCTACTTGTCTCTGCTACTCTGGAGAACTGCTGCGCTGCAGACTCCCGAAGCCCAATTCCAACCTCACAGGCTTCTGGATGGCATCCTTGCTCGCCGGGATCTCCTTGCGGAATCGGAACAAAGACATTCTTTACTGTTTAGTTTAAATAGCAGGCACAGACCCAAAGTAACGTCAGTTTGATTGACAACAGCTGGTCGAGCACTCTTTCTACTTGATTGTGTATTCATGAACTTCTTCGCCCCTGACATCATCATAGAAAGATTGTCTGACAGTTTACAATAACACATGGTATCAGACTGCACCATAGGCAGGGAAGGTTTAGGTGCTGTTTCTACCTCGTGGGATCGGGAGTGGCTGTGCCCCGGACGTACGTCCTTTTCTCCAGCTGAGTACCTCCCCATGAGATCCTCGTGCATCTTACCACCCCTAGGAGGACTATTGGTTAGTGGCTGCACCTCTCTAGCCTCATGGAAAGGGGTTCCTCTCTGGGGAGAAGTGATGCTATGTGAAGGATCGTCACACATTTCACTGTGCTCATGGCAATGGAATGACCAACAGATAAAGCTGTGTCGAGTCCCAACTGCAGGATCTGGCACAAAGCCTCCCAGCCATCCTGAACTCAGAGCGAAAATCCTTCTTTCATGCCCCCTTTAGGGATTTGATCCACTACGCTGGCCAAAGCGGACTAAAAGATAACTTCACCAGGGCGCAAAAGGTGTTTATTGCCTAGGGGGCATGACTGCCGAGGAAAAGGCCTTCTTTCCCCAGGAGTCCATGCTATTACTCTCTCTGTCAGGAGGGAGAGAAGGAAAGGTAGACTTCTTTAAATTTGCATTTGCATCTTGAAGCAGCAAGCTCTCTGGGGAGGCATGGGTGGACAAAAAGGCAAGTCTTAAGGAGCTGGACGATGCTTCTTTGCAAGCTCCCTGTCAACTGCAGGTGCAGAGGCAGGCCTTTCCCACACCTCTAGCACTGGATCTTCCACTGCCATGGTGAACAGCTGCAAAGGCTCCTTGCGTCCTTCGTCTAGGAGGTCCGCTAATTCGAACTGATCCTTTTGTCTTGACAGAGCCGATTACCCCAGGGTATCAGCAACTTTGGTCATCAACACTCAGAAAGATGCCTGGGGCTTACCCAGAGGAGGCTTGTAGGATATCCAGCTCAAGAGAGGTGTCAAGCAAATGGCCTCCTGAAGATCTGCGGTCTTGGATGTCTTCATCTTCCACATAAAACTTCTCCGGAAAGTCCCTCTTCTCTCCGGAGCCCTATGATTCCAAACCAAACAGAATTTGCTTGCCTTCCTAGCCATGGATTTGACATATTTTTTACATAAATGGCCTCATTGGAAGAGGGGCGTAATCCAGAGGGGCTCCAGTACCCTTGATGCCGATCGTGCCAATGACACTGAAGATGAGGGCAGAAATGGCGTTGAGGCCTCGATACCTGAAGGCTGTGCCTATCGGCACCAGGAGATATTCAGCCTCATTACGACCTTGCCGGTCTGGAAACAAGGGTGCTGGTAAGCTTACCGGCACCGTTGTTTCCGGACCGGCATATTACAGATCTGCCTGCCGGAGCCGCTGTGCCCAGCAGGTCTGACCCTGCTGGGCACAGCAGCCACGGTAGGCAGACTAGTCATGGAAGCACCAGTACCGTTAGCAACGGTGCCAGTGCTTCCATGTCCCCACAACCATAGAGTGCTATGGGAATGGGGACTTACATTTTACAGGCACCTGACTTTCCGGGCCGCCAGGGTTGTAATCGCCCGGTGGTACTGGGAAGTCAGGTGCCAGTAGATGTTTAAGGGTCCGGTAGTAATCCGCTAGTAGCACCAGCAGGTTTACCACCAGACTCGGAATCAGGCCCATTGTCTCACTAGGGATCCACGCCCGAGCCCATAGGCATGCAGAAGTGTTCCCCTGTGGGTACACTCCCAGTTTGGGGAAATGCAGCTGGACCTTTCGGAGCAAGAGGCGTTGTTGGCGCAGAGGCCGAAGCAAAAATGCCAATCAAACATCTTGAAGTTCTCCCATTCCTACCGCGGGGAGGATTGGGTGGGAAATAGTACCTGCGTCAAGACCTGTTTTGAGGCTTCTTTTTTTTTGTCTTTTTATTTGCGGGAGACCTGTCCTCGGTGAGGTGCTGAATGGTGCGCGACCGAAAATGACACTTTGTGGAGGATGGTGAAGAGTTGGCCACACTTTCCCTGAGGGCTTTGGGGTGCATGGATTGGTCGGTCCCACAATTGGTGACGCTGTGCTTCTCCCCCAAGTAGTGTTAACATTTTCAATGGGGATCTGAAACTGACATTGCCCGGGGGCAATCCATGCAAGGTTTGAAACCTAAGGCCTTATCTGGGTTGGTCCTTTTTTTCGTCAAAACAAAGTAGAATGTTCCCGAAACATAAAAAGTGTGTGTAAAAAAAAAGGAACAGAGGTCACAGCGTATTGATATATACTGGTCCCGACGACATGTCCGGTGCGGGGTATGTAGTGGAGTCGGGCAGAGATGAGACAGAACTGGGATGCATCCCCTGGTGGCGGAAACATTTTCGAAGAACAGCTGTGCTGCATCGATATTAACAAAGATGAGGAATTTGTGGGAGGAAGGAATCCATTAGAACTGTGCTATTTTTGGGTAGAGGTGCTCAAAAAAGCAAGAATTATGGTCATTGGGCTATAGGATAGAGAACCGGTTTAGAGGTGTACCTGAAATATCACCTTAAAGCCCCAGATAATGTCTCTCATCGTCTCTGAAAGTGTATCAATGTAAAATGTGTCTTCATATTAATCAAAATCGTCAACCTTCCTTTTTTGCAATCATCTGATGATACAAATTGGGTGGAAACATTCAGGAATGTAGTCGCCATTAATGTACTTTTTTCAGATGGATCTCCAGAAATAGAAAGATATCTGCATCCTGGTGTGAGAGTCTATGTAGTACAGGTTTTCTTTTGGTGGTATAATAAGCTGTGTGTATTAAGTGAAACTGTTTTAATGGCATTCTACTAGTGTTGTGTTAATCTCTTTAGCACACAGTCATAGAGAAATGTGAACAATTCACTAACAGTTCCTTTGATAGATGTTGAACTTGAAAACATACTCCTTCATCGGAAATACCATAAATCTAACATTCCCCTAACATTTCTTCCCTCCTGCTGAAAAGCCTTTATGGTAAACAAAAGCTTAGGAAAGGTAATGATATGATATGATATGGCATTTATAACACGCCTTTACACAAGTGTTTCAAGGCGTGGCGAGGGAGGGGAACAGAGGGAAGACAGAGACAACAATCTTACTAGGCCAGGTGACATTGAGATTGCGCAAGTGCAGGGGATGGGAGGGAAGGGGAAAAGTGCGAGGGGTAAGGGGGAGGAGAAGTGCAGTACACAGGATAAACAGTAAATAAATAAAAACAATAAATAAGAACAATAATAGGAATTGCGGCCAGCTGGTGGGAAGTGCAAGGGTAAGTGCAGACATTGGGTGTCAAGTGCTGGTAGGGGGCTGTAGGTATACAGAACAGCCCCAGAGTGCAAGGGTTGCCAGGGGGGGGGGGGGAGTACAGGTGTGCAACTGGCGGGGAGGGGATTTGGGCCTGAGAACAGAGGGTAGCCAGATGACCAGAGCAGTTTCAGTTTCAGCCAGGAGTTCAGCAGAGGAGAGGAGGAGCGAAAGCAGAAACAAAGAGGAAGGACTTGAGGTGCTTCCAGAACCAGACATGGTTCGCCTCAATTTTCAGCGAAGCAGGGAGGCTGTTCCAGAGGGAGGCCCCAGCCGAAGAAAGAGATCTACCACCAACTTGTTGCTTGGAGAAGCGACTGGCCCTGAGGGAGTTGGAGGCGGATGAACGAAGAGCTCGAGAAGGAAGATATTTAGGAAGAGAGATTTGAAGATATGGAGGCCCCAGGCCGCAGAAGGCCTTGTGGACAATGCAGAGGGTTTTGAACTTAATCCTCGCAGCCACTGTGAGCCAGTGCAGAGATTTCAGTCATGGAGAGATACGATCCCTGGTCTTGAGGCCAAGGACAAGTCTTGCAGTCCTGTTTTGGATGAGTTTCAGAGGGCGGAGAGTAGAGTCAGGCAGATTTAGAAAGAGGCTGTTGCAGTAGTCCAGCCTAGAGAGAACCAGAGCTCTGGTGACAGTGAGCTTCTGGGGGAAGGAGAGGAAGGGAAGATATCTCCTGTAAATCCCCATACTGGGTAGTGTAACCTTGTAAGTAAAGGTATGTGGCGATTACACCAAATAGCGACAGGGAAAGAGAAATATAACAGGGGTGTAACTCCAGGCAAGATGTAGGAACCATGATGGTCAGATTAGATAACAGCTTATCTTCACTCCTTAACCGTCAGATCTATTGAGGCATATATTCCATTCTGATAGTAGGAAAGGGAACGAAGAAATAGTAAGATGCTCAATATTCATGGTGTTCATGAGCCCAGTGAAGGCACTGTTCCATCCACCTGCATCAAGAGATCCTCAAGCGGGAGAGGTGCCAAATGACAATGCATTACTTACCGTAAAAGCATTTCTGATGGTTGTATCTGCTTAGATTCACATAATTCACTGTGCATAGGTCTGACATCCAGGGGTTACTGCGGAGTATTGCATTTTGTTTTTCGTTGTCGAAAAGGGGACGTCGACAAGGCGTGTCTGTAACACTATCCCTATAGTGACGTGCGTTCTACCCACAATCCCTCACGCGTCAAGGTCCCTCTGTTTGTATTTTTTCTGCCCTGAGGGAGCCTTCTATACGTGAGTGAGTACAGAAAAGAGAGAGAGATGTAGAAAGATGTCTATGTTCCTTCCATCCGAGCGGGGAGGAAGGGTGGGTGCATGTGAATCTAAGCAGATACAACCATCAGAAATGCTTTTACGGTAAGTAATGCATTGTCTTCTGATGTTTGTTAATATGCTTAGAATCACATGCTGTGCATCGACTAGCGAGCAGTACCCGGAGTTGGCGGTGGGTTATGAGAAGGAACAGTAGAGAAAAGATGTCTTAATACTGCTTGTCCCACCTGGGAGTCAGAACTAGAGTGTGCATCTAGACAGTAGTGTTTTGTAAAGGTGTGCACAGAACTCCAGGTAGCCGCTTTGCAGATGGACTCAAGGGGAACATTTGCAATGAATGCTATGGATGCCCCAGTGCCTCGAGTAGAATGTGCTCTTGGCTTGAAGTGTAGTTCTCTCTTAGCAAGAGTGTAACAGAGAGTGATGCATTGAACAATCCATCTAGATATAGTGGACTTTGAGACTGCATCTCCTTCTGTTCTTGCTGCCACAGAGACAAAGAACTGATTAGTCTTTCTCAGTGGCCTGGTTCTTTCCATGTAGAACATGACAGCTCTGCGTACATCCAGTGTATGCAAACTTTTTTCTCCCAAGTTGGAAGGGTTTTGAAAGAACGTTGGTAGTTCTATTGACTGGTTTACATGGAATTTCGAGATGAATTTCGGTGCAAACCTTGGGTGTGTGCGTAGAACCACCTTATCCTTGTGAACTGTTACGAAGGGGTCTAGAACAGAAAGAGCCTGTAGTTCACTTACTCTCCTAATGGAGGTGATAGCTATTAGAAAAGCAGTCTTAAGAGTGAGGTCCTTAAGAGTTGCCTTGTGCATGGGTTCAAATGGCGAGCCCATGAGTCTGGTAAGTACCACATTTAAGTCCCATCCGGGAGCTGGGTTAGCTATCGGAGGGTCTTTACCCCTTCCATGAAGGCCTTGATAACTGGGATCTTCCACCACGACACTAAGTTGGGAAGTGGTGTATGCAGAAAGTGCCGCCAGGTGGACTTTAATGGAATTGAACACTAGACCTGAATCCAAAAAATGGGTCAGGTACAGAACAATTTGTGTGGGAGAGCAGTCAACCGGGTTGATGCGCTTTCCTCTACACCAGATGACAAATCTTCTCCACTTGCTAGAATAGCAGTGGCGAGTATAAGGTTTTCTGACTTCCCTGAGGATGTCCATACATCTCTGCGGGAGTTGTAGATGTAAATACCTTCCATTACCTGAGATAGAGGTAACAGAAGGTATTGACTCTCCGTCTTGGTTATCCGAGGAAAACCCTCAGTGACTGCTCAGGCATCATCGTGTCCAATTTCTTTCCCTCGCCGTCCGGCGGGGAGGTTGACGTAGAGGCCGAGCCCCCCCCCCGCTTTCTTCCTGGCTGCCGCGGAGACGACCGAGTCCGGGGTCGGCTGTGCCAAAGGCACAAGGGGGCCGCCTCTGGGACCCGGTACTTCTTCTCATACCGATCCCTTCTCGCCGGCGTTGTGGATGGGTTCTTGAGGAGGGAGAGACCCTCATCCCAGTTATCGTCCAGTAGAGGTACAGCGAGGACCGTCTTCCTCTTGGTCTCGCGCCGTTGATAAAGGAAACCTTCCTTCTTCTTCTCTTCCGGGCAGAGCTGGAAAAGCTTGGATGCCTTGGCGATCATGGTGTGAAACGATCCAATCTCGTCGGGCGGGGAAGCCTGGGGGGGAGGTGACGACAGGAGATCCTCGTCGTAAACCTCGTCGCCTGTACCCGTTGCGGCCGTGTCAGTCCCCGTATCATCCCCATGTGTCGTGGACGGGGAGGAGGGCTGAGCAGGGCGCGATGGTTGAAAAGGAGGTGGAGGATGAATCCTTCTTCTCTTAAGAGGAGGGCTCCCAGAAGGGCCTTGCTCCGGGTCCCCCGTCGGGAGCGGTTCCTCCGTTGGTGGTAACGGCAGTCTCGTCCTTATCTCCGAGCATAAGGACTGTATAGCCAACAAAATGGCCGCTGAGTTGTCTTGCGGCACTGGTTGAGGGGGTTCCGATGGGCGGTCAGGAGCCCCGTCGGCACCCTCGACGTTCTCGTCGTCTCCTACGTCGGGGTCCCTCCCGACAGGATGGTCTTCTTCCACGCCAACGTCGTGGCCTAAGACTTCGATCAGCTCCTCCTCAGAGGTTGAGGCCGAATCCACGACGACCTCCCGCCCCCCCTTTTTTTTCTCCGTCGGAGGTTTCACGGGGGTCCTGTCGATGGGCATGAAAGAGGACTCCCTCCGCGGTGGCAGGGAGATTCTGGGCCCCGAGGTCGCCACCACTGGTGTAGCCTCCACAGGCTGAGCCAGGGCCGCCGCGACTGTCTCGATAGAGGCCTTGGCCGGATGGATCAAGGCTTTCACCACCTTAGGTGCGCTCACCGCCTTCTCCTTGGGGGGAGGGTCACCGCCTCACCTCCCCTCCGATGGGGCCTTCGAGCACGACCGGGGTCTCTCCAGGAGCTTCGCCGGGTGCTCGGCCTTCCTCTTACCCGAGCCAGAGCGTTGGCTCGTGGTTGATGGCGCCGGGGAGGATGCGCCCTGCCTGGCGCCCGTAGAGCCCGACCGTTCGGCGCTCCCGGTGCCAGCGGACTCGCAGTGCTTGGCCTTCTGTTGGACCCCCGTCGCCGGGGCGCCCTCAAAGGTCTTAGAAGACCGCTCGGATTTCTTCTTCTTCTTCTCGCCTGACGGGCACTTCCCTTCCAGCCAGTTGGCGAGACGCAGATGGCGGTCCTTCATGGTCCGCTCCGACATATTGCCGCAAAACGTACAGTCCTTCTCCATGTGCGTCTTGTCCTCATGCAGGCAGTAGAGGCAAAGGGAGTGTTCGTCCTCCTTAAAGACATTCTGAAGCTGGCATCCAGGGAAGACCCTGAACAGCTTTCCGGGCGTCGAGCTTCCCTTCTCCTGGGCCATGCTCAAGAAGGGCCTGAGAAACTTCTGGAGTCCTCCAAAAGCGTGGCTCGACGAAATCTTCACCCTTGAGGGGCGTAGAAGAATCCGACACGGGTCCCCGTTGATCGGATAAAGAAACGGTGGCGCTTGAGGCTCTTTTGACCGAAAAAGAGAAAATTTTCCTAAGAAAAAGCGCGAAAAAAGCACTAACGCTCGAGAGCAATTGCACGAGGATCCCAACACTTGAACGTGCGGTAAAAATCTGAAGATGGCTGCCAGAGGCGGGGCTTAGGGAGATGGCAGTCATTGGCTGTGGTCAGTATGACTCAGAGATCAGTGATTGGTTACTACTACGAAAGACAGATCAGAAACGAAACTGATACTGATTTTTCTTTACCGAGGATTCCCAGCCTCGCGACGGGGAATATTCATGAGCATGTGAATCCATGCCAGACCCCATGCTGGAGAAATAAACATCTAGAGGAGCTCTGCAGTATGGCCCACGAAAACTTAGGAAGGGCTCAAAATGACTAAGAATGACATTATAACAAGAAGAGTAGGATGAGGACTTTTAAGCCAGGGGACAAAGTCCTGGTCCTGTTACCCACCAGCACCAATAAGTGATTAGCCCGATGGACAGAACCTTACACAGCGACGGATGTAGTGGGACGAGTTAATTACCAGATAAGCCAACCAGACCGAAAAACACTGGAGTACCATGTGATTTTATTGAAGGAACAGGTGGCACCCCACCTATCCACAGGGTTTCTGGCCACTGAAAAATCAGATGGAGACAAACAGTTCCTAATCAGGCCACGCTCTTAACTTAAGGATGTACAATGGGGAGCTACTCTAACAGAGGGACAAAAAGAAGAAGTACGGCAAACCCTACAAACTCAGGCCGATACGTTCTCTAGCTTACCTGGAAGGAACCAGTTAGCCAAACACACCATCAATACCAAACCAGGACAAATAGTCTGCATGAGTCCATACATGATTCCCAAGGCCAAACGACAAGTAGTGAAGAACAAGATCGAGGAAATGCTGTGGATGGACATCATAGAGTCCCTCGTGTTCTCCCACAGTTTTGAGGTCCAGACAGCTCCACTAGATTCTGTATTGATTTCTGACAACTGAACAGTATATCAAGTTAAGGAGTAATCCCTATGCCTAGAGTCGATGAACTGCTGGAAATGCTAGGATCTGCCCATTTCCTAAGTACAAATGACCTTGCCAAAGGGTACTGTCAAATCCTGTTGAAGACCCAGGACAAGGAAAAAATGGCATTCGCTAGTCCCCAGGGCTCATATCAGTTCAAGGTTCCACTGTTCAGTTTGCATGGGACCCCAGCAACCGTTCAGAGGCTGATGGATGTAGTGTTACGACCCCATGAAAACTATTCTGCAGCCTACTTGGACGATATCATAGTGTTCAGCAGGTCTTGGCAGGAATACCTCTTCCATCTGAAGAAAGTTGTAACCGCATTAGCAGAGGAGGCCCTACACATAAAGCCCAAGAAAACCATTTGAGCATTCTAGAGGCCACCAAAACAAAATACTTGGGATACTCAATGGGTAAAGGAGTGATACGGCCACAAGCCAGCAAGGTGGAAGCTACTGATAAGATACTCATGTCTAGAAGAAGGAAGAGAGAAGGGCACTCCTCAGGTTTGTGGGGTACTACTGATTATTCATACACCCGAATTGCCTCTAGCGCTACTCCTTTGACGGATGCCCTACCGGGAACAAGTGACATTTCCACTGACTCTGTGGCTCAGTCTGCATTTAATCTATTGAAGGTGGCCATTTCCACGAACCCTGTGTTGCAATGTCCAGACTTCGGACGACACTTCTTCCTACAGACAGATGCACCCGGAGGGGTCTGGTGGCTGTGTTAACCCAAGAAGACGACAGCGGTCTTTACCTATTTGCTTTGTGAGCAGGAAGTTGCTTCCTCATGAGGTACCATACTCCACGATCGAAAAGGAGAAATTAATTAGCGTAATGTTCTTTCTATGGATTATTCTGCCGCAGATTCCTCATCTGATAGATAGTGCATCCAGCTCTGCTGTTTTGGAAAATTTCAACAGGGGGCGTAGTGGACCTCGACCCAGCTATCGAACCGGCTTTTCGGCATCTAGTCGTCAGCTCCAGAAGTGACATCAGGCATTGTATAAATACCTTGTCATTACGCCCCCCACACCTCATTTTCCCCCTTTTTTTCCCCAAGCACATCGCGCTGTATAGGGAAACCGAGAGAACAACGGGCTAATGAGCCCTTAAAAATGATAAAACCATAAGCCTCTGAAGGAGGAAGAATTTGCAACAGACACTAACAAGTAGACTCACATAAAACCTTCCTTTTTTTGTGGCAGAAAGGACAGAAGACGGACACTGAGGACCATTACCAAGTCAACATGAAAGAGAATATGAGCACCAACCACTGACTTTCTGAGAGGGGATGGATGGGAGGGGGGGATGAGAAATCTACGGGAGAAGAATCCACAGAAAGAACATTATGGTAAGTAATTTCTCCTTCAATGGATTGCTTTCCTCCCGCAGATTCCTCATCTGATATACTCCCAAAGCGGTAGATGAAGGCGGTGGGCAGAAAGTTATACTCAGAAATTTTGCAGCACTACCATGCCAAAATGTGCTTCAGCTGTACGAGCCACATCTAGACTACAGTGTTTAAAGAAGGTATGAAGGGATGACCATGTTGCAGCATGATAAATATCTCAAACAGGGACTCCCCTAGCTGAATGGACCCCGATGCCTGAAGGTAATTCTTTTCCAGCGGACTGGTAGCATTCCGCTATACAGAAAAGATGCAATCGGGTAAAGTTTGCTTAGTTATAGGCAGGCCCTTACGTGCTAAGGAAAAAGCCACAAAGAGCTGGTCGGCTCTTTTGAATTCAGCCATCCTTGCAATATAATAACTTAACCTGTTGGGGTCTAGGAGATGTATTCGCTCCTCTTGCTTTGAAGGGTACGGAGGAGGATAGAAGACGGGAAGGTCGATGGATTGCGATTGGTAGAACTCTGAGACAACTTTTGGGAGGAAGCCAGGCCTTACCCTGAGTGAGACTTTCTCTCAGAAAAACACAATAAGGGGGGTTTACAGCATAAGGCCTGCAGCACACTCACTCGCCTTGCGGATTTCATAGCCACCAAAGAGAGAATTCATAAGGGACAAGTATGCATAGGCTCAAAAAGAGCTGCCATCAGTAATATCAGTGCTAGATGAAGGTCCTAATCCGGGACAAGAAAGGGAGTTGATGGAAATTTATTAACAAGGCCTTTCAGGAATTATGCCATTACTGGGATCGTAAAAAATTAATCTTGATGCAGTGATCTCTTAAACACAGACAAGGACGCAAACATTTCCTTTGGCTGTGCTGACCTGAAGGCCTCCTGAGGCCAGTGACAAAGAGGATCAAAGTAGTGATGGGGCAAGAGAGGGGCCAATCTCATGTTCACAGCACCACGTCTCAAATCTTCTCCACCTGCACGCATACAAAGATCTTGTAGACGGTCTGCGTGCAGCCAGCAACACCTCAGGCACTTCCTCAGAGAGGTTCCAATCATCATACCTTGTCCTCTCAAGAGCCAGTAGGCTGAGGGATTCTGGAGTCAGGTGGAATATCCAACCTTCTGACTGGTTTAGGAGATCCAGCTGCCGAGGCAACCAGTGAGGTGGACAGATCCAAGAGGTCGGAGTACCACATTCTCCTTGCCCAGTCCGGGGCGATCAAGATCACGGTTGCTCGAAACTTCTCCAACATCTGGAGAGCCCATGGAATGGTGGGAATCGGAGGGAAAGAGTAAATGAGAGGGAAGGTCCAATCCACCAGAAACTCATCCCCCAGTGCACCGTTCTCTGGGAATTCCCTCAAGCAAAACTGTCTGCACTTCCTGTTGGATTTTGTTGCAAACAGAGTCACTGTTGGGGTACCCCAGATGGAGAAGTCCTCCTCTAGCACTTCCTGGCACACTTCCCACTCGTGTGAACCATGCCCTGCCTGCTCAGAGCATCCGCCAAGCTGTTCTGTGTGCCCGGCAGATGAACTGTCCAGACTGAGATGCTGTTCTCCAGTAACCAGAACCAAAGCATCATCGCCTCTATGCAGAGGGGTGGTAGTGCACACCACCTTGTTTGTTGAGATAGTTAATTGTGTTGTCTGTAAGAATAAGGACATGCTTCCCCTGCAGAGATGGGGTGAAGGCTTTTAAGACAAACTTGACAGCTTGCAATTTCCAGTCTGTTGATGTGCCACTTGGCTCCCGTTACTGACCAAAGACCGCTCACCTGCAAATCCTCGCAGTGAGCACCCCAACCCTTCAGAGATGCATCCGTGACGACTCGAGTCTGAGGCCAAGGAGGCCAGAAGGGTTCCCCACCAGGAGACTGTTGCGGTCTGCCCACCAGGACAGGTCGTTGACCACTGATGCAGACACTGTGAGGAGATCCGAGAGAGTGCAGAGGTACTGAGACCACAAACCCCTCAGAAGCCACTGCCGGGACTGCAGGGAACTCATACGAAACCTGGCCTATGGCACTAGGAAAATGCTGGAAGCCATGAGACCCAAGAGGCAGAGGAAGGAAGCCGCTGGTAGAGTGACATGGTTCTGGAACAAGTCGAACATCTGTGTCAAGCTAACAAATCTCTCTTCGGGAGGGAAGACTTTCCCAACCTGGGTGTCTAGGACTGCTCCGATGAACTTGAGCCTCTGGACTGGCGTCATTTAGGACTTCTTAAATTCAGGCAGAAGCCCAGCCCGTGCAGCAGCAAGCAGATGTCCTCTAAATGGGACAAGACCTCCACTGCAGATCTCCCTCAGATCAGCCAGTCGTCCAGATAGGGAAATACGTGGACCCCGGATCTCCCGAGGTGAGCTGCAACTAACGCCATGAGCTTGGTGAAGACTCTTGTGGCGGAGGTTAGACCAAAGAGTAGCACCATGAACTGATAGTGCATATACCTTATGGTGAACATTAGGAACTTCCTGTGCTTTCGATGGATCGGCACATGGAAATAAGCGTCCTGTAGGTCTATTGACACCAGCCAGTTCTGTAGTTTGAGAGCATGGAGAATCTCTCTCAAAGTCTCCATCCTGAATGTGTCTTTCCTCAAGAACTTGTTCAACGCCCTGAGGTCCAGAATGGGACGGATACCTCCTCCATTCCTGGGTACCAGGAAATACCGGGAATACCAACCCAATCCTCTCTGCTCGGCGGGACCTCTTTCACGGCACCCTTCAGCAACAGGGCTCTCAGTTCTTCCTGGAGCTTTTGTCCCAGTTGGATTGGGGATGGTGGGGGTCTGTCCTGGGGTTTTCTTTAAAAAAAGCAAACAACAACCCCACTGAATGAGCTGAAGAGCCCACGCATTGGAAGTAATTCCCTGCCACTGAAGCAAATGCTCCGTCCACCAACCGGGGCATTGTGAGAGGGGAAATCAAATTGGCTTCAGGGGCAGGGTCGCCTCTGCCGCTGATACTGCTTGTTTGCCTTTAGAAGCCCCTCTGCCCCCTTCCGGGGCACGAGAAACGCTTCTGCCCTTGCCTGGCATGTGGGAGCTGAACTCTCTTCCCATAAGGAGCATAACGCCTGTACCTCTGTGCCCTTTAGGTGAAGCTGAAGGCAGGTGTGGCCGGCTGCACAGCTAGGCCTAAAGATTTTGGATTCTTGAAATTTCTCTAAAGAGCAGAAGATTTCTCTGGCTGAACAGAAGATTGCATTCGAAGGCTATGTCCAGAGGTTTGACTTGGACATTAGGCGAAAAAAAAACAGATGTTTTTAAATAAGCATGCCTCCTTAGCGTTACTGCTGATGCCATAGATCGGCCCACACAGTCAGCGATGTCCAGGCCTGTTCGCAGCGACTGCCTGGCCACCTCTTTCCCATCCTCCAGCAACTGAGGAAGCCCTCGCGCATCTCTCCTTAAGGGACGTACTGTGCAGCATTTTCAACTGCTGTCCAGAGACCAAAAGAGTACTTGGCAAAACTTCTTGCCACATCTGTAGCCTGAAGTGAATGTTTTTTTGGTTAAGGCATCAACTTTTTTCGCTTCCCTATCGGGAGGCAGAGTGGAAGATGCAGGTCTAGATGAGACCATGGCAGCCTGCATAACAAGACCCTCCGGGGGAGGGTGAGAGGAGAAACTTATGGTGGAGTTGACCTGGGGAATAGAACATGGGTGCTGCCACAGAGTTGTTAGAGCATCAGCAATGGCAGTGTTTAAAGGCATACTGCGTTCTGTAGTGAGACCTTCATTCAAAATATCGGTGAGGTCGTAACCTTGCATTGGCGCCACTGAGGATTGCAATACTAGGGTATCAATGACCCTTTTCGACCGAAGCCCTGTATTTTGACAAGTTATGAATATAGGGCTGGGAATGTCTAAGAGGTGTCTAGACAGCTGAGGTCATGGAGGCCTTAGGCTAGCTGTAAAAGCTGACTGTTGTCTTAAAAATAATCAACACCTCCTGCACCCAAGTAAATGGGGTCGACATCCCCCTGGTCGTCGCCGTCATTAGCGCTGAAGATACCTGCCATGGTATAGAAAAATTCGGACCAGGGTTGTGGTGTAAAGGTTTTCACGACAACCGTGAAAGGTTTGTCGATCGGAGTCGAGACGCTGTAGGGTCGACATACTTGGATGCACAGGGTTGATCCGGCTTCCATTGAGCCTCTTTCGGTGTCGAAAGGTTTATCGACACTGACGTTGTCGGTACCGGGGCACAAGAGGGTTTCGGAAACGCTTAGAGCCGCTCTTAGCTCCAAAGACTGCTGCGTGTGCGAGGTTAACCGTGCCGACTGCAGCATGCTTTTTGAACATGTCAAGCATAGACGACTTAAAATCCTGCCACTCATGGTGGGTGGTAGGCCCCTTACCTTTTTCTGTCAATGAATCAGAGTTCCGACACGCCTTTTCTTCTTTCGGGATGAGGAAGAATGGCTCCCCGAGTGGGACCGTTTCTTCTTCCGCCTATGTTCTTTTTCGGGGGTGTGCCCCTCGGTTTCGGCCTCCGAAGACCGAACCATCGACTGCGTTGGTGACTTAGAGGGCGGCCGACCAAGAGTGAGTCTTGCAAAGGGAGTTGGGCTATATTTTGGCACATGACGGATACCTGTCTGTACGGTGACCCGTGCCAAGACACGAGAGACACCACAACTCGTTTGAGTCAGTGATGGACATCTTGGTGCCACAGTCGGAACACCGCTTGAAGCCCAATACCCGAGCTACTGACATATTGCAATGAGGAATTTGAAAAAATAAATTCTGACAAAAACATCGAAAGAGTCGAAAGACTTGCCTGTGTTCTCAAGCAGCATGGAAAAATTGAACTGAGGTGTGGGGCGTAGTGACAAGGTATTTATACGATGCCTCGCGTCACATCCGGAGCCAACTACCAGATGCAGAGCAAGACCCATCGACGGCCTGGTTAGGGTCCACTACGCCCCCTGTCGAAAAGTTTCCGAAGCAGTCGAGCTGGATGGAAAATCTATCAGATGAGGAATCTGCAGGAGAAAAGCAATCCATTGAAAGAATGTTTGGCTATCAAATGGACAGTTGAGGCTCTACAATATTACCTGCAGGGACGGACGTTTAACCTTTTCACTGACCATGCTCCTCTGTAGTGGCTGGCTCAACATAAGGATTCAAACCACAGGGTACTGTGTTGGTTCCTGTCCCTGCAGCCCTTTGACTTTGAAACTATTAATCAGTCTGCTCGATTTCAAGTAGTACCGGACTTCCTGCCTCACTGCGGTTCCATGTCCGACCGGCCTGAATATGGTGTGGGGGTATGTGGGGAACACTGGGACTACTGTGCCTGCATGGATATGATATGGCATTTATAACGCGCCTGTACCCAAGTGCTTCTAGGAGCGACAAGACAAGGAGGGTGAAATAGAGGGAGGACAAAACAACGATCTTACTGGGCCATGTGTAATTCAGATCGCGCAAGTGCGTGGAAGATGGAAGAGGAGAAGTGCCGGGGGTGGGGACAATGGGGGAGGGAGAAGTGCAGGTATATGTGTCAGAAGGGGTTGAGAAATCAAGAGAAGACTTGCATAGTAAAATGACAAACAAATGAAGGGATCTTTGAGCTCCATGATAACTGTTCCAACAAATTATACCCACAGGTGCATGTTGCTAATGGAGGATTAACTAAGTAAACTGGTGACAGGTAGTTGAGCGCAGCATCTATTGAGAGTAGGGCAGAAACAGAAAATGCAAGACAAAGCAGCATTTCAATAAAACACTTCTTTCTATTCACGTAATTTAGTAAGAACCTAATTTAGTACTGACAAACTGCTCAATCCAAAGATTGGTGCCACAGTCCAACATGCTTCATGACTCAATAACTTCAAATGGTTTGGCAATACAACATGGCTGAAAACTTCTCTTAAAGCAGCCAGTAATTCAAGGATGCAAAATTCATGCATTTTCGAGTATCACTTACAGTTTTTTAAAGATCTGTTTGTAGTTTAAGGTAATACGTGACATAAACAGATTTCCACTAATGTTCCTACTCACCTCCCCAACAGTGGGCTCTTGTTCGCCCAGTCCCACTATTAAGATGCAGTCTGCTTGTCTTATGCAGCGCTGCGTCCAGGGTGTAAGACTGCTGTCTGATTGGTATAGTACAATACGGTGGATATCCTCTTGCTGCCCAAGCCAGCTGGATAGCCGATATTCATGGACACTGCAGTGCAAAGGATTTGAGACAAAGAATTAAGAAATGTATATATGGTGCGCGCGCGCGTGCGTGTGTTGCTACTAACAGTTCTAGCTGCATCTCATAATACACTTTTTTCCATATGCCCATCCCGCTTAACCACTTCAATGCCTTTTCCACTCCTTTCAGTTTCTCCATAATGCTTTATCACTCATCACAATATGTACATACCTTATCTTATTTAAATCTGCAAATTAAGATCATTTCTGCAGGTACACTTATGAAAACCTACCCTTTGCTCCTGCCATTCCTTCACAAAGCCCACTGACTCAATCCTTATCCTTCCACAATACATTACAGTGCCATAGAAACAGTCAAGAAGGGTATTCGTATTCTTATGCACTTGATTGTCGCCACTTCCATCTCTTCTCCCATACCGTACCAATTCTACACATTTGGAATTGCTTGTGAGCTGGAATCTCTGTGCTTATCCTGGGTACTTTGTCACATTCCACTCACCATCACTAATGTTGTTCACCGATCTGGCATAAAAGTATTTGGTCAGATCTGAAATACTCCATCTTCTACCCTGCAATGTCGCATCAACAACTGGGTCTAAAACAACATTTTACTGTATTTTCCTATTATCTTCAATGAAAAGCACCATCCAAGGCTTTGGTACTCTTTAATATGCTGACGCATTACAAAAGTTTAAATTTAGTACATAAAATTGCTAATGCGTAATCAGATGTCCTCCCGTGTATATCTATGATGAATGGTGAAAAGCTAGGAGACCTTGTTTGGATCAAAACAGTTGAATTTTAACTTTGGATTTTCAAAGATAAAAACATTAAGTGTCAAACAAGACACAACTTTGTTTACGGTCTTCCATAAGGATGGTGCATTTAACCAAGAGGCATGACGCCAGTGCACGCCAACGTGAACATCTTCTGAACAAGGAGATACTTAGGAGACACATTTTACAACTAGAGAAACATTCAGTTTATAAAACTCGGAAGGAGCATGTGACATGCACAAACTCTGGTCAATATTGAAATTATTACTCTAGCTTCAGGACCAGAGCAACAGACGAGATAAGAAATTATGGATAGCTATCCAGAGGAATTCTCAGCGAGCAACCCATCCATTTGCACCCATCACATTTTTAGTTTTTTTCGTACCTGTCGAGGACAGCAGCAAAAAGAGTGTAGGTGGACAAGAGCGGACAGAAGTTCACAAAGAAGTTGTTAGGGGTGCCTCATTATCATGGCTCTTATGATTAAGAGCAATGCACGTACTTTGCTAAGAGATGACAACAGATGTTTCAAACAAAATATCAATGCTCAGTGCTGAAAACTGCTTATAACATTAATACAGGACATAGAGAAAAAGCCAGATTTGGAATCAAGAGTTTTCGCTGATAGCCTTGTCAGAAAGCAATTGTGTGCATAATGATACTACATCTAAAGGGAACATTATATTCTGTTCACCCCACACCCCAGCAGAGAGGCATACAACATGACAAGGAGCAGTTAAAGTTAAACAGTTTATTGAAAACGGTGCAACTCTCTGTAGGACTATTTATTGGAAACACAAAGAATAAAACTAGCTTTTATAAAATGTCAAGAAAAATCAACAGTTGAAGTGCAGCCCACACTATTGAGGATTTTAATGGCCATAGAATGCACTGACGCTCAGCAACGCTTGGCACAATATTGTGGCACGAACAGCACAAGAACCGAATCCAGGGCCTTGATAAGAAACAAGCATTTGTAGCAACGTGCAAATGAAGTGCACTGACTCACAACACAACAAAACACAAGTGAGCATCAATTAGAAAACACATTTTACTACCAAGCTATCGACAGAAGCACAAGAGTGCATAAGATGCACATGAACAAATGCAAAATCATAAAAACCTTAGTGCAACTAAGTAGAGATCACAAAAGCACAGTACTGGAGTAGCTCCTACGTCTCCAGAGGGATCACAACATAGAAATAGCATAGCACGAGTATGTGCTAGAAATGAAAAACCAGGGTAGAAGTGCTAGTCTGGCCAAACATTCTGCTCCATAGAAGAAAGATTTTGGTAACAACTAGAAAAAAAACGAAATAGCAAGGCAACGGGCACATCACAAACTATGCTGAGCCTGCGAAACGCACCATATGAATGACCAATGAGAACACCACAGAACCTAGATAACTAAATGGAAATCAAGATTGAAATCATATGCAGGAGACCTGAATCAACCTTATAAAACACACAAAATGCAACGGTAAACACCAGACAGACCTTTTGCGAACCAAGGTCGGAGTCACAATGAAAAATAAGGCTTCAACTTTGACAAGCAGTGCTTACCTGTCTAATGCAGCAGAACCAAGACGTTGCTTGATATTGTCACTGGTCAAAAGCAAAGTTGGGCCTATGAGAGAAAAGAGTGAAAACATATAATCCATCATCATTTATTTTATTGTGACCTTACATCATATCGCAATATGTTCGTAGGTTTAGAATAAATGTGACTGCTAGGAATGCTTGTGTTTCATCAACGGAGTAATGCTTCAATAGAACTAGATTGCAATATTAGGTCCACATGTTAACGCAAAGTGAACACTCATCTCGTGTTGGGTGGTAGCACTTAAATGTGGTGGTAACGCTATTACCGCCGCATTTAAGGGTCTGCCCAAACATGAGTTGGCAGCATTTACCTCCACCTTTAAGCTGGGGGTATATGCGCCGGAAAAATGGCGAATATTCCCCATTGAGTCCAACCTTTAATCCGGCGCTAATAGCGCCGGACGGGTGGGCGGTAACGCAAATACAGTTGGCCAGTATCCCATTCGGGATACCGCCCAACTCATGATGAGGCCCATGGGGCTCATTCTGAGCATGGCGGTCACGAAAACAAGGTGCCAGTAAGCTTACCGGCATCATTGTTTCCGGATTGGCAAATTACAGGTCTACCTGCCGGAGCTGCTGTGCCCGGCAGGTCTGACCCTGCCGGGCACAGCGGCCACGGTAGGCAGACTGTCACAGAAGCACTGTTAAAAACGGTGCCGGTGCTTCCGTGGTCCCCACGCCCATAGAGTCCTATTGGACTCTATGGGAATGGGAACTTACAATCTGCCGGCGCCTGATTATCCGGTCCACCCGAGTTGTAATTCCCCGGTGTTACCGGGAAGTCAGGCGCCAGTAAATATTTACGGGTCCGCCGGCAACCCGCCGGTATCACTGGCACGGTTACCGCCAGACCCGTAATAAGGCCCAATTTCATATACAGTTACAATGGCCTGGTACAGCATTCAAAACGTTTAGACAGTATGATTCACTTAAAAATGATTATAACAATAAAAATTCAAGTTAGGGCATATTCGTAGGTGGCTACTGCATAACTAAGAGTATCATCTGGTGTGTTTCCCAAGCATGTTATGGCTTACTCAGTTGATCTGCTACTCGCAAGGTTTGTCTTAGGTACAAGGTTCTATAATCTAAAAATAGTTGACAACATGAAGCGAGCTACAGATTCCAGCTTGCACATTTATTAGTATGTTATTATCCCAGTTATGCATAGTCTGGGCCAATGGCAGTATCCCAAACCTCAATTTCATGTACAGGGAACGCTTTGCTCTGGTGCTTACTTTATCCAGATAGGACTCAAAACCCAACATTGGCTTCACTTCCTTGTGCAGTATCAGAGATGGTGAGGAAAGGATATTCCTGCTCGTATCTCTGACGCACAGCTCCGGATACTTGTTCCGTTATTTCAACTTTTGTTTGTGGAGTTATTCTCATTGGATCTAACCAGATTTCCTTATATCCCATTTTCTCAAAAGGGCTGTGGCATACGAGACCCACAGTAGTGGCCCACCTCCTTCCTGATTAAGTACGTCAGTCAGGGCCCTCCCTGTATTTCCTCAGCTCTGGTACAAGCCACTATTCAAGCCACTAAAACAGCGGTTTGATTGCAACTATTTGATTTAGATATTGAAGTCCCAGTTCCTCGTGATTTAGTACAGTTGAAGTGCTCTTCGGTAAGTCCAGGAGTTTCTTAAGGAAACCATTTTCAATGATGCACAGGTTTTTACAATTGATGAAACCCCAAGCTTCTGCTCCATAAAGGGCTGCTTGCTTTGCTTGCATTTACTATGCTATTAATGCTGGGCTTAGAGCTCCATTTCCCTTTTAAATGGTGTATCCAGCTATTGTCCCTGAGAATCTTGATAGGGAAATAGCAGCTTTCTCTCACTGGCAGTCCGAGTTGCCATTGCTTGAGAACCTTAAACCTAAAAAGTCAAACATAGTTACTTGTTCGACTTCAAAGGAGTCATTTGTTAGGTTAAGTGGGCTCTTACTCCTCTTTGTTGAGAATATCATGGATTTGTTTTCCCAATATTGATTTCGAGACCTCTATTGATACAAAATTCTTTAAATACTTGGATCTGCGCCCTGAGCCCTGCTGGTGTAAGTGATAACAGCACAGCATCATCCGTGAAAAGAAGAACGGGACATTTCTCACCTGCTAAGGTCGCAACCTCTGTAGGGATAGACAGGAGTTTATAGATGTCATCATTAATATAGAGTAGGAAAAGGGATGGTGCTAGTACACACCCTTGGCGTACTCCCTTTTCTACCCCAAATGGCGCTATAACTTTCTCCATGTGTGCTCCACATAACCACTGCCTCTTTGTTTTTATATAGCAACTTAATTGCCGACAACAGATCAGGTGGAATGCCCTATTCATGCAAACTGGACCACAGTTTCACACGTGGCACAATCGAATGCAGTTCAGGGACCTATTAACAGGGTGCATAAGTTAACTTTCCTTAATTTAACATACTTACATATAGCTATCAAGTGGTCAATTATCCATCTTAGATACTACTTATTAGGACAAAATCATTGGTCAACTGTGCTTGTCTTATCTTTGAAGCTTTCTAGTAGATGGTTTAGTATTTCATTGCTATCCATCCATAGCTTTGACCTACCTAGAAATGCTCAAGCAAATATTTTCCCTGACTCGTCTAGTAAGGATATCGAACAATAATTGGCCGGTGACTCGCGCCCCGCCTTCTTGTACAATGGGACGACCTAAGCCCTTGTCGACAATCTGGGGATAGATTTAGTTGCATTGATCCTGTTACAAAGCTTCAGGGAATGCAGCGCCCAAATGTCTATTTCATTTTTGAATAGATCTACTGGTATGTTGTTGGGACCTTGAGACTCAATGTTTCTTTTAGCAATAATTGCTAAAAAATATAGAAGCTTCTATTAGTGAACAGCAATAAAGCAGTGGCATAAATCATAACGAGGGGCACCCTGCAGAATGTGATGATGGGCCTGTGGGATTCTCGGAACCCAAAGATGGGGACCTTGGTGCAATCTGGGGATCATGATGATTGGGATGGGGGCGGGGGGTTGTCCGTTACGCCTCTGTAGAAAAGAGGTACTAAAACCTGCTATGCCAAACATATTATGTGCATATTATGTGCAAAAGTGAGTATGTGATTTTATAACTGCAAGCCCTATTACTTTTAGAGAAAACCACTGGGACTTTTAAAATTTCGTCTGTAAATGAAGCTAAATCACCTAATTGCAAGACAGTTATAACTTCATCTGCTGCTACGTCATTGACAAACTCTGTCATACTACTGCAATAAAATGTTGCACGCCCAGTGGACACTGATTTCCAGCCAATACAAAACTTACCAACAGCAGTCAGAGCATGCTTGAGCTCCAAAGTAAAGGCAGTGATGGGCACCTCGTCTGATGTTGGCAGGATGGCCACAGTAGATAGGTTGCTGGCAGGGTTCCCAGAATCCCACTTGCTGCTTGCAGTGTGCAGTCCAAGTCCATGACCTGCCATATTAATGAAGCACGCACACACATTAGCAAGATTGATTGAGACATTCATACAGTATAATTACTCTGCAAAGTAAAATCTCTTACACATTTCAAAATAGTTTTCAGAGGATTCCTAAATGCTCTGTGGTTTGTGAGAACACACTGAAGAAGCAAAAAAGTAATCTAGAAATAAGACAAGAAAACACCGGGTAAGTGCAGTATCTGACCCTGTGGACTGCTTGCTGACACCAAGTAACGATGACCCTAATTCGGTGTAGCGGGAGAAACATTTATCTGCTGATTCTCCCAAGTTTGCTGTGGTGAACCAGAAGGAGGACTCGGACTAAGGTTGCCATGGTTTAAGGATGTTTTTTTTAGATTTAAAAAAAAAAACACCTATCTAACCCTACTGCTATGGGAACGTTCCCTACCTAACAAACTAAAAAGTAAGGGTGCTGGTCAAAGTCCAAAAGAAATAGTTCTTAGTCCAAATCGTATTAGATAACTTGTTCCTACCACTTAAGAAAAAAATAACAGAAAAAGGAGGCTGGAGCAATAGCCTTTGTCTTTGGCTTCTGCCTGGCCCAATCACTTGGATCTCTTTCTCCAGTTCACTCTTTAAAATTTCATCCAATGTTTGCAATACAGTTCAATACAGCTTTCAACCCCTCTTCAGGTTTTGTATGCCTAGTCTTAATTCCAGACGGTTCCCTCTTTCCAAGAAGAAAAGGTTTTCTTAACATAATGCCACCATTTCCTACTTGGTGCTTTACAATGTTCTAATTTGGTGTTTAATTATGAGAACCCTCTAGGTTTTCTTTCTACAGTTCTGTCTTTATCTTTCATGTTTTTTGGGCTCCCAAAGTCCTCTGGCCCTCAGACAGGCTTACTTCAGCGGGGCCTTGGTGGGGTGTCTGCCCGTTCAGGTTTTCCTGGCTACTGTAACCCTTGTGTCTTTCCCAGACTTGAATTTCACTGTTTCTTGTTTTGTCAGGACTCTCCAAAACCCTATTGTCCTATGATAGGCTTGCTTTATCTCTATCTCTATCCCACTCCCGTAACCCTTGTGGTTTTCCAAGCCTCGATTGTCATTGTTCGCTTCTCTCAACGGCGTTACCTCTTTGGGAGCATTCGCCGCCCTTTGCTGCTCAACAGCTAATGTACTTCTCATGCAGAGCTCGGGGATCGGGTCTCTCTGCTGTGGTCACCATGGCTTCCCCGTGGTTGCAGCACCAGGGGAGATAGTTGCCTTACCATCCCAGTCTCCATCTTGACCCAGGCTTCTTTGGCAGACAGGATGCCAGCCTTCAGGCGTCTTGCGAGTGTCTCGTTTACTCTGCACGCTAGTGCTGGCTCCACCCCTCCAGTATTTCCGCCCCCCAGGACGTCCTCCTGTCAGAAGCTTTCCTCTGCATAGGATTCTCTCTCTCTGGTTCCACACTCCTCGTGGTTTTATGTATGTCATTACAAGCAAAAGCAGTGTCTCATCGCTCTTTAACTGTGAAGTTCAGGCGAGATCCAGCTTTACCTGATGCCAAAGTCATTGAAGAAATGTCACTATTTGGTGAATCAAAAACAAGGTTAACAACAGTCTTTCCGATTCCCAAATAGGTGGATAGTGTACTCTGTACCAGGACATCCTTACCAGAATGGGAGTCCTTGTCCCCAAGAGGGGGAGTCACTCCCAGTGAGGTCCCACTTGCCAAGACCCCTACAGAGGGTCTAGTTTAGCAGTCTCATCTCCCTAATCGCAAAGGGGGTAGCTCCCCTTTGGGGAGAAGGAATGAATAGTTCAGTTTCGTCACAGTAGATATACCAGCAGTGTGTCCCCAGGCCTATTGATTCACTGTGGGTAGAGAAGCCACCATTGGCAGGCCATGCAGACAAGGCAATCAAGCTGATTCTGCTGACAGCTGAAGTGTCATGATTGTGTGGCTGTACCAGTGATATCCTGCCCCATCCCAGATATGGATCTCCACCAGATGAGGAGAAAAACAGGATTGTTTGTGGGGATGTAGAAACTCTCAAGCAGCAAATCTATATAGGACTCCTTCCCGATGATTGCAGCATACCTTTGAGCAATCCGTTTTTCAGCCTTAAGGTGCAGATCAGCATGAGAATCCCTAAGGAATATGCAGAAGTAGTCACGGTATTCCAGTGGAATTCTCCGGAGACCAAAGAATAACTATTTAATTTGGACATGAAATGGAACAAAATATGGATGTGTGCCTTGATCATAAATACAAAAGGTAGTTATAGGAAAAATACTAACTCTTAAAAGTAGCATCAAGTGGGAAGGAAGGAACAAGTTACTTACTTGTAACACCTGTTCTCCAGCATGGGTCTACTCTTGCATGGATTCACATTCTCATGAATATTCCTCATCATCAGGCTAGGAATCCTTGGTAAAAAATAAAGCAGTTTAGCTTTAAACTTAAACTGTTCGTCTCCTCTACGGCCTATCAGTTTCCTTTGTGTCATACTACCCCCAGCCAATGACACTCGTCCTCCTAAACTCCACCCCTTGCGGCCATCTTCAGATTTTATAGCGCACGTAAAGTGGCAGTATGAACCAAGAAGAGCCAGAGAGGGGACGTAGGGAGGGTTTGCATGCAAGACCCATGCTGGAGAACAGGAGTTATAGCTAAGTAACTTGTTCCTTCTCCAGCATGGGGTCTTGCATGATATTCACATGCTCATGAAAACAATTATACAGCAATACACATACACAACCACAGGAGGTGGTAAGGCTAACAGAAGCAATACACTTACCCCTGGAACAGACTCACCTCAAACAAACTGGTTGTGTAGCACTGATTGGCCGACCCGGGACTCCTCCCTGGAATGCCTGTCGACACAGTACATTTTCGTGAAGGTGTGGATGGACCTCCACTTAGTAACCTTGCAGATGTCGAGCATGGGCAGACAGAGAGAAATGCTGTCGTTGATGCAATGGCTCTGGTTGAGTGGGCTTTCGGCCGATCTGGAAGCGGTCTGTTGGCCAGACGATGGCAATGCATGATACAGCCGGAGAGCCACCTGGAGATGAAAGCCTTAGACAGGGCCTTCCCTTGTGCCACAAGTTCAAAACGGACGAACAGCTGAGATGTCTTCTGAAGGTTCTTTCATGCAAGCCACATAGACCTTCAGGGTACGAGCAATGTCCAGCGAATGCAACGTCCTTTCAGCAGGCAAAGAAGGATTCACAAACAAAACTGGTAGAAGCAAAGGCTTGTTGAGATGAAAGTATGATGGAACATTTGGCATGAAGAAAGGATGTGCTTGCAGAACCACTTTAGTGGAGTTGAAGGCCAAACACAGTGGCTTACAGGAGAGGGCCTGTATCTCCCCAACCCGCCTGGCCGTGGTGATTGCCACCAGGAAGGCTGCCTTCCACGACAAAAACTTCAAAGAGGCACAATGCATTTGATTAAACAGAGGCCCCATGAGGTGAGACAGTACCACGTTTAGTTCCCAAGCCGGGGCAGGAGCTTTCACTGGCGGGACTATCCTAAGAGAACCTTGAGGAACTCTTTAACAAGCCTGTGCGCCCACAGGGAGAGCTTGCCCGGAGCCTGTGTGTACCGAGATATGGCAGCCAGGTGGAAGGTGGACCTTGATAGACGCATGGGCAAGACCAGCCTTGGCCAAATAGAGCAGGTACCGGAGGACCTGCGGGGCAGTCAAGCACAGTGGTGAACATTTCTGCACCCGGCACCACACTGTGAAGCACTTCCATTTGTGCCTGTGGCAAGACAACGTAGAGGGAGCCCAGGCCCTGGCCAGCATCTTCTTGAATTTCAAAGGCCGTGAATAGTGTCCAAATTCAAAGGCTGCAGGAGCCAGGCCTTGAGGCTCAGTGACGTTGGATCAGGTTGCAGGATTGACCTTCCTTCTCTGGAGAGGAGGTCAGGAAATGGAGGGAGGCGGTCAGATGGCCGGTACCACCAACAGATAGAGATGGTCTGGTTACCAGATCTGCCTTTGCCACATCGGTGCAATGATGATCATTTTGCAGTGGCAACATAGCAACAGCGTACAAGAAGTGACCCTCCCAAAAGAATGAGAAGGCAGCCGGTTCCTCGGTTGAGGATATCGTTTGGCAAACTTCTGACACTTGGGAGTTTGCAGCCGTCATGAAGAGTTGGCACTGAGGAAGACCTAACTCGCTGAAGAGGCGCGACACTTGCGCTTGCTGAAGCTCCCATTCGCGGCAGGACCACATCTCCATGCTGAGAGAATCCGCGATGGTGCTCTTGACATCCTGGGATGAAAACATGCTTTGAAGAATGGCTCAGTGCCATAGAGACTAGGCCTCCCGGGAGAGAGCGGAGGAGCATGTCCCGCTCTGTTTCCTGATGTAAAACATGGTGGTGGTTTTGGCCGTGAAGACCAGCACCACTTTTCCCTGGAGCTGAGGCTGGAATGACTTGAGGGCCAAGAAGACCGCCCACAGGTTCCAGGACATTTATGTGCAATTCCTTTTCCTCCAGGAGCCAGAGGCCTATTGCGTGAGAATGTCCTGTGTGGGCCCCCCAACCCTCCATAGAGGCGTCTGTTGTGACTTTAGCCTGATACGTAGGGATCTGAAAGGGGGCTCCCTGAGTGAGTTGTGGAAAAACTGACCACCATTGCAGAGATTAACGGAATGCCTGATTGAGGGCGATCTTGTCTGTCCATCTGCCAGTGACTTGATGTCACCTGTCATCAAGATATTCTTGGACGGGTCTCCTATGAAGCCTGCAGAAAGGGACAAGATGAATGCAGGAAGACATCATCCCCAGCAGGGACTTGATAACTTGATGGAGGACACTGTTGCAATGAACGCTGTTGATAGTTGTTAGACCCAGGAAGTCCTTCACCCTCTTCCGAGGGAGTCAACAGCCACAAGACTGTTGAATCGGGTACCTAGGAACAGCGAGTTCTCAGATGGCATTACACAGGACTTTGTATAGTTGATTGAGAATCCTAGCTAATTCAGAAGTTGTATGGTCTATGCTGTGTGCTGGGTGGCCAGCACGTGGGGGCGGAACCGGAGGAGCCAATCTTCAGGGTTAGGGTAGACGTGGATTCCTTTCAGGTGCAGATGTGATGCCACTAAGGTGAAGCATTTGGTTAACACTCTCAGAGCTGGTTTCAGGCTTAAAGGAAGGGCCTTGAACTGGTAATATCGCCCCTGGACGACAAAACGCAGGAAATTCTGATATTTGCGATGAATGGGGATGTGGAAGTATGCATCCTGAAATTAGAGAGTTGCCAAAAAATCCCCTTGCTCCAGCTGGTCAATCACGTGCTTCAACGTGACCATCCTGAACCTGTTGTGGCGTTGCAAGTCTAGGATTGGTCGCCACCCTCCTGACTTTTTCCTTACCAGAAAGTATCTGGAGTACACTCCAGAGCCCCGGATGCACTGACGGACTGGTTCTATTGCCCCTTTGGGTAGCATGGCTTGAACCTTCTGTAGCAGCGGGGCCATGTGTTGTTCTGGTCGCAGGACAGGAGGAATGCAGGGGCACATGTCTTGAAATTCTAAAGCGTGCCCCTGCTGAAGAATGTGCAACACCCATTTGTATTTGGAGATCTTGCACCACTGATCGACAAAGTTTGATAATCGGCCTTCCGTTGGGATGCAGAAGTGAGGGTGCGGATATGGGATGGTTCAGGCCTGTTTCTAAGTCTTCGTACTGGATGAGGGGCGACGACAATGCTGGGTGCCACTGCTGTAGGCTTGGGAGCGACCCCTATAAGCCTCCTGGGTGGTGGAGTGGGAGGGCTGGCGATAGCGTGTGGTGTAACCCTTGGACGATCTGGAGACTCTCCCCTTCGGGGAAAGAAAGGGGAGTCTTCTCTGCTGCAGCACTGTCTCCGTGCTGGTCTTGATGGCCTGGAGAGTGTCATCGACCACTTTCCCAAACATGTTGTCCCCACTGAACGGCATGTCGATGACTTTGGTCTGCACGTCTGGGTGGACATTTGCAGCCTCTAGCCAACCTTTGCGGCAGAGAGCCACACCATTCCCCATCTTGCTAAAGCCAGAGTCTGCTATGTCGAGCGCGACAGTGATGCCTTGATCCAAAGCTACTTCTCCTTCCTGCAATAGGGCCAAGGCTTTAGCCTTTTTGTCATCAGAGAAGAAGTCAAGGATGGGCCCCAGCTTGAACCACAGCTCCCTGTCATACCTTGACAGGATGGTGAGGGCACTGGCGTCCTTGATGGTGGAGGCTGCTGAAGTGATGTTGCGCTTGCCTGCAGTATTGAGCTTCTTGCTTTCCTAATCCGGTGGCACCATGGATGACGAAGAGGGGCTGGATGACCTCTTTCTGGCAGTGGCTGATACCACTGAGTCTGGCGAAGGCTGAGACCCCGAGGTACTTGGGGGCCGAATGTGGAACCCGGTCACGCTTAGCAGGCGTGATATTCTGAGCCTTCATGACAGCCAAACCATCTTCCCATATGTCATCCAACAAAGGGACCGATAGGATGATCTTCTTAGCGGACGTACGCCGTTCAAAAAGGAATCCTTCCTTCCTTCTTCTCTTCTGGCACCAGGTTGAAGAGTTTGCCAGCTTTCAAGATAAAGTGGAAAGAGCCAATTTCGTCCAGGGGAGAGGGTCTGGGGGGCTCGCTGACATCCGGAGGTTCCCGATCCACGGGAATGTAGTCAACAAACTCATCTTTGTGAATTACAGTGGTGTCAGTGTCTGTGTGAACTTGCTCCTCTTCCAAAGGGGGCAGGGCCCCTAGCACTGGCCAACAGGTAGCAGGTGCCTTATGAGGTGGTTTCGGCTGATGTCGAGGAGGACTCTTGGCTGGACCAGGCACAGCAGCATTGGGCAGCCGCTGCTGAATTTCAGTCCCCAGAGTATGCACAGTGCTTAGGATGTAGAGGGACATGTCACTCGGTGCAGGAGCGGGCACAGCCGGTACAGCATAGAAGCCAGGCTTGAGCCCCTTGGAGGGCTAAATTGCTGGGAAGGCCCACAGGTTGCTGACCACTTCATGAGGCATGGGCAGAATGAGGTTGGGTACCCCATGGCCAGGATCCAAAAAGAAATCTTCAGGCAGGTAGTTTCGGAACTGGTGTAGATTGCTGGTAACTTTCTGAGGGATCCCATAGGAGCCAGAGTAAAGAGGGGGAAAGACTTGGTGGGCCTGGGCAGGAATTCCAGAGCTAGAGGCATGTCTCTCACCTGATCAGAGACCCTCAGGAAAGATGCTACAACAGGAGCCTGCAGAGCAGGAATAGGAGCTGTAATTGACGGGATAGTCATTGGGACCATTAACGGGGATCTATGAGGCAGAGAGCCCTGGGCGTGGTGACTGTTGTAGAGGTAAAGGTGACAGTGGTTGATGAACTTTTGGCACATCGGCCGCTGAACAAAGTCTTGTTTCGCGAATTACACGGATTGGGTCAGCAATGAGGTGCTCGTCGACAGGGCGATGGTCTTGATGGATGAAGTTGTCGTTGATGAGGCTTGTATCGACGATGGTGGAACCGGTGACAAGATCTGCTCTGCGAAGATCTGTGCTTGGACGGCGAGGTCAGTGATTTCCTCGCAGTCGGAGGTAACCCACCAGCACGCAGGCTAACCGTTGACATAGTCGGCAACGGCGACCAACCCTTCTCAGAACTTGGTCCCACAGCTGCGGAGACCGTTGACGAGGAAGTCGATGGAGTGTGGGATTTTACCTTTTTTGGGATCTTCACAGAGCAAGCATCCTCAAGGGACGTCAACCTCTCAAAAATAGAGGGAGTATGCTCAGTGGACCTGCCGTCTCTGGAAGAGGCATGACTACAACCGGAAGCCGAGTCAGATCCCTTCCCTTCCTCGATCCATGCCACCAACCTCTGGTGGTGGTCTTTCTGAGTCTTCGACCAAAAAGATTGACAGATTGAGCATCCGTTTTTCGTCGTGGTCAGGATGAAGACAATAAATGCACTTGAAGTGATGATCCTCGAAGATATGACACTTGGAGGTGTAGGCCCAAGCCTGGGCATGTGGTGCCACGGGCTGAAGATCCGATCGGTGATTGAAGATCTCTGCCAACAATCGGTATTCATCGCGTGACAGTGGACGATGAAGAAAAATTGAGAATTTCTTCAAACACCAGCAAAAAAACAACAATTTATGAGGAGCGAAGCACGAGGACTCCCAATCACTAGAAACAGGTGGTAACATCAGAAGATGGCCACCAGCCGTGGAGCTTAGGAGGACGAGCGTCATTGGCTAGGGTCACTATGACCCAAAGGACAGTGATAGGCTATAGAAGAGACGAGCAGTTTAAATTTGAAGCTAAACTGCTTTCTTTTTACCGAGGATTACCAGCCTGCCATGTCTAAAAAGTCACACTACCAGCTGCACCTCCTCAGAGGTATTCTTCCTTTCCTCTCCTTCCCCCAGAAGCTCACTGTCTCCAGAGCTCTGGTTCTCTCTAGGCTGGACTACTGCAACAGCCTCTTTCTAAATCTGTCTGGTTCTACTCTCCGCCCTTTGCAACTCATCCAGTACAGGACTGAGAGACTTGTCCTTGGCTTCAAGCCCAGGGATCGAATCTCTCCAGGACTGAAATCTCTGCACTGGCTCCCGGTGGCTGCAAGGATTAAGTTCAAAACCCTCTGCTTTGTCCACAAGGCCTTCTGGGGCCGGGGCCTCAATACCTTCAACTCTCTCTTCCTAAATATATTCCTTCTCAAGCTCTTCGCTCATCCGATTCCAACTCCCTCAGGGTCAGTCGCTTCTCCAAGCAATGAGTTGGTGGTAGATCTCTTTCTTCGGCTGGGGCCTCTCTCTGGAACAGCCTCCCTGCCTCCCTGAAACTCGAGGAGAACCATCTCTGGTCCAGAAGCACCTCAAATCCTTCCTCTTTGCTTCTGTTATCTCCCCTGCTGAACTCCTGGCTGAAACTGAAATTGCACTGGTCACCTGGCTACCCTCTGATCTCAGGCCCCAGATCCACTCACCTACCAGTTGCTCACCTGCACTGCCTCCCTGGCAACCCCCACACTTGGGGACTGTGTTTCTGTATCCCTACAGCCCCGCCACCAGCACTTGACACCTGATGTCTGCACTTACCCTTGCACTAGCCACGATCTGGCCGCACTTTTTACTTGTTGCTTTTATTTATTCTATTTATTTTTACCGTTGATCCCATGCACTGCACTGCCCCTTGTCCTTCCCACGTGCACTTTTGCCCTTCCCCTGCACTTACGCGATCTGAATGTCATCTGACCTTGTAAAATCGGTGTCTCTGTCTTCCATCTGTTCCCCTTCCCTTGCCTCGTCGCGCCTTGAAACACTTGTGTGTAGGCGCGTTATAAATATCATATCATGTGAATCCAAGTGAGACCCCATGCAGGAAAAGTATCTACATAAATAACATGGATCAGTGCTACATTACTTCTTAAAAGAAAATGTAATGCAAGCAGAAGAAAAAATTACTTACCTCTCGGTAATGTTCTTTATGATGGATGTCCCTCCCACAGATTCCTCATCTATGATATTCCTATCCCAGTGCAGCTGTTCTCTGGAAATGCTAACACCGCCAGGGGGCGCATTGTGGCTCTGCGTCGGCTCTATCCAATGCCTCTGCAGGTCCTACGCAGTAAATTACTTTGGGCCAGTATATATAGAGTCTCTGTGCCGGGGGACCTCAGTTCCACCCCTTTTCACCAGAACTCTAAAGCTGAGGGACCGTAAGAACAGATGGAGTACTAGATTCTTGCAAAGAGGAGCAGGTAGGGAGGTCGATGAGGAATGAGCGGGAGGAAGATCCATCAGAAAGAATATTAATGAGAGGTAAGTAATTTGTTCTTCTAATGGATTTATTTCCTCCCACGGTTCCTCATCTAAGATAGACTAGCAAAGCACTACGTAAGCTAGAGGTGGGAGGAAGCAAGGACACCACCCAAACCAGAAAACTCTGGTGGATTGCCCTACCAACACCGGCATCCCAGCCCGCAAGGGAATGCAAGAAGTATGCTCAGCAAATGTGTGCAAAGACGCCCACATTGCCGCCTGACAAATATCCAGGAAAGGGACTCCCCTCTGCATGGCAGAGGTGGCAGCCACTCCTCTGGTAGAATGAGCTCCGAGACCCTCAGGCACATCCTTTCCAGACATATCGTATAATTCTGAGATGCAGAGAATGATACACCTGGACATGGTCTGTTTGGTCCCAGCCCTGCCAGCACAAGCACCAGAATAAAAAAAAGAAAAGCTCATCTTTCCTAGACTCTTTAGTATGAGAGAAGCAAATCTGAAGGGCCTGTACCAGTTCCAACCGAATGAATCATTCCACTGTCTTGTGTAAAGTCTCCTCCCAGGTGGCCAGGGGAAGGTAGACTCTTCCTGATCCCAAGCCTGGGGGTGGTGTACTGCGGGAGGATCACCTGGGAGGAGACAGGGCCCAGGGTGGTGAGGTGATTGTGCAGGATGAGACACAGTATTTTTCCTCTGACAGGAAGATTCTTATCACTGTACCTAAAGAGGTTATGGCTTATTGTCATTTTTTAAATGGACACAGCTTATAACAATACACTTTTTCATAATATTCATACATTGTTGTTATTTCTACGAGTCTTCAAGAACTTCTCCTCGTATCTCAACATATATTTCAAAGTAACGTTAAATCAACATGTCAACAATTTTGTGTTGGACAAGAAACTAGCAGTTGTTGCCAATTATACACTTTACAGGTTCAGGCAGACCCCGCTCGTAGTGTGATGTGGGTGCTCTACCTTTGGGTGTTCGGGATAGAGGGTCGGAGGTCCTTTCACCTGGTTGCTGCACAGGTGTGGATCTCCCTCATGGCACCCACGACTCAGACCATCGTCTTTGTTTACAGTTCAGGGCTACGCAGAGAGCAGTCACTTCATATCAATCCTGGTACCTCTCTTTTCACAGGGGTCGCAAATCGGCAGAGGTCATCGTGTCATTCAAAATTTGTCCCCAATCCATACTATTGTCCACCTCTGTATCTACCGGGGTTTGGTTTCTAAGTAGTTCCATCTCTGCTGTCCCCCAGCGGTATACATCTTTCAACCATTGTTGGATCGCAGGGCCTTTTGGCCAGTATAGGGAGAACGGCTACTTTTTTGCTCCTGGATTTTTAGTATGTTTCCCTCCCGATAGTATGCCCCATAGACATGTTTCGGGTGTATTTAGGTATGTGCTACCAATCCAGGTGTTAATCTTATCCATAACCTCTTCCCAGTATACTTGGATTACCGGGCATTCCCAGGTCATATGCCAAAAGCTAGCCATGGCTCCTTTGCATCTACGGCAGGTGTGTAATTGCTGTGGGCTGATCATGTGAAGTCTGGATGGGGTCATGTATACCCTGTGAATAAAGTTATATTGAATGAGTCAAAACCTGGCGTTTCTCGACACCTTACGGGCCTGTTCCCTTATTATTACCCATTGTTCGTCTGGTATCTCTTTACGTACATCCAGCTCCCATTTTTCCTTTACTGTTAACGCCGGGAGTTTTCACCTACTTTTTACCTGTTGATAAAGACATGATATCAGTCCCCGACTGTTGGTGATATCAAGCATTTGGTGTACTAGAGGGCTCTTCTCTGGTTTGTCCGGGGTGTCTACCCATAGGGAGGCCAATCTTTGGACTAATCGAGCATAGCACAAAAAGGTCTCCTGTGGCATATTGTTTCATTGGCGCCAGTCCTGGAATGCTAATAGTTTCCCACCCTCATATAGGTCTCCCACCCTTATGCATCCACTGTTTCTTAATCTAGCTCTGTCCAGATTGGCCAGTATGTTTCTAATTTCTGGGTCGAAACTCAGCGGTAGGTTCGGGCTTGTTAGGGAGAATTCTCTGTTTAGGCTGAATTTCCCTACCTAGTGAGTCCCCCAGCAGCTTTGCTGGATTTCTGGGGTTTAATTTTTTTCTCCTGCCAAGAGTGAGACTCTTTTACCCTCACTCTTGGACATGTTGAAGTGTGTTTTCTTGGTTAAACCTTGTGTTGAATGGGCTATGGGGTCTCTTACTCCATAGGGCCTCATGTATTTTTGTGATGTGGGTCACACAGCACCCTCTGTGCCGTGACCCAGGGGTGTCCTAGGGACTCCCCAACATAGACTCCATACCCTGGGACTGACTACTGTCTCCCAGGGCATGTAAAGTCACCAAAGACTTTGCTAGTCTTGAATCCTGAACAGAACCAGTACAAACCATCATATTGTGGACGTACTGGCTGGGGCAATTCGATTGCCCCAGGGTCTGTTAGTCGAGGGGGCACGTCTCCGTCCCCCCTGATCGAGTTTTGGCTGGTGGCAGTGGAAACTACTTTTTATATTCGACCGCGAATATTTCCCTATGGGATTTCCCATTGTTTTAGGCTAACACATTTAATTAATTATTTACGGTAGCCTTAAACATACCGCCGGTTTATATATTTATTTTTATAACTCCGGTTGGGACTTTTTGCCAAAACTTGATTCTAAAATGGCGTTGGTGTTCGCCTCTGTAACTCTGACCCAAAGTGGAGCCCTTTGTTCCACTTTTGGCGGGCTTCTCCACAGAAGCCCTCCAAAGTGGTGCCACTCTGTCTGGGGTACTTAGGAGGGGTGGAGGGGGATTTAGGCACCCTGGACTGAGTTACCTTGGTAACTCAAGTCGCACTCCGTCCTGATTGGCCCAAGTGGTGAGCCGCCCGGCTCACCACTTAGCATGTTTGAGTGACAGCTAGGCTGGGTGAATGGGGGTTTGCTGCATAAAAGCAGGGCTTTGGGGACTGGGACTTCAGAAGTCGCCACAGGACCAAGAATCCGACGAGGGAAGAGCTGAGCCGACCTGCTTCGACGACACCACCCGGTGGAGCCCTGCTGAACCGTCTCACCACTTTTTCCCGACGACCGAGGAGAACTCTTAACGGAGTGGCTCCTTCCCTTGACTGGTGGGGACAACCAGTTTTCGCCTTCTTTCCGTTCTTTGAGGTATCTCGTGGCCGCCTTGCCTGTGCCAAGCACCCCGGCAACCGGAATACCACACTTTACCCCCATACCGCGAAAGTCGGTACCAACCCTTTAACCGGAGGACTCCGCGGCTGGTTTCTTCCCGGGCAGTGCAACGACCCTCTTCTTCTGCTCTTCAGCGAGAACTTCTTCTCCCCTGACCGACGTCGAGCCCTGCTGCCACTGCCTGGAACAACTGCCACCGCTGGAGGATCCTTTCCGCTTAAGGTACTGTGTTCTGCCTGGCTTCCCTTGCTACCGACTGTACGGGGTAGATTTAGTCCCCGGCTTTCGAACCTGGGAGTGCCTGGGACACTTTGGCTAAACTTTCTGAGCCACTCTAACCTCTTTTTGACTCTTTGCAAGACTTTGAATCTCTAACTAACAGTGTGATCTTGGGCACATTTTCGCTCCGGCTACTCTAAGAGTGGGCCCTGCCTAGTGACTTTTGCTCACCTGTGACTTTATTCTTCTTTAAGCCTATTGCAAGTGCTCTGGACCTTAGAGTGGTGTGTCTAACCCATTTCTGCTTTTTCTCTCCCTTTCTTGGAAACTACTAGAGTGTCATCTAACGTTAAGCACTCACCTCTGTTTTAATTAAGTGGTGTTTACTTAGAGTTGTCTAGATAGGAGAAAGGATTGAATCTACTTTCATTATAACTGTGTTGAAGTGCTTTTACTATATTTTTGCTAGAGTGTTTTTAACTTATGTGTATTTTAAATAAATAACTATATACTTTTGAAACCAAGCTCTGGTCAGTGTTTGCTTGTGCTATTGTGTTTTGGTACATATTGTGTATACTTTACATACTGCCTAACTCTTCTTGAGAGAAGTCTGACTGCTCAGCCACAGCTACCAGGTAAATCTGGGTGGTACGGACTGCTACCAAAGGGGTTTACTGCTCTACCTGTAGTCTTAAATCTTTTGCAGTGTTCCCCAAGGGAACTGCACAGGTTTCTGCCTAACACTGGTGTACAGCGGTGGGATTTGTATTGAGTATACATTTTATTGTGCTTTAGATACCTTAGTGCAACTAACCACAAAGCTTAGCACTGAAAAAGTAAAACCTCTAACATGTCAGTTATAGAAAGCTATAGTCAAGAGTCCCTTGCAGCCAAAACTGCTGATTGTTTAAGAGTGCTCTGTAAACATAAGGATCTCCTGACTAAGGGCAAGAAAATGGAGCTGATTGAAAGATTGTTAGCTAACCAAAGTCTGGGTGATGGTTCAGAGGAACCTACCACTCCAGCAACTGTAGATGACAGTGTTGAAGTTAACATGGAACAAAATGTTGATGTTTCTGAGGAAGAGTCAGAAGAGGAGGGTGAGGCTGTTGTAACTGTCCCCCCTAGGCCTCTGCCTGCTCTACCTGCTGTGCCTACTGGACCTTTACCAGGTCCCACATTTAGTCCTCAGTACTTTGAACTAGAGAAAATGAAGCTAGAATTGGAGTATAAGAAACTGAATGCTCAAACTGACAAAGAACTAAGGCTAAGGGAAATGGAGCTCAAGTATGACTTAGAAATGAAGAAATTATCTGTTGAGAATGTTTCTCTCTCTGGCTCCTCTAGAAGTTCCAGTCCTAAAAGACCCCGGATGCCTAAAGAATTGGTTGGTATGTATGAGCCTAAGTTGGATGTGTTGGATTGGTTGTCTCTGTTTGAATATAATCATGGGCTCCAGAACATCACAGGAAATGACTTACTCACCTGGTTGTTCTCTAGGCTTCCCCCTGTTGCAACTGATGTGGTAATGGAGATGGGGGAGGAGGATAGGAAGGACTATGAATGTGTGAAACTAGCTTTGATAGCTAGGTTTGGGAAGACCCCTTCCCAGTATCTTAAGAGGTTTAGGAGCCTCAAAAAGCATGATGGTACCCCTTGGGCTACCTGGGTGAGTGAATGTTTGAAAAACTTAGAGGGATGGATTAAGGGTTACAAGGTGAACACTTATGAAGGTATGAAGAATTTGTTTATGTTGGAGACTATTTATGATGCCTGCTCTCCTGAGCTCAGACAACACTTGGCTGATTCCAAGGAATTAGATTCCCGGAAACTAGCTAAGGCTGCTGACTTGTGGGTTGCCAACAGGGCCACTCACAAGGATTCTGGGGTCACTCAGAAGAAGGATGGGGAGAAACAGCCTAGAAAAGACTCCAAAGAGAATTCTAATAATTCCTATCCCAAAGAGGGCCCCAAACCACAAAATAACCAGGGTAAGCCACATGGGAAACCTAGTCAGGCTACTGTACCTTCTGGCCACAAGCCAGAAGGAGGTCAGAACAAGCCACCCTTCCAGAGAGCATTTGGACAATGCTATGTCTGTCAGGGTACTGACCATATCAAAGGAGATCCCAAGTGCAAGGGTAAACCTGCAGGGATCAGCACAGTCTCCTTAGCCTTCACTCCTGAGGATGAAGTACAGATGGCTAGTGCCCACTTTGAACTCTTTGCTGAAGAACCCTTGGGTCTTCAAGCAACTGTAAACTTAGAGCCTATGGGTCTGGTTAGTCCCCAGAATAGGGTTGTGTATAACTCCCTACCTGTTAACTCTAAGGTGTATTATGTGGACAGTGTTCTTGTCAATGGCCAGGATACTCCTGCCAGGAGAGACACTGGGGCCAGCAGAACAGTAGTGGATGAAAGCTTCTTTCAACCTGAGGATGTGGCCAAAGCACCCAAAGGTCCCACTAAGATGTCTGGAGGCCCTGTCCAAATGGTTCCTATTCTACCAGCCCTCATTCAGTGTAACAACATGACAGTGAGGATCCCTGTCAGTGTTCAGACTGAGGTACCTGGGAAGGTCCTGTTGGGGAATGACCTAAGAACTCTAGGAGTAGTGTCACATACCCCCAGGCCTCCCAGTATGGAGAAGCAGAACTTAACCAAATTGGCTAGACAGGCTACCTTGAAGGACCCTTCTAAGCCTGTGGGACCCTCTACTGAGAACCCCACTACAAGCCCTGGTGTTAGTAAGTTGACCTCTAACCCAGGCACATTTCAGGATAGTATGCTAGGAACATGGGCGCCCCAACCAAGCTCCATCATTGTTCCCCTAGTCTCAGAGTCTCTGACTCCCCCTGCTTCTGAGGAAGAGGTGGATAGACCAACTAGGCCCCTATCTGGACCTGAGAGAACTGGTAATTCTCAGTGCTGGTGGAAAACCAGAAAAGAAAAGTCTAAGGCCAAAAACCTTCAGAGTGTTGGACCTTCTACTGAAGACCCCAACTTAAATCCTAATATTAGGGGGGAAACTCCTAAAATAGGTAAGGGTAGATCTAAGAGGAAGGGGAAGCAGGTACATTGCCTAACCCCAACCCCTCCAACCAAGAGGCCTAAGACCCAACCTGCTCCCACAAGAGAGGTGGTGAGGAACCTTGGAGGCCCCTCTAGATCTAAGGGAATCCTTTATAAGGACCCCTTCAAAAAGCCTAACATAGGTTCAGAAGTTGTACCAACTTCTGAGGGACTGGTCAACCAGATCCCCTATAACAAAAAGACTGATGTTCCTCAAAGGGTTTGTAGGTCCTTTAGCTTGCAAAAGAAAACCTTTGAGTTCTCCCTTAAGCATAGGTCAAGGTGTCACCATCAAAATGCTGATGGACTCTCTAGGATGTATATCATCGACTAGAGGTATGAGGTTCATCCAGGAGTGGATTAAATCCTCCTGTCCCTTAGTCTGGGGGGGGCGAGTGTTAGGGAGAATTCTCTGTTTAGGCTGAATTTCCCTACCTAGTGAGTCCCCCAGCAGCTTTGCTGGATTTCTGGGGTTTAATTTTTTTCTCCTGCCAAGAGTGAGACTCTTTTACCCTCACTCTTGGACATGTTGAAGTGTGTTTTCTTGGTTAAACCTTGTGTTGAATGGGCTATGGGGTCTCTTACTCCATAGGGCCTCATGTATTTTTGTGATGTGGGTCACACAGCACCCTCTGTGCCGTGACCCAGGGGTGTCCTAGGGACTCCCCAACATAGACTCCATACCCTGGGACTGACTACTGTCTCCCAGGGCATGTAAAGTCACCAAAGACTTTGCTAGTCTTGAATCCTGAACAGAACCAGTACAAACCATCATATTGTGGACGTACTGGCTGGGGCAATTCGATTGCCCCAGGGTCTGTTAGTCGAGGGGGCACGTCTCCGTCCCCCCTGATCGAGTTTTGGCTGGTGGCAGTGGAAACTACTTTTTATATTCGACCGCGAATATTTCCCTATGGGATTTCCCATTGTTTTAGGCTAACACATTTAATTAATTATTTACGGTAGCCTTAAACATACCGCCGGTTTATATATTTATTTTTATAACTCCGGTTGGGACTTTTTGCCAAAACTTGATTCTAAAATGGCGTTGGTGTTCGCCTCTGTAACTCTGACCCAAAGTGGAGCCCTTTGTTCCACTTTTGGCGGGCTTCTCCACAGAAGCCCTCCAAAGTGGTGCCACTCTGTCTGGGGTACTTAGGAGGGGTGGAGGGGGATTTAGGCACCCTGGACTGAGTTACCTTGGTAACTCAAGTCGCACTCCGTCCTGATTGGCCCAAGTGGTGAGCCGCCCGGCTCACCACTTAGCATGTTTGAGTGACAGCTAGGCTGGGTGAATGGGGGTTTGCTGCATAAAAGCAGGGCTTTGGGGACTGGGACTTCAGAAGTCGCCACAGGACCAAGAATCCGACGAGGGAAGAGCTGAGCCGACCTGCTTCGACGACACCACCCGGTGGAGCCCTGCTGAACCGTCTCACCACTTTTTCCCGACGACCGAGGAGAACTCTTAACGGAGTGGCTCCTTCCCTTGACTGGTGGGGACAACCAGTTTTCGCCTTCTTTCCGTTCTTTGAGGTATCTCGTGGCCGCCTTGCCTGTGCCAAGCACCCCGGCAACCGGAATACCACACTTTACCCCCATACCGCGAAAGTCGGTACCAACCCTTTAACCGGAGGACTCCGCGGCTGGTTTCTTCCCGGGCAGTGCAACGACCCTCTTCTTCTGCTCTTCAGCGAGAACTTCTTCTCCCCTGACCGACGTCGAGCCCTGCTGCCACTGCCTGGAACAACTGCCACCGCTGGAGGATCCTTTCCGCTTAAGGTACTGTGTTCTGCCTGGCTTCCCTTGCTACCGACTGTACGGGGTAGATTTAGTCCCCGGCTTTCGAACCTGGGAGTGCCTGGGACACTTTGGCTAAACTTTCTGAGCCACTCTAACCTCTTTTTGACTCTTTGCAAGACTTTGAATCTCTAACTAACAGTGTGATCTTGGGCACATTTTCGCTCCGGCTACTCTAAGAGTGGGCCCTGCCTAGTGACTTTTGCTCACCTGTGACTTTATTCTTCTTTAAGCCTATTGCAAGTGCTCTGGACCTTAGAGTGGTGTGTCTAACCCATTTCTGCTTTTTCTCTCCCTTTCTTGGAAACTACTAGAGTGTCATCTAACGTTAAGCACTCACCTCTGTTTTAATTAAGTGGTGTTTACTTAGAGTTGTCTAGATAGGAGAAAGGATTGAATCTACTTTCATTATAACTGTGTTGAAGTGCTTTTACTATATTTTTGCTAGAGTGTTTTTAACTTATGTGTATTTTAAATAAATAACTATATACTTTTGAAACCAAGCTCTGGTCAGTGTTTGCTTGTGCTATTGTGTTTTGGTACATATTGTGTATACTTTACATACTGCCTAACTCTTCTTGAGAGAAGTCTGACTGCTCAGCCACAGCTACCAGGTAAATCTGGGTGGTACGGACTGCTACCAAAGGGGTTTACTGCTCTACCTGTAGTCTTAAATCTTTTGCAGTGTTCCCCAAGGGAACTGCACAGGTTTCTGCCTAACAGGGCTACACAGATGTTGGTCTCGAAGGTTCTTTAATATTTGTATCGAAACCTCCCGTGGTACTGTGTATATTGCACTCTGTTCTTCAATTATTGACAGATCCCACAATAGTTCTATCCCTTCCCTGTGTCTGGGGAAATCTCTTAGTAGGTGTTGGAAATCTCCCACCGGTGTGTTCACCCAGTTAGGGACCGTCTGCAGCTGGGTCCCCGCATAATATCCCTCGTAATCTGGTAGTGTGAGCCCTCCCTCGGTGTGCAGTCTTTGCATAGATGTCAGTGCCACCCGACGTCTATTGGATCCCCAGAGCAATTCCCCAATGTACGCGTCTAGCATCTTGAAAAATACCTTCTTGATTTTGTACTGGATGTTAATAAAGTAATTCAATAGCCTGGGTAGTATCAGTTTATTGTGATTTTAATGTCTCTAAACTTCATATTAGATCTAAGGTTGTGAATCCCAAGTTTATAAAATCAGAACAAACTATACCGAAAGAAAGATCCTTTTTGGTATTCCAAACGAAATAGCTTACTCAATCCCAAGGGTACAATGTAAAGGATTATGGAAATGGTGTCTTCACTAAACCATCTTCTTCTGTGATAGCTAATTCTCATGGTCCCTCTGCTAAAAGCCTTAAGGGAATTACATCTATCCTTACAAATAACTCACAAGTTCACAAATCTAACTTTATTGGAAGAAGCTACAAGTCCCAGAATCCTAGAGGTACTGAGATGAGGAAGAGGGCTGAAGAGGCATGTAGATGTAGTAGTCAGGCAATTTAGCCTAGTAGCGATTGCAGTAGTCCTGCAATTAAGGCTAATAGCCGACACCTGAAGACAATTGTTGAACCTGTGAGGCATAAAAGGCCCCCTCATGAAAGGAGGTGTTACGCTCACCTGGTTCCAACAGGGGCGTCGATCGGACCGGGACAGCTGCGGTCTCCACCAACGTGATGCGTAGTGAAGAGATGACAGTCTGGACTGGCCCGCCTAATCTTGTCTGCTGGACTCGTAGAAGTATTCTCCTGCAAGTGGAGAAAGGGGTTTAGCCACCCGTGGACTTTAGTGATGGCCCCCCAACAGTTCTCGTTCTCCCCACTAATCACCTCCGATATTCCCTTTTGGTAACCTCACCTTATGTTTTTAAATGATGAGCTCTCCATCCTGCATGGCATGCAGAGGCGCGTAGATGCCAGTTACTTCACTGGGTTGAAGGTACTGGAGGAGTTCCGGAGGAATATTGACTCCAGTGTCTATAAAGTTCAAAGAGTTCAATATGTCCGATGTTCACTCTTGTTCCATTCCCTCGTTAGGTTGCAGCTGGGTCCAAAAGAATATTGCCTGGAGGCAGCTGATGGCGTTCAGGTAAGAGTCTGTATTACCAAGCACTGTCCGGTAAAAGTTGCATGAGTTTAACTTGCTGTTTTCTCTCCCTTTATAGGTGCGGCATAGGAAGATGCGGCAAATTAAAGAATAATACCTCCAGTGGTAAGGCAGGAAAGCCTATGGTGTCAAAGAGATTGTCCTTGTTGGTTTTCACGGTTCACCTTGTTGTTCCTTTTGTTTTCCCCCCAGGTGCTGGGTTTCGACAAAGAAAATGATGGAGGCAGCGCCGAGTCGAAAGATGCGGTGGACTGGTGAGTATAACGCGGCGATGCTGCTGGCAAAGCGACGCGTGCTGAAATAATGTCCTTTCCAGGCTCGGAGATGTGCTGGGTCTGGAATCAGGTAAGGAATCAAATAATGTCTGTGATCTAACCTCTTCTCCTTCCTTTGCCTTTTGTCTAGGAGCTCCGGATTCGAGGCGGCCGTGGCAAAAGACTGGATGCTGACTTGCAGACACGGTGAGCGTCACGCTGCTGGATGCAGAATAACGCAAAGCATGGGCTGCTGTTCGGGCGTGGTTTAAATAGCCTGCAAAGTAGTCCCAGGTAAGAAGTTCCCCAGAACCACACCCGAGTGAAAAATAGTCCCTGTAATAAAATAGTCCCATCCAGGCCTCACGTTGGCTTGGACTCATTTGCAGCATGGTCTGCATAAGGTAAGTAAAGTCTATGAGCCTGGCGCCTATGGTGCCAGGACTGAATCCAAACAGCCCCCAGCCGGGGCTGTTGGGGTTTTAATGAGTATCTGGATGCCTGCTCCCGGGGCTAATGGACTCGATCCGGATGCCCGGGGTTAGGCATCATGACAGGAGTAGAATAAGGAACTGGAAGGCTGGCTGTAGTAGTAGCAGCAGAGGAGAAGCACAAGACTGGCAAATCACAAAAAAGTAGAAGAACAGAAGGGACGCCAGAACATGGAGACAGCAGATTTCTCCTGCAGGTTCTGAGAGAGTCCTGTTCTCCCATAATCTTAAGTGCAGATGCTGCGCAGCGGTAGACGTGCAAAAGACGAAGTTTTCCACATGTGAGCCAGATTGCTGTGATTGCAGAGCCATGGAAGTGCAGGAGACTAGGGCTAGAATCAGAAGGCAAGGGTTTGGGAAGAAAAGGAACTCCCAAATCAAGTGGCCAGACCAAAGACACCCGCGCTGGAAACGGGTGTCGGGCGACAGCAAGCGAGAAGCAGTAGAAGTGGTAGAGGAAGTCAGTAAAGCAATGCAACCCACAAAACCAGTGTCTATGAAACCGGTGAGTGAAGCACAGCGTTCAAATATACTGCGCAAGCCTTGCCGGTAACTCTAGCCAGCTCCTAAGTGACTTGCATATTGCTTAATGCGAGTCAAAGCTGTTTGTTCTATCTGAAGTCTTATTAACAATGGAACTGTAGCACCCGCGTATAACGTTGAAGATCAGCACTCGCATGAGAAGCTAACATCATTGAAAACCATTGTTGAAGCATTTAAAGACTGTTATTACCTAACGGAGTGGTTGTGTGTCCCAAATTAACAAGAGGGAACGCATCCTAAACCATTACCGAATACCTAACATTGTCTATATACGAATTACAAGTTACAAAGAGTGAAAACTACATCAAAGGGAGGTTGCGCGTGCATAGTCGGAATCTAAGTCGGAATCTAATACTTTACCGTTACACAGGAATACAATTCTTTATTCAACTTGAAATTCACTTTAAAGAGAGGTTGCATGTGCCCAATTGTGTTTTAACTTGAAAGACTGAATCCTATCCTATCCAGAAGTGACATTCTTTCTATTTCAAAGAAGTAAAGTGTCTAAAGTATTGAAGAGAAGAACAATCATTACCCAAGCCAAGAGGCAACCCTTTTTCATAGTGAAACCGGTCTTGGCAAGAGTTAAAGAGCCATCTAACTACACTGTGAAGTTGTTAACAGTCAAGTGGCCTAAGAAAAAAATATACCATTCTTACCTGAAGCTGAGAGAGTGGTACACAAGCTTCTGGGTAATTACTTGAGCTAATAACTGGCAGAAAGGTGGGAGTAAAGATAGAAGGGGAACCAAATGCATGTGCAGTAGTAGTAATATTTGAACTATGGTGGTATATTAAGTTGTCAACAGATGTCACATTGAAGTGGTTTGAATCAGTAACATACTGTGGGGCAAAGGTGACTGGAATACAATTGTTAATACAATGGCTGATTGACATTGGGGAATTCAATATAAGTTAGATTCTCTTCGAGTGAGGAGACAGGTGTTACTCTTATAGTTTACCTTGGTAATTAGTGTGTTACCAGCACGGATGCACTTGGGTACATTTCATAGAGCATGTCACTTTAAAGATGAATAGCTGTAAACAGTGGTGTAGAGGGGAGCAACATACGTAATCGCGTCCAGAGATACATTAGAACCTTTCCTCTAATTAGAAGTTCAAGAGGTGAGATTGGGGAGGGACACGAACGAGGATCACTGAGGCACAGGGATTTCAGATTTGAAAGTAAGATGAGGTTGTGAAGGCTTCTCTGTAAGACATCCGTTACCTTTGGTAAGGTAACTAGTGATATTGACTACATTATCGTTTTCTTTAGCATCCGTCTACTTTATTGGCCACGCTTCAGGCTTTGAGCACAGAGGCGGTGAATACACGGCAAGTTACCTTATGACTTTGTTTTACAGTCATGCACGAATATTTGAAGCAGGTACGTTGTAATATTATAGTTGGGGAACCACACATGCACAATTGAAGATCACATAGGGGCAAAGGAGCGATGTCTAGATGGACTATATGTTAACAGCATAACGTGGTGCTGCACAGCATTCGTGGACAGCAGATAGGGTTTCACAAGATAGTGGTTTGTATCAATATTGTGATAGTTCTGAGGTGGACAATGTTAACGCGCGACAGGCAGATAACACGACACAGTGATATCTATGTACTGAGATATGAGTGACATCTCTAGCAGGATAAGGTGAAATTTGACATTGGATCCATTACTAATCTCAGACTTTTGTGTATTTTTTTCTCTCTTTTTTTCTTGTTTTCTTTCTTCTTTGTTTTAATTTTTTATTGAGTTTTTTATTCGTATCTTCATTATCATTTGGGTCCAATTGGTCATGTTAATTGTATGTCGACACATGTTTATTTTCTATACCTCTTTGCCATTTGCACGTTCAATGTTGAATGGGACTACTTAGTGAATGATTTCTTTTTCAACTAATACATGGGGATATGGATGACTGAGCTTGTTTTTATGGAAATGGTCTTGGTTATGATATTCTTTGAACATGGTACCATGGGATGATTACATTGTATTGAATGACGGGTTGTCAACGGGAGTGAATTATTGTGCGGTTTGCTACTTATGTTGCGGGGTGGTGCATTTTCATTGTTAATTGATTACTAATGGCGGCTATGGGTTGCGACTTGTTTCATTATATGTTTTAACCTGATGCGGATAGTTTGGTTTCCTGTAATTACTTAGCCCGGATAAATGGGTGAAAGATTGTTTGTTTGGAAATATAAGGAGCTACTGGCCCTGAGGATGGACCGAGGGTCCGAAATGCATTGGCGTTTGTAGCTTACACTGGCAAAGGCTGTGTAATACATTTGGGATTTTTTGAAAAACTATGCATGGCTTGGAGTATTATTTGTAATATAAATAAAACCCACTAAGAGAGTTGGATATAAGAGGTCTATTATCTTCAACTAAATGTCAAATCTACTTATCAAGCTAGACAAAGGGTGAGCAAACCAGCACCAAAGTTAACCTATACCTTGCTCCACAGTGCTGCAAAGGTGACTGTTCCCATAGTACCAACAGTAGAAGTGTGGTTGTTGAAAATAGAAGCAGTAGCACAGAGAAAGCATCCTGACAAATATACCAAATGTAAAGTTGCAACTGAAGAAGTCTTAAAGAACTTTGTATTATTGACATTGGGAATATTACACCTTATTTTGAACTGTGACAACTGTGACAAATTATCGTGAAGAAGAGACAATTTACTACCATAACCAGGATTACAATTGGTGTTATTTCTTTTTCTGGAATTGGAAGGGGATATTTTCATCCAGGAACAAAGAATTGTTAACAGTGGATTTTTGTTTGATGAACTTTTGTTTTAACTTTGAACTTTCAAGAGCTGTTTCAGAACCTTTCTTTTCCTGAACATTTTGGAGTTCACTTTAAATCCTGGGGGAAGTGGTTTTACCCAGGAGAGGAGAAAGCGATTTGCACATTGTATTAATATTGTTTATTATATTGTGTTGCTATCTCATTTCTTTTGTATGTTTGTTGTTTAGTGTGAGGTCCAGTTTACCAAAGCTAGAGAATGTTCCCTTAGCCTTTAGACTAGGTAGGGAATTTCTTTGAAGAGTAGGGCAAGCAAGGTATTGTCTTCATATAATTTCTTTTGAGAAAACTACAAGCAGATGTCTGCCTCGCATTACTGACCCGTCACTCTTGGAAGGGTGAGGCGGAGGAAAAAACACAGGAAGATGGATGAGATGGAAATCCGAGACCAACTTCTGTCTCACTCTCAACATCACCTTCTCGTTACAAAAAAACAAATAGGGAGGTAAAGCAGACAACACCTGGAGCTCACTCACCCGTCTCGCGGAAGTGATGGCAACCAGGAAAATCACATTGAGGGTGAGTAACTTAATAGAGCATGGATGAAGGGGCTCAAATGGAGCGCCCAATAGAAATAAATTCAAATCCCATGCCGGACAACAAATTGGTGGGGAGGACGCTGGTTACACAAACCCTGCAAAAACTACATAACAGTGGGTATTGCGGAGAACGAGCCCTGTTCCAGGGACGTCTTTAAATCCGAAATAGCAGCAAGGTAACTCTTCACAGCACCAATCTGCAGGCCTGTTTGGGCCAAGGAAAGCAGAAAATCCAATACAGAGGATAGAGGACAGGATAAAGGATCCAGGTCCCTCTCCCGGTACCAAACCAAAAATGTATGTCACCTGCAGACATAAATGGATTTTATGTCAGCCTCAGAGCACAAAGGAGCACATTGAGGACGTCCTCTGACAAGTCCCACTCCTTGTAACTCAGCCTCTCAGTAGCCAAGCATGAAGGTTCAGGCAGCTGAGGGTTTGGACTCTGCTCAGAAGGCGCCAGGGAGGGCAGAGGGACATGTCCAACTCCGGATACCACGTTCTCTGGGCCAAGTCTAGAGCGATCAGGATCATTGTGGTTCTGAACCAGCGGACTGGCGGAGATTGGTGGGAACGCATGAAGGAGGTTGAAAGTCCACCTCACCATCAATGCGTCCCTCAGAGATTCCTGATGAGGAAATTCCCTGGAGTAGAACAACTCGTACTTCCTGCTGACACTGGAAGCGAAGAGGTCCACTTGAGGAGTCCCAGAAAAGGACACAATTTCCTCCATAACTTCCTGATCGCTCCCACTCATGGGAGGCAGAGGTCTGTCTGCTCAAGGCATCCGCTGTAACATTCTCTCGTCCGTCCTGATGAGCTGCTGTTAGAGAGACACTGTTATCCAGAGCCCTGAACCACAGTCGCATTGCTTCTCTGCATAGAGGGAAGGAACCCACACCACCTGCTGTGTTGGGGTAGTGCATGGCCACTGTGCTGTCCGTCAGGTTCAGCACAGTCTTGCGTTTCACGGAGGGGAAAGAGACTCCATGGGAGACTACAGTTCGTTGACCGTTAGGTCTGAGAAGTGAGCGCCTGAACCATTCAGAGATGCATCAGTGACCACCGTAACATGGAGCCAAGGTTGGCGAAACAATGTGCCTCTCAGCAAGTTTTCTATGATGGCCCACCATGCAAGATCCAGTGCCACCGGGTTCGAGACCCGTAGAAGGTCTGACATGTGGCACTGAAACTGTAACTATTGGCAACGAAGAACACCCCCCGGACACAAGGGGGTGTTCTGGGGGTTGTGGTTCGGAGGGCGCTGGTGGATTGAAAGGCAAATACCCCTGTTCGATGATCTATAAGGTCCAACCATCGGATGTAGTCCTTGACTACACCGTCATGAACACAGAAAGCCTCCATTCCACCGGCGTTGAGTGGCATAGTCGGTCACTGAGGGATTTCACTCTAGGGTGTGGTGGGGATGGCGGCTGCGGCCGCACCTCGTCTCTGGGCTCTTCTACCTCAACCTTGCGGGAAGCGTCAGCCCTGCATTCTGCATGGGACAGACTGACAACAGCCCCTCTGGGCATTGGTGGTAAAGGGATGAAACACTGTTCCCCGAGAACCGAATAGCATGGAGGGCTGTTGCATTGCCAGCCCCAAAGACTTCACCGTTGCCTTCTATGACCGGATAATCTGGAGGGCATCATCAGCCTTAGCTACAACTATGTTTTGGCAACAGAAAAGCATGTCCAACAGCTTGGCCTGAACATCGGCCACAAAACCAGACATCCACAGCCAGGAGTGGTGCCTGCCAAAAGTGCTCGTGGTCATGGACTTGCCCATACAGGCCACAATGTCCATTCCTAACTAACATCTGGTGCGCTGCTTCCTTGCCATCAGTGACCAAGTCAGGAACCGATCTGTCATTTCGACTTCTGGGACATATTCAGCTGCATTGGCTACAGCCTCTCAAAGGCAGAAGGAGAATTTTGCCATGATGCAAGAGGCATTGATGGCATGCAGTGCAAGTCTGGCTTATGCAAAAGACTTTTACCCCATGCGTCAAATCTCTTACTTTCCCTGTCCGGTGGTAGGGATGGGAAGGTAGCGGTCTTCAGGCTAGTTGTCGCAGCCTGAACCATCAAATTCTCTGGTGAAGCATGGAGGAGAGAAAGGCCAGGTCTGGCGGGGGTGGGAAAGTGTTTCTTCACTACTGCCGGAACAAAGGCAGTATTCTCCCACACCTTCAGTACGGGGGCCTCCACTGCCACATTGAAGGGCAGGAGTGTTCCCTTCTTGGGAGTATCATCCAATATGTTGCATAGTTTGTACTGAACCTTAGACCTGGATGGGGCAGACAGTTCCAAAGTATTGGCTGCCTTAGCATCAAGCGCTGGAAGGTGGTGTGAGGCTTTCCTGGGGTGGGAGCTGGGAAAATGGCCATCTCCGGGGAGATGTTGAGACCACTGGCAACATGTAGGTCCTCTGCCAGTCCCAGCACATCCTCACCTTCCCTGTAGAACTCGTCTGGGAATTTCTCACCTTTCTAGAGTCCAGAGGTTCTAGCTCAGAGGGCACCTGGTTGCCCTCCTCATCGCAGAAGTCATACATCTTTGACATTAATGTGTCCATAGGGAGTGGGGCGTTTTCCCACAGAGCTGTGGTGTCAACAACGCTGATCGGCACCAACGACAAAGTCGTGGGTGGTGCTGAGGCCTGGCGCCCAAATGTGGGGCCTGTCAACACTGAGGGACCTCAGTTGTTTTCTGTTCCAGGCCAGAGCCCTTAGGCGTGCGGGAGTGGTACCCAGCAGGTACCCTGACAGTCGCAACAGACACAGTGGGACCTGTCGGTGCTGAAGCAGATGGTGCAACTGCCTGTGGCACAGGCACCAAGGCCAGAGCTGTCGGAACCTTGGCGAACAAGTCCAACATCATCAGGCAAAGTTCTTCCATTTCTCCGGTGTGGAGGATTAGGTGGGGAAAGGTACCTGTGCCGGCCACCAGGAGAATCCTTGGAGAAGTGGCTCTTCTTTTTTGAAGATGAGTGATGGTGTGAGGACTCCCTCAGGGAGCGGGACCTCGTCTGGTGTTGCTGCTTATTTTTAGTCTACTCTTTACACAGTACCATCCGTTCTTCAGAGCATTTATCTGTGCTGTGCGACCTCAAACGAGACTGCGGAGACCCACCTATCATCTTGTGGATGAGCATGAAGAGTTTTGTTGCCCTTTCCCGGAGGGCCTTCGGGTGCATGGAATTGCATGACCAGCAATCCAGGGTGTTGTGGACCGCGCCCAAGGTAATACAGAAATAAACTGTGTGGATTCGAGACCGACATCTACCAACCGCAGTCCGCACACGGCTTAAAGCCTGAAGCCTTAGTTGGAGTACACATGGCATAGAGAAAAAAGTAAGCGCGAAGAACGTGTTCCCGGTTAGGGAACATAGTGCATGGGAAAAGGGAACTGAGGTCACGGGCGAGGGCACCGCTGCATATACTGGCCCTGCCGACGTCATATCTGGCACGTGGCGCGTAGAGGCATCGGGCGGAATTGACGCAGAGCAGACGCTGAGCCGCGCTGCACCCGCTGGTGGCAGAAAGGTTTCTCAAGAACAGCAGCGCTGAGATAGGAATATCATAGATGAGGAATCTGTGGGAGAAAGATTCCATTAGAAATACAGGTTCAGGCTGCGAAGGCTCAATTGGAGGATCCCCCCCCTATTTAGGAGGAGCAGGTAGGACAGATGAACATGTCTTGAAGCTCCAGGTAACACATCCTCTGGTTCCAGTCAAGAGAGATCCCAAACAATGCAGACCTGAACAGTTGCAGTCTCCTGAGAACTAGCAAGATGGCAGGAACTCATAGAAGAGATTGAAGAGTTGGTCCCAGCATCCAACACTGGAATCCATTTAATCATGATGCTGAGCATCTTCGTATTCGGGCCGCGGCATACTGGCTCCAAACACCCTCACCTCAATGCTGGTCTTTACTTGGAATAGATTCCTCTTTCAAGGGAACTTTTTATGCAAAGATGTCCAAGTCTTCGATAAGAAAGGGGATGCTGACCCCTTTGGATTTTAACCCATGTATTGCAGGGAAGTTGAGGACTTCACTGAGAAGTTTTATGGTGAGGAGTAATGTCTGGCTGAGCTGGCCTCGGACAGTCAAGGGGCCAGGAGTTTGGACACCTCCCCGGAGCTTGATATGCTTCTTGCCCCGGTGTCGGGTAGGTCTCATGCTTCACTCCAAAGGGAATGGCAGAGGTGGTGGAGAATTTGGGTTTGACTGCACCCACTAAGCCAAATCTCTAATTAGACCTGATGGATATCTGGGATGAGGTCCCTCCGAAGGATGCCTTACTGCCTATCATTCCTGCGATTGCCAACCCATGTCAGTATGGGAGAAACGGGTGTACATCAAGGCATTGGATTGTGACCTTGCGAAGAAGCACTGCCCAGCTCCATCAGATCTAGGATTCCTCCCCATGTATCAGTCGCCTGTGAACTTGGTGTTGCAAGCCATAATTGAGCTATAAAGTCCACATTCTTCGTTTCTTGCAGCCTAACAGGGTGAGCAAGGGGCTGGACATCATGGGGTGCAAAGTCTTTGTGTCAGGTAGCACGGTCCTGCATGTTGTGAATGCTACTTACTCCCTGGCCAAGTTTACCTTCAGTCTGCAAAGTGTCATCACTGGTGCAGCTGAGAACCTGCCGACTCAAGAGATCAAGGAGGGTTTCAACAACCTTGTAAGTGATGGAAAGGATGCTGCCAACCACATCTTGCAATTCAGGCCTGGATACGCAGATTATGCGGTGCATGCCATGGGTAACAGTTCAGTCTCAAGGAGAAACTCCTGGGTGAGGAGCTCAGAGTTTGTTGTTGATGTCCAATAATTTAAACTTCTGGACATGCCCTGTGATGGGGATAATCTTTTTGGGGCCAAGGATGAGGAGTCCTTAAAGAGATTTCAGGTGTTCAAGGCCATGGGTAAGACTTTGAGTATATCATTCCAGTAGCCATCCACATCTGTTCCCATAGGACATGTTTTTCAAAGGTGCTCCTCTTTTGCCCACCATTGCAGAGGTCAAGGCTGTCCCAGGCTCAAAGCCACTGTGACAAGACGTTTTCCATCTGACGACAATGGGCACAAAGCTGTCTCCGTTTGTCTGGGAGTGGCATCTCAATACCATTGACACTTGGGCCCTTACAGAGCGTTACTCTGCTTTACTGCCTCTCTTTTCTTCAACGCCGCTCACTCACTCTCTATCTATCCATTCCATCCTCAACTCTGGATAGTCCTCTGTTGGAGGAGGTCCATCAACCTCTGAGTAAGAGTGCCATTGAGCTTGTGCCTTGTTTGGAATGAGGATGGGGTTGGCATTATCTTCACTTTTTGGTTCCAGAGAAAGATGGGGTCCTGTATTCCAGCATGGATCTGAGGCTCTTGTACTTATGCAAGAACGAGTCAAATATGGTTTCCCAGGTCTCGATCCTCCGGGCCCTTGCGCTGCCTGATTGGTTGGTGTCGTTGGCTCTTCACAAAGCCTGCATCCATGTTCCAATCCACCACAAGCACAAGAAATATCTATAGTGCGTGGTTGCAATTGCCACTTCCAGCTGTGAGTCTTGCTGTTTGGTCATTCCTCGCCGTCCAAGGTCTTGACCAAGCTGTTGGCTGTGCTTGTGGCTCATCTCAGTAAGGAAATGCTCCATGTCTTCTCCGACCTGCACGATAAGCTTATTTGAGCCGGCATCCCCAGACTTCGTTTCAGCACATCTGTACCGCACATGCAGTCTGTTGAAAGGTTTGGGCTTTTCCCTGAATTTCAAGAAATCCGATGTGTCACTGTCCCAGTAATTCTGCTTCATTGTATCAGTCTTGTACATAAACCTGGGCAGGTCTTTCAATCCAGAGGATTGGTTGCAAACATTCTCAGATGGTGCAAGTTTTCCATGCCCAGGGGCTGGTCCTGGCCTCTGTCTTTCCGCACCTGGTCCCCATGGCTTTCATCATCTTTGGTGTTCCAAGCGGCGCAGTTGCATGCAAGGTCTCTCCAGTGGATGTACTGATGTCAGTGGTCCCAGTTCCAGGGCAACATGACCAGCCTTTTGTAGATATATGTCTCACAAAGGTACTCCCAGTGGGCAGTGGGCAACACTATGGATTCTACAACCAAAGGAAGGCATCTCAGTGTGTGTCCAGTGTCGATTACATCCAAGAAACGCAGGGGATCTAGAGAGTCTTTAAAAAATAACAGACCCTCAGTTCACTAACTATACATGAACCAATTTAATACAAATCAATATAAAGAGATAATACACCTCAAATGGCCCCATTGGTAAAACACTTCTTAGAGAAGGGCCAAGTGGGTCATTCTCAAGAGAGTTAAGGGTAATTCTAAAGACCATATTAATAAGAAACTGCTTAATCTAGAGCAAAAACTCATATTTTTGACAAAGAGTCACATTAGGGGCCTAAATGAGAATATCGAAGGGCACAATGTGACCTAGAGTTCAACTTTTGGGGTGCTGTCAATCATCCTGGTTACATTTTTCTAAAAGTCAGTATGTGATGTTATTATTTTGGTGAAGGGTTCAAAGACAACAAAGTGAATACGGTAGCCTTGTTTTAGGAGATGATGCAGCATTGAAATTATTTAAATAATTTAAAAATGTCAGGTAGCTACACCATAGGGAATATGAGATATGGAATTACATTTTATAGTGTAATTTACAATTAAGAAACATGATGATGAAGTTTTATTTGGCCTTCTAATTCTACGAACCAGGGGGCCTTCAGCTCTGAGGTATTCCAAATAGATGAACAAGTTACTTACCAACTGCTAACGTTCTTTGGACTGGATGTTCATCCAACGTATTACACACCTTTGACATGTAATATCCACAGCTGTGCTGCTTTGGAAATTTTTCAGCACAGGGCGTCCTGCGTCGATGGCGTCGGGTCGATGTCCCTCGAAGGCCTCAATCGAGGGTGACGTAATCGCATATTCTAAGTAGGATGCACGGCGCCCGTAGCCTCAGTTCATGTTTTTTCTCCTCCACAACGTGTGCCATAACCGCACACCAAGCCTCCATGACTGCACATAGCCTTTTGGGAACACAAGCTGCAATAGCATAGGAAATTCTTCAGAGAGGTAGGCTGGGAGGGCGATGTGGAATATGTTGGAGGAACATCCAGTCGAAAGAATGTTACCAGTTGCTAAGTAATTTGTTCTTCGAATGGATTGTGTCCTCCAAAGTATTCCACATCTTTGACAGACTCCCAAAGCAGTATCAGTGGACGGAGGAGGGAGAACAATTTGGATATACTGAATCAGATTGCAGAATAGAGCACTGCTTTACCAAAGGCCATATAATGACCATGTAAAGTATCCAGGGAGTAATGCTTGACAAAGGTGTGGATGGAAGACCACGTTGTAGCATCACAAATGTTTTTAACAGGAACTTCCCGTTGTAGGGCTGTGGAAGTAGCCACGCCCCTGGTGGAGTGAGCTTGCAAATCCTCAAGTCAGTTTGTAACATTCAGCAATGGTGGGGATAATCCCCCTGGACAAGGTCTGTTTGGTAACAGCCTGGCCCAATCGGTGTCCAGTGTATCCCACAAAAAGTTGGTTGTCCACTCTGACCCTGGACATTCTAGAAATATAAAAGCTCAAAGCTCTCCTAGGGTCCAACCTATGGAGCCTCTCCTCTTCCTTACCAGGATGGGGAGGAGGATAGAAAGCAGGAAGTATCACCTTCTGGCTCAAATGAAACTCAGACACTAACTTAGGTAGAAAGGAAGGACGTACCCACAGTACAACCCTATCCCTGTGGAACACAGTAAAGGGTGGCTTAGATGAAAATGCCTGCAATTCGCTCACTCTGCGAGCAGATGTAATTGCAATCAAGAAAACTGTCTTGAAGGTCAACAGTCTAAAAGTACAAGACTGCAAGGGTTCAAACGGAGCACCCATCAATAATTTCAAGACTAGATTCAGATCCCAAACCGTCACCTGGAACGGCGATGGCGGGAACACATTTGTGAGCCCTTTTGGAAACTGGGTAATAAAAGGAATCTTAAAATAAGAACATTCTTCAGACGAGTGCTTAAAAATAGACAGCGCTGCCAGCTAACCCTTAATGGACCCACTTGAAGACCCTTGTGGGCCAAAGAAAGCAAGAAAGAAAGAACCATCGGAATGGAACACTGAAAAGGATCGCCATTGTGTACTCTGCACCAGTCGCAAAACTTACGCCAATGGCAACAGTACAGGGATTTGGTTGCCGGACGCCTAGCTGAAAGCAACACCTCCATCACGTCATCCGGGAGGTCCCAATCCTTATAACTCAACCTTTCAGAAACCAAGCGTGAAGGTTGAGAGTCTTGACCTCTGCATGGAGACCCCGACCCACCTCGCGGAAGAAAAGATCAACCCTGTGGGGAAGACGGTGTGAAGGACCGATGGACATTTCGAGAAGGTCCGGGTACCACGCTCTTCTGGCCTGTTAGGCAGAATCCTGTGCAGTGCCCTTAGGGACCACTACACACAATTAAGACTACAGGTGGCAATACAAGTTTTATCTTTGGTACAAGCCTGTACTACTATGTTAAAGTGGTAGCAGTAGCGGAGCAGCCAGGCTTATCTCAAGAGTATATGAGCAGTAGCAGAGATTACACAAAGGGACCACAATTACTGTGACTCAAGCAAACACTGACTAAAGGTTTCAGGAAAAAAAATATAAGTACATTTATTTTTAAACCGTTCGTTTAAGAAACACGACACTTCTATTAATTCAAAATCACACATAAAATGCACTACAGCCAACCAATTCACTTTGTACAGCATAGCTCAAGGTAAGTACCCTGTGTTTTAACGGACCGGTGTTGCGAAACAAAAGAAGTTACCGGGAATACACTTGCGATCACTTTTTGACAGTAATGACAGTCCGGTCTTACTAAATAAATGCGTATCTGCGTCAAGAAATGTTACCGGGGCAAAACACACTTAGCACCTGAGATACCCAGAGAGAGTTGGGGGCAAAAATCATAGGCAATACTTTTGTCAAGGCAGACAAAATCAGAGAACACGCATGGACAGAAATTCAAGTCAATAGGCCGGAGCCAGTGTCAAGTGGAACCGGGTTCCTGTTGTCGAGGATCACACAGTTGGACAGTTCACGATTCAACGTAGCCAGCAGTACTTAGATATTGTCAACAGAGGAAGCAAAAGTTAGAAGGAGGGAAGACAAGGGCAAGCCTTGGAGATGAAGAAACGGGGTTCACCCGAATTCCTCAAGCAAAACACAGTACCTTATTCAATGAAGAGGCTGGTGCCACGGCAGTTGTTCCTGGTAGTTTCCTGCAGACCCTCGGTTCCTGGAGCTTCGGGGCAAAGGAGGACGTCTGGAGGGGTCTGCACCACACAGGGATGAAGCCGGCAGCAGCAACAGTGAATAAAAGGTGCGCTCCTTAAAAACAGGAGAGGCTCTTCAGATGGCTATCCGGACCACTACAGCTGTGTGCAGTGATTTCGACCAAGAAGAGGATCCTCTGGCTGTAGAAGGTGAGCTGGTTATCCCCACCAGGCTCAAGGGAAGAAGACTCCAGACTGGATCTTCTCTGGTCGTCGAAGGGTAGATAGCTCAGGACTGCAGCAGGGCTTCACCGGGACGGGATAGTTGCAGCAGCCGACTTCTTCTCTGCTTCTCTTCGGTTCCTTGTAGTTCCAGTGGCGACTCTGACTTCTAGCCCAAGAGACCTGCCTTTTATGCGAAAATCCCCCATTCACACAGCCTGGCTGTCAATCACGCAGCAGGGGGGGGCTGTCCAGCCCAGACAACCACCTCAGCCAATCATGGCAAAGTGAGACTTGGGTTTCCTAGGATACCCTGTGCAGGGGGTGACAACACCCCTCCCTCACATTCAGCCCACCTAGTCACCCCGGCGCCTAGAGGAGGGCTTCTTGGCAGAAGCCCGACAAAAGACAGTGAACAAAGAAGGCAAACCTGGTTTGCCGCGCAAAGTAAAACACAAGAAGGTCTTTAACAAAAAGAAATGGCGAATAAACCCGACCGGAGCCAAAAGAAAAAGTATTTGGTCAAGCGGGTTTAAGTTCGAGGCTAATATAATAGCTTAAAACAATTACACGTTTATATAGTATAATCGCGGTAGAAAAGTTAGGGTAGATACAACTGCCATCAGCCAAGTTTAAATGTTAAAAGAGCAAAACAATGCTCTAGGAGGTACAGATAAAAAGGGCTAAGGATTAACCCTTTCCAGTACTCCATGTAAGATGGGGTGTACTGGATCTGTGGTGGTTAAATGACTAGTAAAGTTAATGGCAACTTTACCCTTTTCTGGGGGACAGTAGTCAACCCCAGAAATGGAGTCAGTGGGAAGTCTAAAAGACAACCCTGTGTCACTGCACTGAAGGTGCTGTGTAACACACAAAAGAAGGGGGGTACTGAAGTGGTGTACCCCAGAGTCCACAATCACAAAAAACAGATGAAACACACATGGCAAAACCTGGGTAAGAGTGGGGGGAAAAGCTCACACTCTTACCAAGTGAAAAGAAATAACTCTAGAAATCCAGCAAAGCTGCTGGGGGACTCACTAGGTAAGGGAAATTAGCCATTGAATGAGAATTCTCCCTAACATGGCCCAATCCGGAGAAATTAGGATCATGTGGGACCCGAACCTCTGCAACCTCCTTAGAACCTGAGGAATGACGGGGACCGGAGGAAACGCATACAGAAGTGGGAATGACCAATCCACGACAAACAAAAAATTCCCTTGAGCAATATCTCTCGCATTTCCGGTTGGCACCGGTTGCAAACAGTTCCACTTGCAGGGTTCCACAAAGGGGGAAGATCTCCTGAAGGACTTCCTGAGCTAACTCCCAATCGTGGGAGACCGCGCTCTGCCTGCTAAGAGCATCCGCGGCCACATTCTCCTCTCCGGCCAGATGAACTGCCGAGAGGGAGTGTTACACGCACCTGATCTCTGCGGGGCTGTTGGGGCGCGGTTGGAGCCCTCCCTGGACTTGGCTCCCCTGGATCCGCGTTTACCCCCAGCTGCTGTAGTGTGGACTGCTCTGGTCGCTGGCAATGCCCTTGGGAGAAGGTAAGAGGCAGTGAAAATGCTGCAGCTGAATTACGATCCCCCTCAAACCCCTCTTGCCAGAATGAGAGGAGCATGCGTTTTCCCATAAACTCTCATCTATTGTTTTGTAAAGATGAGCTGTCTGTCCTGCTTCTCTTCAGCAGGGGCGCTGTAGATAGACCTAGTTGCTTCACTGGTCTATATACGTGATGGCCCAGACCGGCTGCGACCAATCCACTTTGGAGGTAAGGGTTTGTAACAATGATTATTGTCTGTATGCTTTTTGCAATGTCTTTTCCAATGATTCTTGTCTGTAAATCTTATAATGTCTTTCCTTTTCCCAATAGGGTGAAGATGGCCAAGCTGCGTCGCGGTGTTGGAAGCAAGTCCACACGGTGCCAGAAGGGGAATGGAGCGGCCCCACTAGAAGGTAAGTAGGGTTTCAAGGTGGTACGCAAGGCTTAGGTATTGCGTGGCCAAGCGTTAAATGTTTATGCAGTTTCTAACCGTGTGCATTCCTTTTCTCTTGCAGGGATAGCCTGGCGTCGGAAGATGGAGAGTGGCGATCCAAGAACCTGTCAGCGGCTGATAGATGGAAGATCCGTGAGGATGCTGGGTGAGAAGACTCCCCCAGTGTAGGTGCGCTTGGACAGGTGAGGATGAGACAAGCTGCAGGCGATGGATTTGCAGAGACAGGTAAGATGCACGCTGTAGATGTTGAGTTGAAGATAGCTGCGCTTCGAGCGATGGTGTGGCTGATTCAGGTAAGATGCGCATCACAGAAGTAGAGTTGAAGTAGCTGCGCTGTGAGCGATGGTATGGCTGGATTCAGACGCGCTGAAGATAGAGCTGGAATCAGGTAGGTGCGCGCTGAAGATGATGTCCAGGACCTAATGGGATGCGTGCTGAGCTGGAAACAGGTCAGAGCTTCAGACGGCGGTAAGCGTTACGCTGCACACAGTAGACTAACGCAAAGCCTCTACATGTGGGTGGGGCTGGCTTAAATAGCCTGGCCCCAGCCACTCTCCTTTAGCTCCGCCTTGTGGCCCCACCACACCACTCCCATAGACATCTGCACGTGCCTTCCAATGCTTTCCAATGGCCACGCCTGGCCTGGGTGCATGTCCTTTGGACACAAAGTGTGCAGAGCACACTTACTTATGAGCCTGGTGCCAAAGGCGCCAGGACAGGGTCCATTTGGACCCTTTGACCCTTTGGAGGATGAAAGTGATGGCCCTTGGTTAGAGGCCAGGACAGTGAGATTCCTTGCTGTATTGCCCAGAACCAGAGCTGCATCGCCTCTTTGCACAGCGGGAGCGACCCTAAACCCCCATTTTTGTTGAGGTAATGCATGGCCACCGTGTTGTCCCTCATGATCAGAACACTCTTCCCGCCCACAAACGGCAGAAAAGCCTTCAGGGCTAGCCTGATGGCCTCAGCTCAAAAATATTTATGTGAAGTCTGGACTCCGACGGAGACCAACGACCGCTGGTGGTTAGCTCGTTGGCATGAGCTACCCATCCTGTGAGGGAAGCATCCGTCACTACCGTCACCTCCGGCCACGGTTGCCAAAACGGCTCTCTCTTCATCAGATTCCCTTCGCTGGCCCACCACAGAAGATCCTGTGAGAATTTGAGTGGAATCTGAAGGAGATCCGACATCTTGCTGGAGAATTGGGACCACTGCGCCGTGAGAGCCCATTGAAGAGATCTCATAAGCAGTCTGGCCTCTGCTACCAGAAAAATGCAGGATGCCATGAGGCCGAGCAACATTTAGAATTTGAAAGCCGGAAGACTCTGGGCATGTTGAAATTTGTCGACCATCTGGACAATGTGATGATCCCTCACCTTGGGTGGCGAGCACTTCCCCAGGGATGTTCCCAACACAGCCCCGATGTACTGGAGCTGTTGGGAAGGTTTCATATGCGACTTCTCGAAATTGAGGGAGAAGCCCAGCTTGTGAAGGGAGTGGCAGGTGAGGCTGAGATGATCCAAGGCCTGTTCGGGAGAATGCGCTCGGATCAGCCAGTCATCCAGGTAAGGGTAGACGTGAACCCCCCCTCTCCTGAGATACGCTGCCACCACCACCATGAGCTTGGTGGAGGTCAACCCGAATGGCAGGACCCTAAACTGAAAGTGCGTGCTGCCAACGGCCAACCTCAGGTTTTTTCTGTGCTTTGGATGGATTAGCACATGAAAGTAAGCATCCTTTAGCTCCAATGACGCCAACCAATCCTGAAGTCGAAGGGCCTGAAGGAGCTGAGAAAGAGTGACCATCTAGAACTTGGCCTTCCTGAGGAACTTGTTCAAGCGACGCAAGTCCAAGATGGGTCTCAGTCCTCCGTCTTTCTTGGGAATCAAAAAATATGGGAAATACCAACCCTTGTTCCTCTCCGCCAAAGACACTAGTTCTATAGCGCCTTTCTCCAACAGGGTCAAGATTTCCTGCACAAGAAGCGGATCCGGAACCTTCATAGAGAGTTTTCCCAGTGGATTGTCGTGAGGTCAATTTAGGAAGGGTAGGCAGTAGCCGTGGGCTATTGTTTCCAGAACCTATGCATCTGAAGTAATAGCTCGCCCCCAACCAGTGAACAATGAGACCTGGCTGTTTCAGAGCAAATATGGCAGCGCCTGAAGGCAAAGAGGCAGCTGCCTGAGCGGCTTTGGCACCACGTCCTTGTCCACAGCGAGTACCCTTACGGTGGCCCCTTTGACTGGCCGCTCCTCTCATTCTACCAAAAGAGGTGTAGTAACGAAAGGAACACCTCCACTGCTGTCCCCTAGGACGAAAAGGCGGAGGTTGACGCACAGCTATGCCCAAAGATTTAGCAGCTACTTTGGAGGTCTGCAACCTCTCAAGGCTCTCGTCAGCCTTGCTGCCAAACAAATGACGTCAAAGGGCATGTCGAGAAGACGGCCTGCACACCTGGTGCAAAGCCCAACTTCCGCAACCACGCAAACCTGCGTATCACGCTGCTCGAAGCCATGGACCGGCTGACACTATCTGCTGTGTCCAACCCAGACTGAAGGGATTCACACATGGCTTCCTTGCCATCCTGCACAATAGCAAGGAACCCATCCCTTTCTTCCCCTTCGGAAATATGCTCAGCCGCCAGAGAGACACAATTCCACAGAGTGTGTGAAAACTTGGCCAAGGCACAGGTGGAGTTGACCGATTTAAGGGCCATAATCCCAGCCAAAAATACCTTGCGTGCCCATCCATCGAAGCACTTGTCATCCCTATCTGGAGGGATGGTAGGGTACACCGCCTGCCTTGAGGTGGCCGTGGCCGCCTGAATCACCAAACTCTCAGGAGTGGGGTGAGTGGATAGGTAGCTGGGGTCGCTACTGGATGGGCGGTATTTCTTAGTAAACGACTTGTTGAACGCCGAAAGAGACTCTGGGGTGTTCCAAGCCGCAGCCACCCTTTTCTGTAACGCGATGTGAAAAGGTAACACTGGGTCAGTGGACGGACCCTGATCTAAAATGTCAGTCAGGTCATCCTGATCGAATTCAACTTGAGGGCTGGACCACCCCAGGTACTCTGTGAACCTTGAACATCAACCTTCTATAGGAGGAGTCAGCATGAGCCCCAGGCTTTGGCCTGCCAAACTCCATCTCCGGTGATGTGTCGAGGCCACTGGCATCATGCAAAGATTGACGAAGATCCTCCAGCTGACTATCCTCAGAAAAGGCCATGTCAGGAGAGGCACCAGGAGCATCAAAAGGCTCGAACTCCACATCAGACCTCTCCTCATCCTCATGGATATTCTGTAGAGAATGAAATAACTCTCTCCTGGGCACAGGGGGAGCCCTGGAATCAAGAGGAGGCCTCGCAGTCCTAGACCGAGTCTTTCTCGGAGGATTCACAGCTCTAGGGGCCTCCACCGGCAAATTCAGGGCTGTAGGCCCCGATGGAGTCGAGGGCACTGACGGCTTTGGCGTCGACAAGGGCGCAGAGGGTTCTGAGGGCCTGACCGAGGGCAAGGCCCTGACAGCCGCACTCGAAGGGCACGGCACCGATGGTGTCGATACCTTCCTCGACACCTTCCCAGACTTCGACGGTCTCGTCAGGGACGGAGACCGCGACCCGGAACTGGCAAGTCTCTGGCGATCTACCTGAACCTTGTCCGAACGGGACCTCGACAGCTCCCGATGTTTATCACGCCGACTGCCCGGGCCCAAAGCCGCACGAGTGTTGGACCGAGACCGTTCCCCGCCGGCTTCAACCGAAGGCGCGGACGGAACAGTGCCCTGGGATTGAAAAATCACCAGTATTTTCTCCCTGAATGCCTCCCACTCCTCCGGAGTAGAGGTTTTAGTGGGGCAATCCACTTTGCTCACAGAGCCATCCTCTGACGAGGACAGGGAAGGCGACCGGTGACACCGTTTCCGGGAGTTCCTCGACGAAGAGGACGAGTGGCGAGAACCACTCCGGGACCGAGATCCCCTGGACCCCCTCCGACGGGGAGAGTCACCTCTCGAGTTGTCGGTGGAAAGACCAGTAGTCTTTTTGGATTTACAGAGTTTGGATACCCGACCTACCTGCAACTTCCCCTTACACTCCCACAAGGCCTTGGCAGTCAACGACTGGCACTTTGAGCAGTCGCCGTGTCGTGGCTCTCGCCCAGACACCACAAGCAGATACGGTGTGGGTCCGTGATGGACATCTTGGACTTACAGTCCCTGCACTTTTTAAAGATGGACCGCGGGGGAAGTGGGGTAGAGGAAGAAGACATTATCGAAGAAGAGAAAACGAGGCATGCAGAGTTCTTGAGGCAAACACGTATGCGGAAAAAACAGATCTGAGGCTACAGGCACCGTGCGTCCAACTTATAACATCCGATGACGTCACCCTCGACGGAGGCCTTCGAGCGAAATCGACCCAACACCATCGCCGCAGGACGCCCTCTAATGAAAAATTTCCAAAGCAGCACAACTGTGGACATTACATGTCAAAGATGTGGAATACGTTGGAGGACACAATCCATTCGAAAATGGACATTTACCCACACAGTATAACATCTATGGCCCAGGTGGGGTTTCCATCAGTGCGGATGCTGGATAATTTATTTATTATCTATGCCCTCTAGGTGGCGACTATTGCAAAAATGGGCCGGTAACAGGATACTTTCTGCACCCATTACCATGGAAAGTGGGAAAATTGCAGTCGCCCGAAGCGATGACCTTGTTGCCTGATTACATCATCACGCTATGCAGTGATGTCATCACGCACCGCAAGTGTAAAGATTCTAGCGTTCCTTGGAGATACGAACGGGAATGGCAGTTGTTGGAATCTGACTCCAACTGAGGAAGGGGAGGATTGTGCAGTAGGACATTAGAAAGGAGTGTATGGTTTACTGAATTGGGCATGTTGACCAGTATTGTTGTGGTTTCCTTTTAGGATTCCATCTTGCGAACCAGGATCCCGCTGAGTTACTAAGAGTTTCCTTCCTGGATACAGGCTAGTGGCAATCTAGAATGTGAGTATAACAATTGTGATCTCTATGTTAGCTTAGTGATAAATGAATATTAAATATGAGACATCAAGTCTGAGGGTTTCTTCATGTGTTCTAGTGAGACCCGGCACCAGTAATGAAAGAAAGTCCTGACCCAGAATAATACTAGAAAAGGACATGACAGTGTTGTAAGAGGTAAGACTCTAGTACATGGGAGAATGAGTAGTAGGAAAATGAACACAACTTCATTAAAGTTGTTTTCTTTACCTTTACAGGTAAACAAGAGGATAGTTGACCATTACCTCGGTGCAAAAGAGGTCAGTGAAGTGCAACATATATAGTTGTTTGGCGACATGAGTAAGGATATGTAAGAGTCCTGCCAAGGTACACTAAATATAGATGTACTATGGAACTTGTGGGGAAAGGGCTCATATGAAAGGTCTAATTATAGGACTAAGTTAAGAGAAATTTCTAATTTTAGACATGTGTGTCCTTTTATCCCTAACAGGGAATCCCTCCAAGAAACCAGGGAGAAAGGATTAACCAATGAAAATCAAATTTGCCACATGTTACACCTATGATGTTCTAACTGCCCCTGAAGAATGGCATATTGGCGCTGACAAGACAGAAAGTTGGACAAGTTGGGCTATTAGTATAAGCGTATCAACACATTTTAGGAGATCACTTAAAGGAATAATATACGTTGTGTTGTGATATTTATTTCATGCTTTTATAGTTCTTTACATATTCGAAAATGTATTGTTTGTAAGGTTTTATTAATGTATTTTTATAATTTTGTATGAGCATTTGAGGTGTATTATCTCTTTATATTGATTTGTATTAAATTGCTTTATGTATAGTTAGTAAACTGAGGGTCTGTTATTTTTTCAAGATTCTCTAGATCCCCCGTGTTTCTTGGATGTATTTTGACACTGGACACACACTGAGATACCTTCCTTTGGTTGTAGAATCCAATCATTTGTAGGTTTCAGACAGTCTGAGAACTTGCATCATGAGCTTTGAGAGACAAGTTGCTGAGAGTGGCATTACTTTGGCAAATCTGGCCCCAACTGACTGTGGTCACAGACTGCTGGATCTTATGGAGCGCAGTTTCTGGTCTCCAACAGAAACTCAGAAAAACATCAATTTGTGGGAGGTGTAGGTTATTGGGCTGGTCCTGATCACCTTCCTTCCCTCTGTGCGAGGCAAGACTTTTTTGTTCTTGACAGACAAAGAAGTGACAAAGAAGTGTCTATGCACTATCTCAACAAATGGGGTTGAGTGGGGTATTTGCCCATCTGCATAGTAAAATCTGGACTCTGGAGAATGACGTGTCTGATGATAGCGCATCTCACCATGTCATTGAATGGCATAGTGGATACCCTGAGCAAACAGAGTTCAAGAATGTGGGCTCTGCTAAGAGGTTTTGGAAGTGATCTTGTCTTGTTGCGGGCTCTGAAATTGGACCTCTTTGCTTCCAGTGTGAACAGAAAGCTAGAGTTATTCTTTTGCAGACTGTCCTCCTTACCACCATTTCTATTGCAAAGCCTAATTCGAGTTTAGAGATAAAGTGAAGAATTCACCTTCAGCAAAAATATGGAGGTGAATCCTTCACTTTACCTAAAAGAAATCATCAAAACGATCTCTTGCAGGAATAGTGTCAAAATCCCTATGGATTGCACTGCACAACAAAAATGGGGATTTACGCTGCCTTGCCACCACTTATAATCCTGTGGTAAGCCTGTGGGACTGAGTGGTGCTAACGGTAAACAATTTTAGCAGCAGTTCTGCAGAGTTTGTAACGACTAGTGTGTAAAATCCCATGGTATTATCACTGCTCCCATGGGGGGAGCCCCTTCCCATGAGGTGAGGGAGGTGAGGCTGCTACCCGTTAGTGCCCTTGGGGGTGGTACTCAGAGGAAGGATCTAATGGGGAGGGAATCCACCTATGGGACCAGTGACGACTATTTTGGGAGAATGCTGAATTTCCATCCTCCACCCCTACCCCCCTCCTCCTCCTCCTCCTCCTCCTCCTCCTCCCCTACACACACCTCTGTAGTCCCTAACACTTCTATATGTTTTTGCAGAGTAGAGGACCCCATCTGCGAGAGATATACTGAGACGAGGAAGAGTATGGACTACCAATGTGGGGTGCATGAGAAAACAGAGGAGGAAGAATCCAACTAATCCGGTAGAGAGTAATCATGGAAATACTGGGACGAAGGGAACAAGATCTCCGGAGGAATAAGGACACACTGCAGAACAAAAGGTGGGCGTTCAATTAAATACAAACACTTTAAAGATATAAAAAGGGAAGAAGGACTCCAAAAGATATCTGATCCTCCCTGGAGAAGCCGCGAGAGCCAGCACGGCTTGGAAAGGAGGAAAGCAGACTGGGACGCTGAGAAGGGAGCAGCAAGGTCTGGGGCCGGTCCACAGTGGAAGAACCGCTCGACAACCCCAGAGGGAGAAGCTCCAGGCATTCCTGAAACTGGACAGTACGGGAAGGGAGAACCGCACTGGTGTAAGGAAGCTTGCCGCTGCACAGCCGCCGTAGCCCAACAGAAGACCACAAGAGTCGGGGAAACCCCCCCGGCTGGTCGCAGGCACCAAGGAAGACCCACGACGATTGTGGACAACGAGAAAAGGTATACATGTTGCTGGGAAGGTGCTGGTGCCCTGAGAAGGTGGCGAAAACCACTGACCCAAGGGGAGAGATGTTGTCATACCTTGGGTTGCACGATAGCACTTGGCAGGAGAGTGAAGCAAGTCTATCAGGAGGGAAAGACGAGCAAGAAAGGCGAGTCTGGGGCCCGCACCCATAAGAAAGCCGAGAATACAGGGCCTGGGACCCTGACCAAAGGGGAGCAACGTTGTCATGCCTTGTGTCGCACAATATTACTTTGCAGGAGAGTGAACCAGGTCTATCAAGGAGGAAAGCCAAGCAAGAAAGGTGTGTCTGGGGCCCAAACCCATAAAAGGAAGAAAGGTCATCATTATTCTTCACAGTCACAGTACCTGGCAGGGTAGTGAAGCAGGTTGGCTGTGCCTAACGAAAGCAGAGAAAGACCAGGGAAGAAACTATTTCCACAGACAACACAAACTGCCTAAAAGCAGAGGAAGGCCAGGGGAAGGCAGACATTCCCCCATCAATCACAGTGTTATTTGAGAAGCCTGAGAAATTCCAAGGGAAGTGAGACAGTCCCTCATCAATCAATGTGTTATCTGAGAAATTAACAGTTACTCACCGTAGTGACTAACGTACTCTTAGTCCATAGTCCCTTTTCTTTCCTACTGTATGGGCGTCCCTCGCGAGGGACGGGAGACAGAACCTTTTTCACCAGAAAAAAACATCTTACCCTTTAAATTTTGAGGCGCATGGGGGCGTGGCCCTGGGAGCATGCGCTTGCCCGACTCTGCCCCCGGCGCCACTCCTCAGTCCCCATTGACGCGTCGACAATGATAGGCATTGCCTAATGACACCAGTATTATTAGGGGGGGATGATGGTGGGACGAATGGAGGAAAGGGGACTATGGACTAAGAGTATGTTAGTCACTACGGTGAGTAACTGTTAATTACTCTTACGTCCCGTCCCCTTTCCTCCATACTGGATGTGCGAATACAACTGAATGTAGCCCCAGGGTGGAGAGGAGCCCCTCCTTAAGAAGACAGGTTTCTTAGAACTGCCTGTCTGATTGCCGCGTCTGACCTAGAGGCGGCGACCAAACAGTAGTGTTTACAGAAAACCGAAGGGGTGACCAGGAAGCCGCCCTGCTGATGACCTGCCACGGCACAGCTGTTGGAAAGCGATGCCCGTGGCCTTGGCTCTGACCGCATGGGCATGTAAGTTAGCTGGCACTTGTTTGTGCTGCCCCTCATATGCCTCCTTGATGGCCGCAATCCTCCCCTTGCTATGGAGGCCTTGGATAACCTGGCCCTGACCCACGGAAATTGACAAACAAGGCGTCCACTATTTCCTCGTTGAGATGGAAGGAGGAGGTCACCTTGGGTAGGAAAGCAGGGTGCGTCCGCAGGACAACCTTGTCCCTGTGAAAAGTGGCGTAGGGTTCTGATGCCACCAGAGCCTGTATCTCGCCGACTCTACGAGCTGAGGCCCACGAGCAGAGCTGTCTTTATGTTGACCAGCCTGATGTCTGTGGGAGCCCTAGGCCTAAAAGGTTTGTGCGCCGAGGCGCCCAACACAACATTAAGGTCCCACACCAGGTGGGGTTTCTTTATAGGCGTGTAAAGCCTGTGGAGGCATGCCAGATGCACCATGAACTCTTATATTAGCTCCTAGTATCCTTGCTTCTATCGCCCTGGATGATCTCTAGGTTAGCCTGAGATAGGCTTAAGTGTTACAGCGGGACCTGCTCAGGAGCCACTCTGCGAGGGCTAGCTTGTGAGGAGCAGGGTGGAGTACCCTGCCCCCCTGCTGGACCAGGAGAGGAGCTGGACCCAGCAGTAGGTGAATGGTTGGTCTGTCTGAAAGGCTGAGGAGCTCGGAGAACCACGTTCTGGCCGGCCACCAGGCAGCAATCAAAATGATGCTGAGGTGCCGGGATTCCTTCATCTTGCAGATCACCCTGTGGACTGGGGTGCGGGCGGGAAGGCATATGCTGGCATGTCCTTCCCTTGGATCTGGAACGCATCCCCCAGGGAGCCGGAGCCCTGCCACAGGGCGCACTGTTGGCATTTTCTGTTGTCCCGGGAGACAAAAAGATCCACCTGGGGATGCCCCCCTCTGAGGAAGATCTCCGTTAGTACCAGGTCGTTCAATTGCCACTTGTAATTGTAAGCCCCCAGTCTGCTCAGCCTGTCCTCTTCCAGGTTGGATTCCCCCAGGAGGTGGACAGCCCTGAGGTAAATATCGTTCTCCAGAGCCCATTGCCACATGCCGACTGCTAAATTGCACAGCGGAGGTGATCTGGTGCCCCCCTGCTTGTTGACATAGTACATGCTGGTGGAGTTGTCTGTCTGGATAAGAACTAATTAGATTAGATTAGAGGGAGAAAGGCCTTGAGAGCCAACCATATGGCCTTCAAGTCCGTAGTAACTGTGACCTGAGGGGCCGGCTGTTGGAAGGGCTTGCCCTACCTCAGGTTGAAGTCCGTGGACCTCCAGTGGAGGTCTGAGAGGGGAAAGGGCGGAATGTTGACTGGCTCCTCTTGGAGTCCTTCTCCTGATTCCATGAGGCTGCGAAGTGCAGCTGTAATCTCCGCCTCCTGAGTCTTGTGTGGGGCACGGCCAAAAGGACTGCTGCCATAAGCCCCAGTAGGTGTTGGTACCACCAGGTCGAGGTCACAGGCCTGGAGAGGAAGTGAGCTGTAGCTCTCTTGATGGCCGCAATCTTGTCCTCCGAGGGAAAGACTCTCACAGAGCTTGTGTCCCAGATGAGGCCCAAGAAGGTAAGGATCTGTGTGGGCTACAGCGCAGACTTCTTAACATTGATAGTGAACCCCAGGTCGTGGAGTGTGTTCCTCAGTGCAGAGGCAGTATGCTGAACCGCTTCCAGACAGGTGACCCGGACGAGCCAGTCGTCCAGGTATGGGTAGACGTGGTGGCCTTGGGCCCTGAGGAGGGCTGCCACTGCATTCATCAACCAGGTAAATACCCTGGGAACCGAGTTGAGGCTGAAGGGTAACACCTTGTATTGGAAATAGAAGCCCCTGATCCTAAAGCGCAGTAAGGAACGATGCGGCTGCCGAATCGGGATGTGTAGGTAAGCGTCCTTCCGATCCAGGGAGAACATCCAGTCTCCCCTGTCCTGTGTTTCCGCAATAAAAGCTTGTGTAACCATCTTGAATTTTTGCACAGGGAGAGAGAGATTGAGAGTGGAAAGGTCCAACATAACTCTCCGGCCAGCCTGGTTCTTTTTCTGTATGGCGAAAATCACGGAATAAAAGTCCAAGCCTCGCTGGGAGGTTGGGATTTCTTCCACAGCCTGGCTCTCGCCGAGCGACCGGATCTCCGCCAGCAGAGTTGCTGTCCAAATCTATGGGAGAGGAGGAGAGGAGGGAGGAGAGGAAGGTACCGGTAGGGGGTACCACGTGGAGACTACAGAGAGGATCCAGGGGTCTGAAACATTCTGGCGCCAAAAATGCACGTGAAAGGCAAGCCTGCCCCCCGTCATTCCCCCCTCCCCGAGACACGTGAACCCGAAGGGACGTGTCATGCCTTTTTTCCCTCTGAGGCTGATGTAGAGGAAGGGGATTGGAAAACATCTTGTCCGCCCCCTCTACTCCCCCCCACTTTTGTTGTTTCCTCTGATGCAGACTCAGAGAACGGTCCGGTTGTTTAGACCTCCGTTCATGGAGGGCTCGGAACCAGCCAAACGCCAGCCCCTTGTCAGAGCGCTGGTGCGACTGGGTGTAGGCCTTGGGCATAGCCTTTGTAAGAATAGATAAAGACTTAGCGGTTTGCGAGCTGTTCATCTTTTTATCTAATTCCTCATCTGTGGTGGAGTGGAAGAGGTCACTGCCCTCTAAGGGAAGGTCCAATATGGGTTCCTGGACATCGGGATTAAACTTAGTAGCCCAGAGCCAGGCCGTCCTTTTCATGTGTTATGCAGATGGCCAGGGCAGGGGTAATGATGTGGGTCACGGTGCACTCCATAATGTCCTGCACTACCAGTCTGGATTCTCCTAGTCCCGCCTTGAAGCGCGCTTGGGTCTGCGCTGGATGTTCTGAGAGGAAGTCTGCCATTTCCCGCCAGAGGCCTTGGTTAGCGGCTGCCAACATGGCATCTGCATTGGCATGCTACAAGTGCAAGGAGGCATTGGAGTACAGCTTCTTCCCGTACGACTCCAAGATCTTATCCTCCTTGCCTAGCAGCATTGAGGACGGGGTGGCCAAGGACGACTGCGGCTTGGAATAGAGTGACGCCGCAGCTATCACAGAAGAGTGCGGCTGAAGATGCGCTGAAAGCAAGAGTGTGTCCCCCACCATCTGCCTGTACTTGGCGTCAAGGCGCCGAGTGACAGGCTGGGCCGAGTATGGCTTGAGCCACACCTTCATGGCCACGGCAACTATGTCTTTCTGCATCGGATCCCTGTTTTGGGTGGGGTTTCTTCTGCTAAGACCCCCTCCTCGGGCTGCTCTACCTCGGGCAGAGGAAGGCCCAAATACTCTGCCAAACCTGCAATGCGTTCCTGGAAGGCCCTGGCTGAAAATGGCATGTCGGGGTCCTCCTCCTCGTCTGTGTCCGCCAGGCTTGGGGAGTCAGGAGCTGGTGGAGCTGGTGGAGGAATGCTCGGCGCTGTGGGTTGTGGAGTGGAGACCGGAGCCAGTGGTTGCTGCGGAGGCTGGTGTGGAACCGCCTGTACTGTGGGAGGCAGGGAAGCCGGAATCGGAGGAGCCGGCTGCAGCAGCGGCATCTGAGCTGGGGCCTGTGGCACCGGAGCCATCAGAGGAATGACTATGGGTGCCGATGGGATGACCTGAGGTAGCATGTCCCCGATGGCATAGGAGGATGGCCCCTCTCTGGGGAGTTCGCATCAGCCCTTGGAACCTTTCGCAGAACCTGTCTTCCGTTGCTGAAGAGGAGGCAGGTGATATTGACGGAGTGGGCGAGGGCAGCTGGGACCGGGCACACTCTGCCTGGGGTGCAGGGGAAACCTGCCCTGTGCTGCTGATGGATAAACTGTATGCCACGCACCTGGCTGACACCAGACCTGCCTTGTGACTCTTTACCCCACCCGCTCCGCAAGAGGGGGTATTGGATGAGCGGCCATTTTGTCTGGCACGGCGGCCATGTTTACGAGCAGCGTGCAACGTGCCGAAGTCGTGGTGCCTGGCTCGCTGGAACCAGCCCCGTCCAAGACGCTTGGTGTTGTAACAACAGGCCTATCCCGCACCTCAGGCCGTGACCTGGAAGGCATATTGCCCTGGGCAGAGCTGCCGGTAGTGCTGCATGAAGGCGCCCCCTCGGACATGATGCTGATACTAGGGCATTTCCCCTCGGGAGTAACCCCGGGAAAATAACCTTTCGGTCCCTCCGCACTGACACTGGAAGGATCTGGAGACCCCTCGGCCATGAGGCCGGTAGCTGGACTAGCCTCGGTACGTAGGCCGGTACAAGGGCGTTGCTCCTCGGGAGTAATCCTGTTATTTCAGGCTGAGACCTGGTAGGCGCTTCACCCTCGGAGGATCTGCCGATAGTACTGCGTATAGACGCCCCCTTGGACATGTTGCCGGTACTAGGGTGTGGCCCCTCGGGTGAAGACCTGGTAAAAGAACCTTCCGGTCCCTCAGCACTGTCACCGGGTGGATCCACTGACCCCTCAGCCTACCGGCCGGTAGCTGACTTACATCGGTACTTGTGCTGGTATGAGAACCTGAGCGGTTCCTCCCGTGCGGGTGAGTCCTTGGAAGGAGTCTCCCTTGCAGGGTGCGCTGGAAAAGAGTGGCCCTACCTTGGGCCTAGATCGATGATCGACGAAGTCCTTCCGGTCCTCTGGAGGCGATCTCTGGAAGAGATCCCTCCACCTTGCTAGTCTGTTTTCAGAGACATCAAGGAAATCACTGTTGCACGCGGTACGAGCTCACCAGCCGTGGTCAGGGCCAAGGCAACGTAGGCAGAGGGCATGGGGATCTGAAGTGTGAAAGAGCCAGTCACAGGATGGACACCTGCTGAACCCTGTAGAAGTCGACATGCGCCAGGGGGGCGGGGGGGAGTGTGACGCCCGAGGACTGAGTACCTGAATGATAAAAAGGCAAAAAGACAGAAGAGAAGAAGTATCTGTGCGTGGAATTACATGGCCGAAGCCAAACCCAGGAGCGCTGGTGAATTCGGCCCGTTCCCGTCGATGCGGAAAATGGGACTGAGGAGTGGCGCTGGGGAGCGGAGTCAGCCGAGTGCATGCTCCCAGGGCCACGCCCCCGCACGCCTCTAAATTTAAAGGGGGAAGAAGAATTTTTCTGGTGAAAAAGGTTCCGTCTCCCGTCCCTCGCAAGGGACGCCCTTACGGTATGGAGAAAGGGGACGGGATGTAAGAGTAAGGCCAGGGAAAGGGAGACATTCCTCCACCAATCACTGTGTTACTTGAGAAAGGCCAGGGTTAGGGAGACATTCCCCCACCAATATTGAACTGTCTAAGTAGTCTGAACAAGACTAGGGTAAGGGGGACACTCCCCCTACAGAGGCTTGAGCCACCAAAAACCTGAGAAAGGTTAGGGGGGATGGGTGGGAGACATCCCCCTAACATTGTGAACTGGGGCCCGAGGGAAGGGAGTCATATACCTGGTCAAGAAAACTGAAGAAAGTTACATTCGAAGGATACCATAGTGAAAACAACTATGACCAACAAGGGACATTTATTGTGAATTGTACTTTAAGAAACCTGGAACTTTATGTTGCATCAAAACAAGACTGTAACCTGGGGAAGGGAGGCATTATCTCCAAACACAGTCTCAATTTGGAACTGTTGAAACCACCTCAATGATTTAGTGGATGGTGGACTCTTTACTTTGGACATCCTGACAGATTATGTAGTATTTTAGTTGAGATAGGGAAATCCCTCTTAGTGATAGGGTGAGATAGGTTTTCCTTTTCTTTACTTTCAGACCATAATAAAGGTATTTGCCAATATCCATGCCAGAATTGTGTCAGACTCATATTTCTGTACCCTTACATATGGAGCAAGGTGGGATCTGGCCTGGTTGACACACAGGTTAACCCTAAAATTTGCCAAGCTTAATGACAGGGCCTCCATACCCTGAGTGGTCACTTGTGAATCAACTCTATTTGACTTGTCCAGTAGTCAAGCCCTAATTATAGAACCAGGAGAATGACAAAGTATACCCTCTGGCCGGATCGTAACAGCTCCCAAGGGTACCTATATCAGGTTAGCATCTAAGTGTGGATTGGCCTGGAAATATGCTTTGGATGTTCTTGCCGGGTGGTGGACCCAGATTATAGGGGAGATGTTAAGATTCTTCTAAGACAATCTTATCACATTAAGATCGGAGATAAGATTGCCCAGCAGATCTTAGGAAAGCAGGGTTTCCAGACTTACTAGAAATCTCTGACCAAGATAAAACTGATAGAGGGGAAAAAGGATTCGGCAAAGCGGACATAGAACTGAAACTGGAGGCATAAATACCTACACCGCGGGTACAGGCTGAAAAAAACGAAATAATGCCAGATTTAGGGCCTTATTACGACCCTGGCGCTAATGGGTTAACAGCGCCATAAAAGGCTGTGGCGCCGTTATCCCATTAGCGCCTGATTACGAGGTCCCTTTGCGGGACCCGACCTCAATGGCTGGTCTACACCAGCCGTTAAAGTAGGGACCCGCAAAGGGACCTTGGTGCTAAGTACGGTACCGCAATTTGCGGTACCGTACTCAGTGCCTTCCCCATTCCCATTGAGCTCTATGGGGCAAAAATGGGAATGGGGAAGGGCCATGGAGGAAGGGGGAATTACCGCCCCGCCAACCTTGTAATGTAATTTTCCGCCTGGGTTGTAATGAGGCCCTTAGACTTTGCTCAACGCAATGATCCCAGGTTAGTTGAAGCCTTCCGCAAAGTAGTAACAGTAGACGAAGGAATAAATAAAGGTGATCCCTCTTTTTCCTCAAGCAGTTGTTGTTAAATATGGGAAACAGTATCCAGTAAGGCATCCCACAATCACAAATTGTAATCCCATGAAGTCATTGTAGGGTTGTGTTGGAAATCGTCCACTCCCACCTCACCTCAGAACGTTTAGGGGCAGATAAGACCCAGGGACAGGTGTTGAGTAGATTCTACTGGCTAGGAGTTTTCACTGACATAAAGAACTTCATATCAATGCGCTCCTTGTGTCAGAAGACGACTCAAAATATTCCTCCTTCAGCCCCACTACAACCATTACCCATCATAGAAATACCTTTTCCCTGCATAGGAGTAGATATTGTAGAATCACTAGAACCGTCCCATCTTGGAAACAAGTACATATTAGTCATTACAGACTATGCAACCCGTTACCCAGAAGCTTTTCCAATGCGAAATAGCTTGACACAACACATTTTTAAATATCTCATTCCTTTGTCTCTTCCCCAGAGAAATCCTCATGGATCAAGGGACCAATTTCATGAGTAGATTTATGGCTGAGGTGAAGGAAATCCTTCAGATCAAGATGTTCTGAACATCTGTATATCATTCCCAGATGAACGTACTCGTCGAGCGCTTTAATAAGACTCTTAAAAGTGTCCTCAGAAAATTAGTGGAAACAAAGAGATATGATGGTTCTCTAGGCTCTCTTCGCCATTAGAAAGGACCCCCAAATATTCCTGAGTTTCTTACCGTTCAAACTCAAATATGGGCATGACTGAGGGATGTATTGGATATGTTCAGACCTGGGAGGAGAGAGAGAAGGCAGTGTTACCTTCGTCCCAGAATCCACTAAGAATACAAGAACACATGAAGATTGTCCAGGACCTAGCCCATTCCCATTTGTCCAAGGCCAAAGAAAACCAAAAAGGGCTGTACGGTCGGAAAACGGTAACCCATTCTTTTTCCATCAGACAGAAAGTCTTAGTACATATCGCCACGTCCAAAAATAATATGTTATCACAATGGCATGGTCCATATGAGTTCTTGGAACCAACTGGCCCATGTAATTATAGAGTGTCCCAAGCGGATAGAAGACTCTAGTCCCAGACTATCATATTAACATCTTAAAAGAATGGCTCTAGTCCCAAATCTATCAAATTAACATCTTAAAAGGACGGAAGGAAGATCCTGTGGAGTCCTCCTCCATAGTGATGGCCAGTCTGCTAGCTGAAGAGGTCGGAGAGCCTGACTTAGTACCATCTGATCTTTCTCTATCCCAACAACTGTCAAGAATGAGTCATCCAGATAACCCCAGTCACCGAAACCCGATGACTGAGGCCTCCTTTCACAGGGAGACCTTTCCCCCAAGGGCACAGCATGCAGGACTTCAAGATAACCTGACAGACTAGGGGCTCAGGTGAAAAGGCAGGAGCAACCAGCAGTGCTAGAGATAAAACAAACACAAAAAAAGTCAATATTATAAGAGACGTGACATAAGTCAGAAGATCACTGCCACCCTTTTTCCCTTGTCCCTGACTCCTACCTGGTTTCCAGTGTGTAATGCAGAGAGATGTAAAATGCTCCTACCAATGATGTTTTGTCCGTAGTCCAGTAGCCAACGGGGATCAATGTTCTCAAGGAATATGAATGGACTTGACCCGTACGGCACAAGGGCGCAATCTAAATGGAGTAGCAAGCTGGGATAACGTATATCCAGTTCTTTTCACCAGTACAAACAAAGAAGTCCAAAGTCTTCACATCCAAACAAGAATAATCCAAACACAATCCAGTATCCAATAGGAGAAAAAAGGACAAAAACATCAAAAAGTCACAAGTCAGTCGTGTACACAAATAAAAAGCCTAAGTACATATGATCCAGCGAAAAACTGTAGAAAGATCAGGAGGCAGACGATTTCCAGGTGTCACAGCAGAGATGGGCACATCAAAGCAATCCAGGAGGCAGAAGATTTCCAGGCATCACAGCAGAGAAAGGTATAGCCATGGAATCCAACAGGCAGAAGAACGGGTCGAAATGCCAAAACAGAATTCAAGAATAACCGTACACTCACTGCTCACTGTCCAGATGAAACAGTTGAGGAGCACCGCACGGTTCTTTCTGCCCGCTTATGTACAGGTCACTGTAGTATCTCAGGACTTCCGGGTTGCATTGGTGAGCGTGATAGCATCACAAGCTTCAGAGCCTGGCAACCTGGGAACTGTAGTACTGCATCCTGCCATGTGCCGTACCCCAAACGCCGTTGTGCACCCAATAATGAGAGGCGCCATGGGACACGCCACTGCGGCAAACGCAGCCAGGCCTGTTTAAAGAAAATACCCGGCGAAGGCAGGTGACTCACAACAACAACATAATATTCAAGATCTCTTAAATCAGTTCCCGGATGTTTTTAGTGAGGAACCAGGAAGAGTCAAGGACATATATCATTACATTCACACTCCCCTTGGCAAAGCCCTATAGAATTCCAGAGACTAGAAAAGAAATAGTCCTCCAAGAGGACGGGAGACGCTGACAGAATTCACTGAGGCCGCTTATAAAGAAAGGGTTCTCTCTGATCATGCCCCCCTGTTTGTCAAGTGAAGGAGGAGAATGGACCGGCCTCCAATCTCCATTTGGAGGTGGTGGACGGAAGCAATGCAAGATGACAGCTTCAAAGAGTATATGGGTGAGGTGATAGACAATTATTTCAAAGAGAACACGGGCAGCGAGGGAAGTGCTGGCACAGTGTGGGAGGCCTTCAAGAAGGTGGTACGGGAGCAGCGATTGGTAAGATGGGGGGCTTTCGGATGGAGCTGATGGACTAAGAAGCTCAGATTGAGGCTGCCAAGCCCAGGGACGTGGAGATGGGTGTGGAAACGCAGGATCTGATTAGGCTAAAGCAGAAGTGTCTTTCGGACTGGGAGCGACTGGGGAAATTTGATTACGGCAAATAGACACAGAGGGTGCATTCAGAGGGCGATATACCAGGGAAGCTACTGGCATGGCTATGTAGAAAAGAGGAAAGGAAGGAGACAATTAGTGCTATACAGGACAACCGGGGGACTACTACGCGAGTGTAGAGCGAGTTAAAAAAAGGTGTTCTCATACTATTACAAGCACCTGTATGCATCAGCCGTGGTGACTTAGGACTCGGACATTGGAGAAGCACTATCCAGTACCCCGTCTTGATACAGAACAAATAGATGGGTTGGACGCCCCACTCACTGTGGAGGAGTTTCTGGTCGCCATACACGCGGATTGCCTGGATAATTTTACAAAGAATATGCTAAATCACTTGCCCCCAGACTCCCTGGGGTGCTAGAAGAGGCATATGTGAAGGGTCAGTAATGCAAAGCAGACAACTGCTTGTGTTTTTATCCAAATCAAATAAATCCTCACTAAACCTACTTTATCAGGATTCCCTACCTAGTCTAAGGGGATGTATCCTAGCATAAACAAAATTGGCCCTCACACTAACCAACAAAGCATTCAAAGTAAATCATAAACATAATAAATGAGTGAATAACCTGTCCTGGGTAGATCCCTTCACCAGGAGTATTCATAGTCACTTTCTCCAAATGTTCAAAAAGAAAAGTAAAGTCTTGAACCAGTTCTTGTAAGTTCCAAAGGAAACAAAAGTTCACCAAACCAAAATCCACTGGTAACAGTTCTTCAGCCCCTTCCAATTTCAGCCAAGAAAACAGCACCAATGGTAATCCCAGATTTCCTCTTTCCAGGATTGATTTGCCACAGTTCGAAGGATAAAGAAACAACTTCTGCTTCAACAACTTTCCATGTATTTCTGACTTCTGCAATGCCTTTGGTTTAATTGTTAAGATTCTTCTTCTTAGGGTGTTGCTTTCCTCTTGACAGCCACCCTTTTATTACTGTTACCGTGGGAACAAGTTCCTTTGTTCCACAGTATATTACTACTTTAACCACCTTTAGTGTAACATGCTCTGACAGCATTATGCACAACCACAGTTCTGGTAGTTTTGCTTCAACTTGGTGCTTTAGAATTGTTAGGCAATTTAAATACAAGACTCTTTGACTTCCACAGGTAGGCAAGGCACTCTTCTTCCCTAGACTATAAGAAAAGGGCAGCTACTTTGCCTCTTCTATCTGTCTTACTGCCACCAGTATAATCTGTCTCTGCTTCCAGACTGCCTCTCTCTCAACTTCAACAGTCTTGGCATTACAGATTGATGACTTAAGCTTAATTCACACCTTCTTGGTTCGAGTAGTTACCCTGAAGCTGTATTGATACTCTTCCAGCTTTGGATAACTATGTCCCACTTGTATCAGAGGAGAGTGGACTTTTAACAACTTTAACAACCTCAGAGGGCAGGGGGATAGATTTCAACAGGGCTGGTTTCGCTATAGTAAGGATTTGCCTACTGACTTGGGTAATGGCTGTTCTTTTCAAAAGTTCAACAACTTCTATTTTTACAGAATACTTGTTCTGGATGTTATTTACAGAGTTCTTGTTCTGGACGTTACAAGTGTCACTCTTCAAAAGAGAAACGGATTTGGGCATAGGCGACCACTTTTTAAGGTGGATCTTTAACTTTAAAGACCCATAAGGAATTGTATTTCCTTTTACTACACAGAGTTATACTCTGTCTTTGGTTGTGAATCACAATTACTCACAAGCAACCTCTCTTTGATGTAATATGCCTTTTAACAATTTGTGAAAGTCAACTTTATGTTTCCGAGTGATTTGGAAAGCGTTCCCCTTCCGAGACACCTGACCACTCTGGTAATGTTAAACAGTTCAACAATGGGAAATGAAGGTTTTCTTTTATACGCGAGCACTCGTACTTGCATTAAAAGTGTGCGTGATACATTTCTGTTGTCAGCAGGACTCTTCACAATGAAAAACAAGTACTACTCGCTCCCACTCTTGCGCAGGTTATTATAGAGCTGGTAACAGTTACTGGCAAGGTTTTTAAAGTGAACCTGAAGACAGAGCTTCACTCACCGGCTCCAGGAACACTGCGGTTGCGGGCTGCTTCTGCTACTACTACATTAGACACTTTTGGGACCCACACCCCTCTGCAGCATGGGTGTCTCCGGTCCAGCCTCAACCTCAGGGAATCCCCTTCACTCCTCTGACCCTCACCTTGCTTCTATAAACGGGCCTCAGGGTGTAGCACGATCACGGCTCTGCAATCACAGCCTCTATGTGCACCTGAGAAGACCTTCAATCTCAGCACATTTCTCTCAGTGCAGCCGCGGCAAGGCCAGGTTTGTGAACACAGGACTCTATTAGAACGTGCAGGTGAAATCTGTTTTCCTCTTGACCCGGCATATCTCGAGTGCTCAAACTACTTCATGAACTGCCAGCCTCGTGCTTTTCTCCTTCTGCTACTACTGCCAGCCTTCAAGCTCCTGCTCCAGCTCATTCCACAGCTTCTTCTATCATCCTCCTCCCCTCATGCTGCAGTCCTGTATGCCTCTTAGGTGGGGCACTTGATTTCAGGTGCAGTCCATTACTGTTAATTGCCTGACCTTTACAAGAGCAGTTAGACTTAATTGCCTGTCCTTCACTTCTGCATGCCTCTTCAGCCCTCTTCTTTGTCTCAGTCCCTATGGGATTCTGGGACATGTAGTTCACTCTACTAAAGTTAGATTTTTCAGTTTCTGGTATATTTTAAGAGTCAATGTAATTCCCTTAGTCATTTTAACAGAGGGGCTGTAGGCTTTAACGTTATTTGAGGAAGAAAGTCTAGGGACAGTAACATTTCCGCCATTCCTTGTAGTGTACCAAGTATTAAGGAGAGCATTCATTTGTTTTTAGGGATAAAGAAGATGTGTACTTTTGGTATAATAGGTTGTAGGGTTACAACTTTAGGATTTACCATCTCAATTTTTTTTAGGGGGTTGAGAGATGTTAAAATGTCAATAAGCCATAACCTCTCCTGGCATGATGGTAAGAGTATCCCTTTCAGAGGAAAAATACTGTGTCTCATCCCACGCAATCTCCTTACTACCCTGGGCCCTGTCTCCGCCCAGGTGATCCTCCTGCAGTACACCACCCCCTGGATTGGGCTCAGGAAGCGTCTGCCCTCTCCTGGACACCTGGGAGGAGGCTTTAGGCAGGGTTTTGGTGAGGGATATGCAGGATTCTTCACACATACGAGTTAGGACAGTTGCCAACTAGCCTTACGGAACTGATCCTAGTTGCGATAGTAAAGCACAACAAGCCGCCATTAGAATGTGGCTGATACAGACCCCTTTCTACTGCAAGATAGTCACAGTTGTTTTGGCTGACCGACTTAAGAGAGTGATATACACAGATCAGACTGGTTATGTCCCATGTAGAAGCACATTGTGGAACCCGAGTACCATATTATGGGCAGCGTTGGACATCTGAAGTTGGACCGCGTGGTCGCCTCCTTGGATGCTGTCAAAACGTTTGATTCGGTCTGTTGGGACTGGTTATATGAGACTCTCTGGCAGTTTGGAATGGGAGCTCATTTTTTAGATGTGTTGGTGTATATTAAACCGATGGCCAGGGTGAGCACAGGCAAACAGATCGCTAATGGTTGGGAGTTGCAGAGGGGTACCAAGCAGGGATGCCTGCTGTCCCCAATGCTATTTATTCTTGCCTTAGAGTCACTTGCATTTTCCCTACAAGCAGAGTATGCAGAGGCTGGCATTTATATTGACGAAGAGAGACACCTAATCTCTTTATACGCATATGATATGCTCCTATATGTCACACACCCTGACGAGAACATCCAACATATACTTGATGTAATAGACAGGTTTGCAGACTTCTGGGGTATACGTATTAATCGCCACACAAATCCTGTTTGTTCCCACTGGCTCGGCTTGCTGAACTTCATTGGAGCCAATTCGCCAATCTGGGTATCAAGTGGGAGATGGGTACTTTCAGATACTTCGGGGTCAAAGTGTGGCGGGATATTGACAATACACATATACACAATACACACAGGGTCCTGGATGGAGTGTTAAAGTCTATGGTGTTTTGGTGGAAGCTCCCCCTGTCAACGATGGGATGGGCGGCACTCTTGAAGATGATAGTGCTCCCCTGCCTGATGTACTACTTCGTCAAAATACCTTACAATATCCCCAAGGCATTCTTCAGCAAGCTTGAAGAGAAATAGGATTGCTTTAGGCACGCCACAGAGGAATTAAGGAGAAGGGGGGGATTAGGTGGCATCATTTTGAATTGCACTATTTGGCGGGCAGCTACAGTTTGTCTTGTGCTGGCAGTTGGATGAGCCTTCCCGGGACACGATTTTGTTGCAACCCTACGTGGAACGCCATTTTCTAAAGCAGGTGCTGTGGATATGTGAGTCCTGATTCATGCATCTATCTTATCTGGTGACGTTGGGCAAGACTCTGTGGCATAGAACCTGGCGATTAATGGGAATTGTTGATCTGTATTCTTCCAATATTCCTCTGGTGGGGCTCTTAGGTGGTGGACCTAACACAGTGGGGGTGCTCATGAAGTATTGGGAGCCCTGTGAGGTGGCGATGGTGGGAGATTTGCAGCAGGAACACAGGGTGATGTCCCTCAGGCAGTATACAGGTATACATGGGGCGGGGGGGATTTTAAATGTATGCGACTCTGCTTTAAAAAATCAAAACTAGATGGCCAGATTTCAGGGGGGGCATGGAGAGCGACCCGATTATGGAGGCCATGTATGATATGTTGGAAGGTGGCCATGTGGTCTCTGGAACATACAAAGCGCTTTCAGAGACACTGGGGAAAACTGTTCTGAAAGTGCGTAAGCAGTGGGAAGCAGATATAGGGAGGACCTTCACTGATTGGGAATAGGCCCGCGCCCTGCGGTAAACTACAAAGGTCTCACGGAATGCACAATTCAAGCTGTTGCAATTTAATATTACACATAGGACATACATGACTCTGAATAGAATATCCCAGTTCCGGGGAGCAGGACAGAGGAACTGCCCTAGATGCGAGAATGACAAGGCGGACTTGATGCATATGTTCTGCTCCTGCCCGATGGTCCAAGTGTTTTGGAGGGCGATTGTAGGTAGGGTGGAACAGGGTGGAATCGAGATGCAGAGTGGGTCTCCTGAGGCCTGTCTCCTAGGAATGTTTCTGAGGGGGAAAAGACATACTATACCTCTCTAAGATTAAAGACTTAATTTGTGTGCTGTCCAGGCGCAGGATTGCGATCGCCTGTAAGACTAAGGAGGGACCCAGCACTGAAGTCTGGTGGAGGGATTTGTACAGTTGGGCAGAGGCTGGAACGGTTGTCCAGCATAGGGCAGTATATGTGGGTATGGGAGAGGTGGATGGTGATCTAAGTGCATGGAAGGCCCTGACGTAGGCACTGTTGGCGCCCTCAGATGATATGCCTCCATAGACATTTGATAATGTTGGATGTGTGGCGCTGACATGTTCTACAGCACCCATGACCTGGACCGGTGAGCAGGCACATGCGAGGATAGGACACAGACCGCTTCCACACAGGCAGGTGTTTTGCTAGTGTTTTTTTTCCTTTTTTTGACCGCTCTTTGTTCTCAATGTCTGGAATAGTATATGTGTTGGGTGTAATATTGGTGATTGTAACCGAGAGACGATGGGGAACAACAGTCTTTAGTTGTATGTGTTTTAAGTTTGAAGAAAACAATCCAAATCGTAAAAAAAGGGAAGATGGACAAAATCATGATGTGCTGATTTTGGGGCGTTATTAGATGCAAGCAAAACACCACCAAGCCCCACATGGTATTTACACTTGTAGTTCGTTTATAGGCTTGAGTCCCAAGATGTGCTGGACATGCTCAAAGAAGGGTGGGTAGGCCAAGACCCCGAGGGTGAGAATTAAGGCCAGTCCACCCAGAACAATAGAACCCAAATGGCCAACATTAGGAAACTTGTAAAGGGTCATATCTCAAAGCCCAGAAAAAAGAGCAGGCATTGTACAATCAAAAGCGCCGCCTCCAAAAGTTGAACATTGGGGACCAAGCTATGGTGTTATTGCCTACTTCCGAGAGAACTCTATCTGCTAAAAGGTGAGATACATTGAAGTGGTTAGTAATTTTAGAGACTCGGTAAGGCAACTGGATAGGATAGAAAAGGAGCCAAGCTATCCTATAAAACGCTTCAAGCAGTGGAAAGACCTCAATATCCAGGCACAATCCGTTACTGCTTTAATGTGCTCTGAAGTCACACCCAAGCCCATACCAGAGATAGCTGCAATGCATGGCATGGCTCTGATTACACAAACATGGACAGCATAGGGCGCATAGGTGACGGTTCAGCCAATATGATTACAGACCAGCCCACGTGGTTCAAAACGTGTCTACCTGACTGATTTGATTTCAACAATTTGTAGAAAACCTATCCCTAGGTCGCTTCTTCATGTCTCATTGAAAGCCCAGAAAAACCATGCACAGGCAGCTCTATTAACTTAAATTGCATCTGAGAGTGCGTCTGTTACCGGCTCTAGCTGTCATCTTGTGCACCACCCTATCACGTGCGATGCTGTTAGCTTTCAGGGCCGGCTCTAGCTGTCATCTTGTGCACCACCCTATCACGTGCGATGCTGTTAGCTTTCAGGGCCGGCTCTAGCCGTCATCTTGTGCACCACTCTATCACGTGCGATGCTGTTAGCTTTCAGGGCCAGCTCTAGCTGTCATCTTGTGCTGTCATCTTGTGCACCACTCTTCAGGGCCGGCTCTAGCTGTCATGCTGTTAGCTTTCAGGGCCGGCTCTAGCTGTCATCTTGTGCTGTCATCTTGTGCACCACTCTATCACGTGTGATGCTGTTAGCTTTCAAGGCCGACTCTAGCTGTCATCTTGTGTCGTCATCTTGTGCACCCCTATATCATGTGCGATGCTGTTAGCTTTCAGGGCCAGCTCTAGCTGTCATCTTGTGCTGTCATCTTGTGCACCACTCTTCAGGACCGGCTCTAGCTGTCGTGCTGTTAGCTTTCAGGGCCGGCTCTAGCTGTCATCTTGTGCTGTCATCTTGTGCACCACTCTATCACGTGCGATGCTGTTAGCTTTCAGGGCCGGCTCTAGCTGTCATCTTGTGCACCACTCCATCACGTGCGAAGCTGTTAGCTTTCAGGGCCGGCTCTAGCTGTCATCTTGTGCACCACTCCATCACGTGCGAAGCTGTTAGCTTTCAGGGCGGCTCTAGCTGTCATCTTGTGCACCCCTCCATCACGTGTGAAGCTGTTAGCTTTCAGGGAAAAGCTATGTTTGGTGCCGGTTTGGCAGCAATGTTAAGCTCTGTAGAGTTGTAATGACCAGACAGCCGAAACTTAAACCAAAAGTCCAGTACACAGTTTAACCAAACCGAGTACGTGAGGATCAGAAGCCAAGACCTTTGGACGAACACGGATATACACAGCACAAAGAGGATAGCTCAGGGGCAACGCGCTCGCCTTGGAAGGAAGACGACCACAGGTCCGGTCCGCGCTGCAGGGAACCGGAGCTCACTGCACGGTAAATAAACGGAGTGGGTCCTGCATGTGCCTGGGCGAATGAAAGGACGGGTGGGTGAAGCCGGGGCGCAGCACGTTTACGTGCAGATTCTCTCTCCGCCAGAAAGAGTTTTTGTTGTGCATCCAGATTCTGTACTGTCTTTAGGATGGACACCCCAAAAGTACGAGGAAAAGAGGTCTTCAGTACGCTTCATTCGTGTGTGGCTGTTTTCTGTATGTGTTCTTGCTGTTACAAAGGCATATTTTGTCACACATGATGGTTTCTCGCATTGGTTGCCCGGATAATGGCTTCTCGTTTCATTAAAACCTCAGCATCCAGGTTCCCAATTCACACCACGATTTAGACTCAGTCAAGGGGCTATGCGGTCAGAGAGGGTTGCCCTGTAAATGGCTTTACCTTATTTGAGGATTAATGGAGGCACTGAGGACTTGACTGTTCTAGGATTAATTAAACCACACACTTGGAAACAACGCCCATGAAAGCAATCTTGCAATGCGCACGTAAAATCATCTCATTAATCCAGAGATTGCATGTCCATGTTGACTGTTAGGAATGCCTGATGCTTTCAGATGAACTAAATCTGCCCGTAGGTCATTCCAAAGACACAGATACTATTCACAGGCATGTGTTCATTCCTACCCATTGAGAATGTTAGTAATCACATAACTACTCTATGGCGTGCCTGCATAAATGGTATACTCCACCCTTCAAAAAAAACAAATTATATACATATATATTCCAGACTACGTTTGGGGAAGCAGTTGTCATTGCTAATAGCGCATATTACTTTTTTCTTCAGACAAAAGGCCCCTGTGGTTCAATATATGTGCAGATACCCGTGGGGTAAAACATGTTTTTCACCCCCACAGGTATAGCATACAAGAAATGAGCAGCTGGCCCTCACAGAAAAATTGTGAAGCTCTAGCAAGGGAAACAAGCTGAAGACCCCATTTTTAATATGTGGAATATAAAAACTGATGCGTTGGAAACAATCGCTTTTATAGAACATATTTGTATTGGCGTTGTAAATCAATTAATTGGACAATCTTAATTGGTAAATAAAAAAGATACAATTGAGAAAATAGAAAATAGATGAATAAACGTATCAAAGGTTTGCAAAAAATGAAAGCTACAGTAGTCTAGTGCTGTGATGCACATAACACGGCCGGGAGGATGGGGCAGCGCGTGTGCAACATAGGTTCGAATCCCGGTCTCTCTTTGGGACTGATCGCAGGTGTTAAGCGCGCAATAAATAATTAACAGGACATGGCAACATCCGATTATTTCAAAAGTAAATATGGTTGCACTATTTACCAGATATTGCGGGCATCGTGCAAGGGCTAGTTTAGTAAAACGGGGCAGGAGGGATCAACAGACAGACGGTGAATCATGAAAACAGGACATCCACGGCCAAGATTCCTAAGGTCATTGAGAAGTTCTGTGTATGGACATGGCCAGCTAAACATGCTAGTGTCTGCCAGTATTTTTGGAAAAAGTAATTCAGTTTGATGAGTTACTGCACTGTGCAGCTGGTAGTTTTGACCAATGTTATTGAGTGAACACACTTTAAAACAGACTGTCATTTTGTAAAAAGTTCACATTGTACGCAGGGGGGCCACCAATGTTAACACTTCCACACTGTTGGGTCTTTCGGCACAGCCATTTTGGCACCCGAGCTGTAAACAGTTCCACGTACTGAGCGGTAGTGTTTGGTTCAAACATACTGTCGACCAAAGCACTGAATGTATTAGCGCTTAGTGAGACAATATATTTAAGCAAACAGTACTGTTGGCTTTCCCAGCGCGGATAGCTCCCTGCGCCCTTGTTGGCTGCGGCCAACAGTGCAAGCATAAATGGGAGCTGCGCCTAAATTGCCGCGCCGAAATGGCAAATTTAACTCAAAGTCAATCAAGACTGTGCTGCAGTGTCGGTCCCACATCAAACGCACCTGCCACATGACTCATAGAAAATAGGGACGAGCTGGCCTCACATGAGAGACAGTGCAGCAAATATGCAAGCTTATCAGCGGCAGAGCCCCGGTACGCCCCTCTGCCTCTGGCCACAGACTACGAAAGGCCGTCGTTCGACATCGGTAAAGCAGACACTTTTACACACATGAAACAAAATAGCAAGAATTTGGCGAGTTTCTTACCAGAGAGGGGGCCGCTACCCTGCTGGAGACTGCCCAGGATTTTCTTGCCAAGCAAGTGAATGAGTCTGGTTACAACCTAGCAAGGAAACGAAACAGGTCATAATGCATTCACTAAATGTAAAACATTTATCAAAAAGACACCCACGACTTAACAATTTAACTTCATGAAACGTGCAATGGCTGGTTTTAAACAATTTTCGGTTTTCCCAAAATATTTTTCTAATGTGTCATTTACAAGAACAAATTACTTAACCCTGGTAATGTTCTTTCTGGTGGACGTTCCTCCCACAGATTCCTCATTTTAGATATATTCTTCTGCTTTGCAGCACTTTAAGAAACCTTTTCGCCAGCAGCAGATGCTCTGCGTTCTAGCGTCAATGCTCCTCGAGTCACTTGCTTTGTCACAAGATGCCACGTCAACATCGGTACAAATAGCGTGCTTGGCGCCCCGACCTGAGTGGTCATGTTTCCCCTTGCACGCCGCATTAGGGATTAGATACAAAGAGTAGACACTTAAAAGTTAATGGAGAGTGATTGAGCCTTATCACCAGTTCGGCAGAAGCCCTTAAATGAGGCACAAAGGCTATTACCACTGCATTTACGGGCTGGCTCTATTATGAGTTGGGTGGAAAGTTTGGAGTTTCACCTCCAGCTTTTTGCTGGAGGTACAAATCCTTTTTTTTGCCCATTTTCGGTGTTCTTACCTCTTTCGCTAATAGCGCCATGAAACTCCCATTGGGGCCAATGGAACCAATGGGGAATGGAAAATAACCATTAGCCCAATACTCATGATCTGTTGCTAATAGCGCCAGACTGAGCAACAGTAATGCTATTTGCGCTGGCGGTATTACCACCGGTACACTGCCAGACTCACAATGAGGCTCATTTTATAATCATAGCAAAGAGCTCCTTAATCATGGGGTAGGCTGAGAGTGCGGTGAGGAATCTGTCGGAAGAATTGCCAGGGGTAAGTAATTTGTTCTTCTAATGGATTGTGTCACAGATTCCTCATCTTAGATTGACTCCAATAGCAGTAAGGCATTACGGAGGTGGGAAGGAGTGAACTCCATGGCGATTATGTAACCACTTGTTTTGGAGGACAACGCTGCAGAAACAAGAGTAATTTGCGGATACTGTGTACTGGCAATGTTTTGTGAACCTGTGTATAGAGAACCACATTGCAGACTGACAGATATCCTTGAAAAGGACCCCTCTTGGAAGAGCTGAGGTAGCTGTCACACCCCTAGTGGAGTGTGCCTGAAGCCTTCAGGAACTTGCTTACCCGCTCTGGTGCAGCATTAAGAAACACAAAGTACCATCCATCTTGAAATGGTTTGCTTTGTTATTCCTTTTCCCGTTTTTCACGTGGGTATGACCAATGAACAGTTGGTCTTCCAGTCTAAATTGGATTGTTCTGGCAATGTCAAAACTAAGAGCCCTCTTGGTGTCAAGTATTTGCAGTCTTTCTTCCTCCTTAGATGGATGAGGAGGTGGATAGGTAGCTGGAAAACTGATTGTCCATGACAAGTGAAACTCCAATATGACCTTTGGAAGGACGAACAATGCAGCCTTGGAGTCACCTTGCCCCTGGTAAAAACTGTACAAAGTTGGCTTACAGAACAGGGCTTGCAATTCAGTCACTCTTCTAGCTGAGGAAGTAGTGACCAAGAAGGCCGTCTTCCATGAAATATGTTAATGTTAAAGCATATTTGTAACGCGCACTATCACCACCGGAGTGGTCCCCTGGTGCTCTGGCAGCTCTGAAAAAAGGGAAAGGGGGGAGGGGTGAATTAGTGGGAAGAAGCTTGAAAAGTGCAAGAGAGCAGTGATGTGCTGTTGGCAGCATCAGCCCGGTGGGTCCATTGGCTGAGCCTGGGGCGTTTTACGGTCGGTAGTCGTAGTGTTTTGTTTTGTTGTTGCACTGTATTGAAGTTTGTGCGGTTTGTTGTGCTGTAGGCTTGTGGTTGTGTTTGGTTAGAGTTTGAGAGGTGTATGCAGAGGGGGGAGATTGTTAGTGGATTGGTTAATTGGCATTGCTGTCCCGAATTGAGGCGCTGAATTTCCGTATTCTTTCCGGATGGGGGTGTGGGAGCATTTCTGCGTCTCTGTCCTTATCTGGGCCTGTCCGATACTCACAGTCCCTTTCACACATGGCCTCCACTCCCATTCCTAACCTTACACAAGTTCGGCCTCGGCCACTTACATGACACCTGTTTGCATGTGGGGCCAGCAGGGGTATGTGCGTCCCTTCAAATCTGGCCCAGAGGGTATTCCCAATTGAGTCGGTGCACAGCATTGACTAGTCAAGGCTACTCCATCCATATGTGGCGTGTGGTGACATTCATCATCTTATTCAGTTGTTTTTGCAGGCTATCGTTCCCAGCCCTTTCGCAACGTGGCACATGCCAGTGCTTATATTATCACCGGGCACGGTACTTGCCTTCATTCACAACTCATACGGTCAGTGTCCATGCCAATGTTCACAACTTAGTTCAAGTGTGGGGAGTGCTAACATTCACACAACTCTATACAAGTATGATACCTGGTAGCAATTATGGGGCGGGTGAGGTTGTTGGCTGGAGTTGGTTAGGTATGCTGATTTCTGTCCTTATGGGTGTCGTTGTGTTCTATTTGACTTAGCGTCGTCTCTCTTGTTGTGGTAAGAGTTTCTCTGGTCGGTTCGGGGTGTTGTCAGTGTCCTCTTAAACTCAGTCATCCTTATCTTTGCGTTTCCCCTTTCGGTCTTTTAAGTTTGAATCTGTGGTGTTGAAGAGATAGGTTTTTAGTAATTTTCTGAATTGTAGGTGATCTTTGGTGTTTCTTGTTTCTTTCGGGATGTTGTTTGGTTTTTGCAGTTAAGTGGGAGAAGGAGGAGCCTCCAAGTTTTTTCTTAAGGTATGGTTTTTGTTCCAGGTAGATTTCATTGCTGGATCTGAGGAGTTTCAGAGTGAATATGTCCTAGAGGACACAAATGCAAGGGTTCAAATGGAGAAGCCATAAGAAATTCCAACACCAGGTTCAGGTCCCATGCCAGCACCACAAAGGATCACAGGGAAGGTGTTAGCCAGGCCTTTCAAAAATGGAATACCGAGGGGATCGTGAAATACGTACCTTGTTCTGGCGTGCACTTAAAAAATGGATAGGACAGCTGAATAGCCCATGATGGTGCCGACCTAAAGGCACTGTCTTGCCAGATGAAGCAGAAATGCCAACAGACTTGAGATGTCGCATAAAAAGGGATCCACATCCTGTACCCTCAGTTCCTGGCCTTCTAGCCGAAAGCAACACCTCCATCATGTCTTCCGAAAGGTCCCAATCCCTGTACCTTAGCCTTTCAGAAGCCAGGCATGCAGATTGAGTGTGTGTACTCTCGGGTGAAGAACCAAACCCCACTTCTGAGAGAGAAGATCTGGCCGACAGGGAAGACGATGCGGAGGACAGATGGCCATATCCAGAAGGTCCGGTTCCACATCCTCCTAGTCCAGTCTGGGGCAATCAGGATCATGGTTGCTCTGTACCTCTTCAACCTTCTGATCACTTGAAGAATGACGGTAATCAGTGGCAACACATTCAGTACCTGGAAGTTCCAGTCCATCAACAATGCGTCCAACAGTGCTCCTCTCTGGGGGAATTCCCTGGTGCAGAAAAGCATGTACTTCCGGTTGTCACTGCATGTGAACAGGTCCACTTGAGGGGTTCCCGAAAAGGCGAAGACCTCTAGAAGGACTTCCTGGCACAGCTACCGCTCATGGGAGACCGAACGCAGCCTGCTCAGGGTGTCTGCCGCTGTATTCTCCTTTCCAGCGAGATGAACAGTCGATAGGGAGATCTTTTTCTGTAACACCCAGAACCAGAGCTGCATTGCCTCTCTGTATAGGGGTCATGGCCACTGTGTTGTTCGTCATGATCAGGACAGTCTTCCCCTGTATGGAGTGCAAAAAGGCTATCAGCACCAGTCTGAACGCCCTTAGTTCCAACAGGTTTATGTGAAGTTTTTTCTCCGCCAGGGACCACAACCTGCTCAGCGTAAACTCGTTCAGGTGAGCGCCCCAGCCTTTCAGCGACGCATCCGTTACACTGGTCACCTCTGGCCATGGTGCCAAACAGTTCCCCCGCCATCACGTTCTCCCTGCAAGTCCACCACAGGAGATCCGGAGTGACTCTGCTCGGGATATGAGTCAAGTCCGTCATAAAGCCACAGATCTGCGACCATTGAGATCTGAGGGCTCATTGGAGCGATCTCAATCAATAGGGCCTCCGGCGCCATGAAGATGCAGGATGACATGAGATAGAGCAATCGTAGGAAATCTAGGGCTGGCAGGTATTGGGCGTTCTGGAATCTGGTGACCATCTGCAGGATGTGTAGAGCCCTGTTCTCGGGAGGAAAAGCCTTGCCCGAGGCAGAATCCATGACAGATTTGATGAATTCGAGCGTATGAGGTCAACTCTATTAGTTACCTTTCTACACACAACACCATGCTTGTAACTTTATGTAATGATTATAGACAATATGAGAAGGTGAATCTGTTATCGTAGACATACACTTTGCTTTTGAGACATATTATTTCTGGAAAAACTAGGGAAAATGTGCATTGTTACTGTATCTGTGCATATATTACCATGTCAGGAATGTTATGTACATGAATATAGACACTAAATGTGCTCATTTAAAGATGTTTACACTAACCCCTAGGAGCTTTGGAGTCTATCTATATTAGGATTTGCATTTAATTTTTCACATGAGTTGTTCGAGATTTCTTTTGGTAATTAGAGTAATAATATTGTTGTTAGCATTAGAACCAGGGTATGACCTGTTTTGGACCCACAGTTGGACACTATGTTTTAGTTACATGTACTAATCTACGCGTTAGAGGGCGTCTGTGCCTTTATCAGCAGGACTGGTGCCACCCTCTCTTACTTTGTTTATCAATGAGTTTGTCTTTTCACATAATTGTAATTTCTAAAAATATTGATTTCATGAACATGATTTTACACACTGCTTGCTTTCTAGTGAACTAGGTCAGCTTAATATTCTTCATATTTTACGCTGAAATAAATGGTTATGATGACATTACGGCACCACGCGTGATTACATCACACGTGCAATGATGTCATATGCTCGGCTTACTGTGCTACCAGTGAGCGGTTTTTCCATCTTTTCCATCTACATTTAGGCCCTGCAATAGATGCTGGTCTTTTTACTTTGAAGACAGGTCACACATGTGTTTTGGTGTTATTCAGACGTTAAGATACAGAGCTTTGAAGTTAACAGAGACAGCCCTGACGATGGACTTTGTGTCCAAAATGCCTTGGCTGCTGCTTCTGCCACGTCACAACTGAAATCACAAGAAAAGCACCAATATAAAAGATACCACAGAATGAAGATGCTATAATATATTAGATTATTTAATGACATTTGAAATGCAGTATTATTCACTATACATATGGCATCTCCAGATCTGATGATTTTTATCGTAAGAGTTTGCTCTAGCGTTTGAGAAGGTGTCAGCTGAGACTTTTTTAAATTGAGGGAGAAGCCCAGCTTGTGGAGGAGGTGGCAGGTGCGATTGAGATGATCCAGGGCTTGATCCAGAGACCCTGGCCTGATTGACGAATCGTCCAGGTAGGGAAAGACATAAATCACCCCCTTTCCCGAGACTGGCTGCCACTACCACCAGCAGCTTGGTGAAGACCCTCGAGGCGGAGGTGAGCTCAAAAGGCAGAACTCAAAACTGGTAGTGAGTGTTGCTATGACAAACCTCAGGTAATTCCTGTGCTTTGGATGGATCGGCGCAGGGAAGTAAGTATCCTGTAGGTCGAGTGATACCAACCAATCCTGAATTTCTAGGGCCTGGAGGATCTGCAAGGAAGATCTGTGAGAGTGTTACCATCTTGAACTTTTCCTTTCTGAGGAACTTGTTCAAGGGCCTCAGGTCCAAGATGGGTTGCAGACTTCTGTCCTTTTTTGGGACCACTGTACTTTTCCTGTACTGGTTCCAAGTCTACGGTACCCTTCTCCAGAAGAGAGGAAACCTTTTTCAGGAGTAGTGGGCCGGGAATAGGAGGTGGTCTGGTCAGAAGGGGGCAATATGAGGGGTCACTTAAAAAATGGGAGGCAGTAACCCTGAGAGACTACGCATCTGAAATAGTAGGTACCATTCTTGCAAGTGATGTGACAGATTCCCCCTTATTGGTGTAGTATGGCATATGTCCTCAAAGAGGTTTTGCGACGGGGGCTGCACTGGAGGGGATAGACGCAGAAGTGGCCAGTGCTTTTCCTCTTGAAGGTCAAGAGAAGGGTCTCCGACGTTTGTGCAGGTGGCGGGTTGCTTCCCTTTCTGTCTGTAGTTATAGTAACGAAAGGGCTTGCCCTTCCATTGTGATCAGGGTTGAGCAGGCTATCTTACTGCTGCCCTTAGGGACTTTGCTGTAGCCTTAGCCTTTGAAGCTTGTCATTTTTCAAGGCTGTCTGCTTTTTGTCCCAACAAGTGAGACCCGTCAAACGGCATGTCAAGCAGTCTTGCTTGAACGTCATGCACAGAACATGATTTTCTCAGCCAGGCAAGTCTTCTCATGATGGAAATCACCACCAGGGACCTTCTGACACAGTCAGCCATGTTGAGTCCCCACTGAAGGGCTTTGCACACAGCTTCTCTCCCATTTTCCATAATGTTCAAGAAGCCATCTCTCTTTTTTTCCTTCAGAGAAATGGCTCTGCTGCCTCAGCCACCACAGACCATAGGGTGTGAGTATATTTGATAAAGTGCACAAAAACATTTACAGCTTTTAGTGTAATGCTGCCGAGGTGAAAACCTTTTTGGCTAGCACATCTTATCATTTGTCCCTGTCAGGAGGTAAGAAGGGGTAGGCGCTTGCCTTGTTGTGAACCACAGTTGCCTCTACCAAACTGTCATGGGATGGATGCCTGGTAAGGAACTTCAGGTTGTAGGATGCTAGTTTGTACTTTCTAGCCAAATCTTTGTGGCCTGCTGGCCCTGAGCACTGAGTTTTCTATAGCTCCATGAGAGTATTCTTGATAGCATTATGCAAGGGAAGACAGACTCAACCGCTGTGCCCTTTTCCAGAATGTCTGTTAAGTCACCATTCTGGTATTTCACTTGCTGGGGGACCCCAACCTAAAGCATTGCTCACCTTTCCTGTATGCCACACTGAGATTGGCTTGAGGATCTCCTTGAAGATCAGACAGCCTTTTTTCTCCGCCTGTAACTCCTCAGGTTGTTGAGGGAAACACATATGCTCTAACCCAAAAGGAATGGATTCATCATCCTCATTGAAAATAACCTGGAAAGAGGTCATAAAATCCCTTCTAGATTTTGGAGCAAATCTAGTCGAGGGATCTTCGGGATCGACGTCGAATGGATCTTTCGGCTGTCGACGGCGAATGGATCTTCAGAGCATAAGGAGGCTGGTGAACCGGGTCCCTGCAATCTTTGTCTAGTTCGGTGGGCTTCATTGGTCTTTTTCCCAGAGGAAGAGCCAACGAGCAGGCCCGCTTTCTCAAAGGCCTGCATCATTTTGATATGCAAATCCTCCCACTTTTCCGCCAGGGCGGATTTAGATGGGACACATACCTGTCTTTCTGGAGATGAGTATGTGGACAAATGCTTCCTCCTTCTCTTCTTCGACAGCATGTTCTCTTTCTCAGGCGATTTTTTGGCTGCAGATCTTTTACCTTCGTCAGGCTTATGTTTCAACGGCATCATACTTGGCGACTTTGAAGTCGAATGACCTAGGGACACTTTGGAGGCTCTCTCCTTTAAGGCTTTGGGTGTCATGCCTCTACCAAACTGTCATGGGATGGATGCCTGGTAAGAAACTTCAGGTCGTAGGATGCTAGTTTGTAATTTCTAGCCAAATCCTTGTGGACTGCTGGCCCTGAGCAGGGAGTTTTCCATAGCTCCATGAGAGGATTCTTGATAGCATTATGCAAGGGAAGACAGACTCAACAGTTGTGCCCTTTTCCAAAATGTCTGTTAAGTCACCATTCTGGTATTTCACTTGCTGGGGGACCCCAACCTAAAGCATCACTCACCTTTGCCAGCATTTTCCTGTATGCCACACTAGGATGGGCTTGAGGATCTCCTTGCAGATCAGACAGCCTTTTATCTTCACCTGAAACTCCTCAGGTGGTTACCAGTCAAATGGTCGAAAACATTTGGTCGACAGACAATTTGGTCGACACCATTTGGTCGAATGCCAAATGGTCGAATTTTTTTTGTTTTTTTTTTTTACCCATTTTTTGGTTTTTTTGGGGGGGGTCCCCCCCCCAACCCCCTTTTTTTCTTTTTTATTTTTTTTTCCCCACACGAAAACCCATAAAACACATATATATAAAAAAAAAAAAAATTCGACCATTTGGCATTCGACCAAATGGTGTCGACCAAATTGCAGTCGACCAAATTGCAGTCGACCAGTTGACTGGACACCCCTCAGGTTGTTGAGGGAAACACATATGCTCCAACCCAAAAGGAATGGAGTCATCATCCTCATTGAAAATAACCTGGAAAGAGGTCATAAAATCCCTTCTAGATTTTGGAGCAAATCTAGTCGAGGGATCTTTGGGTGTCGACGTCGAATGGATCTTCGGCTGTCGACGTCAAATGGATCTTCAGCGCACAAGGAGGCTGGTGAACCGAGCCCCTACAATCCTTGTTGGGCACGGTGGGCTTGATGGTCTTTTTCCCAGAGGAAGAGCGGACAAGTGGGCCCGCTTCCTCAAAGGCCCGCATCATTTTGATATGCAAATCCTCCCACTTATCCGCCAGGGTGGATATAGACAGGAAGCGTAGCAGTCTTTCTGGAGATGAGTCTGTGGACGAATGCTTCCGCCTTCTCTTCTTCGACTGTTTACTCTCTTTCCTAGGTGATTATTTGGCCACAGATCTATTACCTTTGTCGGGCTTATGTTTCGACAGCATCGTACTTGGCGACTTTGAAGTCAAACGACCTAGGGACACTTTAGAGGATCTCTCCTTTAAGGCTTTGGGCGTCATGTCTTGACATGAGCCACAATCCACCACAACGTGGTCGGTACCAAGGCACCACAGACAAATTCTGTGAGGCTTGGTTAGTGACATTTTAGTGCCACAATCACAGCACTTTTTGAAACTTGAGGGTTTCGTAGTAGACATAGTTGAATAAATGTATGAAAACTCGTGAGAACATTTTTTTAAAAAGTGCGTCAGATTCCTCTGAAGCGGTTTTCCTAAGTAGCGTGCTGGGCATGCAGGAAAAATAAGCTGAGGTACTGGGGCGCTGAGTGCGCTATTTGTACCGACGTCAACATCACATCTGGTCACAAAGTCAATGACTCGATGATCCTCAACACCAGAATGCATGGCACCCCCTGCTGGGAATACAGTTGCTGGCAGTGCTGTAAAGTTAGAGAGTATATCTAAGAGGAGGCATCTGTTGGAGGTGTGAGGAACCAGAGGGTATCCTCACTCCTACTCCCCCTGGGCCCTCTGTTCAGGTGACTAGGGAAAGGCCATTGCTTTTGGATCCTGGCCCTGGGGGTGGAGAAGGGAGGGAGGATCACCTGGTTGGATGGCAGTGGAGAGACTCAGATATGCTAAGTTAAGGCATTGGCTATTGAGCCCAGCAGTCAGGGACGTGGCCACCAGGTAGGTTACCCCATTTGAGAAGTTCCTTCTGACACATGATGGGTCAAAGGGCTTGATATCCGACCTAAACAGAATATTAGATGATAGTACCCCCAGGGCTGCATGGTAGTATATGAGTCGATTGGAACAGGTGACGGCGAGATATCGGGAGGGACGATTGGGAAAAATTGTGGAGGAAGTTCCCCAAACTGGCTAAAGCATCCCAACTACAGGAGACATGGTACAAGATACTTTATGGGTGGCATTACACCCCTGCCTGTCTACAACGCATATACCCGGAAGCTTCAGGGGAATGTTGGAGGAGATGCAGGTGGGAGGGCACGACTACCCACATATGGTGGGGATGCCCAAAAATAGCCCCATTTTGGCAAAAAGTGCGACAGGCCCAAACTCAGGCCTCTGGGCCGGGTGACAACAGACCTCCAGAGCAAGTACTGTTGGGGTTGGCAGGGGAAAAGGGGGGAAGTGAAACTAGGGGCCAAGAGAAGGCAAGGGTGATCCTCACTCTGGCTGCAATGACTCTTTTAGCCCGGAACTGGAAAGGACCAACTATACTCACGGTCCAGGACTGGCTGCGGAAGGTGTTGGAACTGGTCGCCCTAGAGTAGGCGTCTTACGCAATGAACAACAAGTTGCAGCAATTTGCTAAAGAATGGGGAGAAACATTGACATTCCTGAAAGATGACTGTAGGGCGCAATGGTGTCCGCAACGCTTAAAACTACTGCGTCTCCACTGAGCATTTTGGACTTATGGGTCCTTAGCGGAAGACAGAGACATTCAGGTCAGCCAGGGGGGAGGAGTGGGAGAATAAAGGGGGGCGGGAAGGGCAGAGGGGGGGAATGTTTAAAATGTTGTAAAACCAATAAAGAGAATTAAAAAAAAAGAAGAATTCACTGCAGTGACTACGATCAGCCGGGGTGACTGTCGGCAGAATCAGCCTTTGAGCCCTGTATGGTACCGGCCGCTGTGTTTGCTTGTGCTGCTGTGAAACTATTATTAAGGTGCTTGTTTCACTCACTGGGGTGACTGTTGGCAAGTTTAACCGTTAAGCCCCTGTGCAATACTGTTTTGGAAGAACTTGACACTTTCCGGGTGCGTTAGCAGTCCACTGGGGTGACTGTTGCCATTTTATGCTTTTGAGCCCCAGTGTAACACTGCTTTCTAGATCCCCGACACTCCCTGACATTCTTTTAGTGTCGATCGATCTTTGCCTGCGTGTTTCACAGATCATTCTGCCTGTGAGCTGCGGGGTGACACGGCCATATAGGCTATAGCACTTTACTACATTTCTTCAAAGTGTCTAGGGTTTTTGGCATCAGAAGGTATACAGAAGGTCAGACTGGAACATTTTTCACTTAGCTCTTCTTGAGCTTGCTGCGTGCGCCGTGTTTCTTCTGTATGTGCTCTACAATCAGCATTTTCAGCAAAAAAACATTGCATTATTTACTTTTGCACAGAATGTATAACTTGAAAAGTTCAACATTCAAGGATGATTTGAGGGCCCCAGAAACGGATCATTTTTCCATGTCTTTTCATAGTCCGACAATGCCCTCTATTAATGCATGTGTTTTACATAATACTAACACTAAGAAACAAGTGCTTACAAAAAGCAGAGATGAAAATCAGGCGTTTTGCCTGCCAACAAGTTCTACAAGGTTTAACACAGAAACACAAATCAACCTGCCTATCTCTCAACCTCATTTGGTGAAAAACATTAAAACTCATAATTTAGATTTTACATTCTCTACCTCAACAATGAAATGCCATATTAACACTTTGGTGAACAAAAAATATTCCAGATCACGCAGTTTGAATGCGCTAGAACATTTGTCATGGGCAGCAAGCCCAATTCAATTAAAGCAAAAGGAAAATCAAGAAATGAATTAATCTTATGCAAGGGACACATTGCCTATAGAAATTCTTGTCAATTCTGTTCCATTGTTGGATCTTACAAACAATGCTGGAATAAATGTACAGGGTACTAGCTTGATTACTTTCCTTTAAGGTCACGCCATGCACCAAACCCATCCAATGATCTGATATTGGTGATAGAACTCCACCGAGCAATTCCTTTGCCAGCGAGAATCTTGCTGACAAAATTATACATACAGATACATTGAGATTAAAAGATCCCACAATTTCGGCATTAAGCTTTGTGCTAACACCCTTGGTAAATGTTTTTGAATCAATAAAATAAGAAGTCCACAGCTATTCCGGCATCCTTTTGGAAATAACAAAAGAGGTGAGCAGTTGTGATTCTAACCTTATCGGGTTTAACACAGCTATGCATGCTCACTTCAAGGAACACACTGCTTGTGCAACGCTTCAATTCGACTCTATCAAGTATCTGGCAAATTAATTCCTCTAGTTCAAAAATAGTAATGAGTCAATGTGGTCTGATCTCAAAACATTTCTCCTGGCATGTGAACCAATAAAAGCTTTGGTTGCAGAACAATTCATAACGGTCATCAATGAACCATGTGGTGGAGATGACACTCAATTATCTGCCTCAACTCTTGAGGAATACCCGAGATTAGCACAAATTGCTGATGACCAAGCACAAAATCAGTCTCAAATTCCGAGACTTGATGATCCTCTAGATCCGGGGGAGACCCCTGCACACTCAAATACATCTTTAGCAGATCATGTAATAGAAAGGCCTGTCACACCTATCTTAATTGAAGATAGCACAGAAGCATCTACGTCACAGAGGATACTTCCGATAAACATCAATAAACCCAAAAAGAAAGGGAAGAAAGGCCCAAGCTGAGCTGTGGATGTTGTTCTCTCTACCCAATCCTGAAAAACTCACCAGAACAAAAAACAAAAAATACTGGGAAAATAAATGTTTTCAAGGTGTTAGACAAAGTAAGCAAGAAGAACGAATCGTGTGCAAAGAAATCGAAAAGACACAAGACCAGATGTCATAGGCGATCGCCTGAAATCCAATGAAGAAGTTCATCCTCTGCATCTACGCATTTCACCAACTGCTCCTAAATCAAATCCACCCATAGTGACAAAGAATATAACTACTGGGTCTCAAACTGAAGTTTTTTTTAAAAGTATTAATACCCCAGTAAAGGTACTGAAATTAGCTCCCATTATTTGCAAACAAGTTTACACCAAACCAATTGACAAAAGTGAACAATCCAACTGTAATGACGAACAAAAACTACAGCCCACAGAGTCAATGATCAATTGCGAGAAAAATGTGTCCCATTTACAAGTGCCAGCTCTTGTTGCTCCTGTTTGTGAGTCTGTCATTATAAACAAACTGTTTGCTGCACCCAAAGTGTGGCTGCAACAAATTAATCAGAATAAAAACCAGAAAGCGTTAAACAGAAGTAACATCCTGGCCTATACAAAAAAAATACCCGACTTGTACCACTTCTCATCTAATGATATAGACAGACTATCTTTTCCTTACGACAAATCAACACACATTGTCGAGTTAATTCTGAAAACTACCGAAGGGGTTCAAGCTCTTCTGTCATGTGCTTCAGATCTCAAAAAAATAGGTGTGGAAGTCTCTACTACCATTCCCATGTTGTACCAATCAAAACCACATCCTGCACCAATTGGTACTGTAAGAGACCCCAAACGACTATCTATGTTTGGGCAACAGGTAGCAGAAATGGAAACAATTCGATCAAAAGGAATAAGTGCAGTTCTTACAAATAAAGACAGTGAGAAATTACTATCTTTCCTTCTTGGACATCATATCACAAGTGTTCCAACGTTTGAATATGACTGATGCACAACTTTAGATTTCAAAATGTACTAAATTATTAAGTTGGAACACAAAGGGGTCCCCAGTCATTTCAGCACAAAGAAATCACTGATAAATTTTCAAGGACTATGATATAGTTTTATTTCGAGAAACGTGGCTCACAACTGAACTATATCTAGATGGTTTCACTATTTTGTCTCAGTTAGCAGCTAGTTCTACGCGTGGGCGTCCGTCAGGCAGTCTTTTGGACAGCTGTTAGAAATATGATCGGTCATAATATTGAATGTATCAGTAACGATATTCACAGCATTTTGGTGCTTAGTTAAAATGGGGTGTAACAGTTAAAGGTCTCCAAATCATAAATATTTCTTGGAATCCAGCTTCCTGCACATTATCACCATTTCTAGAAGACCTTTATCACATTCTTATTGAGTTGAACATAAAGTTTCCAGATGATGTCATTATTATTGGTGGGGACTTTAATTCATGTCGTTCCCCAGCCGCAAGGCTATTTTCAAAATACTCAGTAAGTAATAACAATGGTGAACAATGGGAACAGTTGTTCACAAACTGGAATTTGAACATTGTGAATGGCAACATTAGTTCCGACTGTCCTCCTGTGGTATCTTGGTCAAACAGCAAGAACTTGTCCAGAATAGATTATTTTATCGTGTCTCCTGATTTATTTTATCAGTGCAAATGGTTCATGGTTGCCCCCTGGAGACAAAGTGACTATAATGTTTTACAAATTGCTCTCTTTCTGGAAAGGCATGAAAGTGATGAGACTTATGTTTCTAAACTTCAGATCAATTCAAGGGGAAAACATATGGTTGGCTTTACAAACAAGGGTCGGAAGTTAAATATGAAGTTACAACAACTGGTTATGCACGGTCCGACAGAGGAGTTAGAAATACTGAGTGCCCAAGGACCTTATGTTGAATGTATGTGGGACATGAACCCACAACAATTGAATTTTTTTTTTTTAACAAAACCTCATTGTAGTGCGTGTTTGCAAAATTAGCTAAATAGAACATGGCGCTGATGTGCAGCCATTTTGGACATTCACTTCCATTACCGCAATAAAAGCCTACGGTTTCGTGGGCTCAGTATGTAGACGTGCATTTCTGCAGTGGAGGCAAGGTAAAATAATGATGTAAGCTGAACTAACTGTGGAGAATAGTTGTTGTACTGTCTGCCGAAGGACGAGCCAGAAAGGGAGTCGGAGCATTCTGCTTGCAAAGAATGCAAGGAAGAGAAGCTGGATTTTTCCACTTCTAGCTGGAATTTTCCACTCTTGGCTCCTCATGCTTATTGTCAGCTCTTCGGCCGAGGGCAGTCTGGTGACCAATGAGGGGCGGGGATCCCCTCATAAAGAGAAGAGGTAGTCCTCTTAGGAAGACAGATAGAACTGGACCCCCGGGTGATGCAGTCTCGCTGAGAGGGAGGACACTGTCATGACCTACAGAACACGCCCCTTTTGGACTTCCTGGTCCTTGTCTCAACGGGCTTACACTCCCTGGTACTCCCAACACGGCCGTCCAGTGTGAAACACCTTCCTCGCTCTACACGTTGGACGGAGCGTGTTCTATTAATAGACCACGCCTCCCGCGGCTCCGCACGTCTCAATGCTATTTGCGAAGTAGCGACCAGACGTGTGCTCCGTAGCTCGCGGTATTGTTATCCTTGGTTCTATCCCAACCAACCCCATTCCTAGTCCCTTTCCCTCCTTCCTTGATTCCTGGACTCGTGTGCTGAGTAGCGCACTCTGTTAATTTCCCGGATTCCTGGATCGTTGCATCCCGGAACTTTGAACGCACACTGGAGTCGGAAGAGACTCGTGCAGCCTTATTCAAGACCCGATCCGTCCGCAAGAAGGCATCGACCAAGAAATCCAACAAATATCGGACTCAGATGAGAAGGGGGGAACTCCTTGACAGTTTGAGACGCCACCCGACCGAACTCGATATGGACATGGAAGCGGCATCCAGGACCTGATGCGTGGCATGCAAGAGCTATCAACCGAGGTGCAGAATCTAAAGGCGGAAAACGCAGCTCTCAAACAATTAGTTCTATCCCGTGATTCTGCCACAAAAGAAAGTGTGTTGCTAGGCGGCATAGTGGACAAATACGATGGGTCGGCAAAAACCCTTCGTGGATTCCTGGATTCATGTTTGGTCCACTTTACTTTTAAGCCCTACTACTTTTCGACTCCCAGGGCTGGGTGGGTTTCATAATTTCTCACCTTTCAGGAAATGCCTTAACCTGGGCTACGCCGCTCGTTAATTCCGGCAATGCTCTCCTAGATGATTATGATGGGTTCATACAGGCCCTTAAAACCATGTTTGACCGCCCAGAGCAGGTCTATAGTGCCCAGGAACGCCTGTTAGACTTTCAGCAGGGATCCCAGGATATGCTCACCTATGTAACCCGATTCAAGCAATTAGTCAAGGAAGCTGATTGGTCCCCTGAGGCGAGTTTTACCCTTTTCAGGAGAGGACTGAATGAGGAGATTAAGGATGAGTTGGCCAGAGTGGCTCGCCCAAACTCATTCCAGGCACTAATGGACCTTGCCATGCAAATAGACTTCCGTATCCAGGAAAGGAAGGCAGAGAAGAAGAAATCCAGAGGTAATCCTCCGAAAGTGTCCTTTGAGAGCACCACCAAGACGGACACAAACCCAGGCTCAGTCACTGAACCAGAACCCATGCAGATAGGAGCCTTCCGTGGACCTATATCCTCGCAAGAAAGGATGAGAAGGATTCACACAGGGTTGTGCATGAATTGTGCCGCAGACAAACACTTGGTTAGGGAGTGTTCTCTAGCCCCTCCTCGGCGTTCGGGAAACGCCAGCTCCCGATCCTAGATGTTTGCTCCACATCAATTCCATCCTTGAACTCTCCTGGACAAAACAATCTGGTGATACTACAGGCCTTCCTATCGCCCTCCAACAATAAGACCTATTCCATTCTGGCTTTGGTAGACTGCAGAGCTATGGGAATTTTCATTGATCAAGATTGGGTTGTTAGTCATCATATTCCATACGAGACACGAAGCACCATGCAGCCGGTGGAAGCAATCGACGGAAGACCCCTCACTTCAGGACCCATAAGCCTGCAGACAAAAGAGATCCAGCTTTCTATAAAGCATCACAAAGAGCAGATTAGATTCGACATCATTAAGTCAGCTCATTACCCCATGGTATTGGGTATGCCCTGGTTACAGAAGCACAATCCGTATATCAATTGGACAGCAGGATCACTATTCCTAGGCTCAGAATTTTGTATGTCTCACTGTCTATTCCTGGATCCCTCCTTGACACCCCCTAAAGAACCACCAAGAGACCAGCAAACACCACTCATGGTTTCCAATATCATACAAGTCCCTTAGGCCTATCACGGATATGCTGATGTATTTTCAACTGCCATAGTCCAGGCCTTACCCCCTCACAGACCTGAAGACTGCGCCATAGATACAGATCCTTCAGCAGTGATTCCCTTCGGCAGAATGTTCATCCTTTCCGAACCTGAGAAAAAGGCCCTCCGAGAATACCTGGATACCAACCTTGAAAATGGCACCATAAGACCTTCTAAATCTCCAACGGGTGCTTTGTTGTTCTTTGTTCCCAAGAAGGACACCAAGGTACTCAGACCTTGCCTCGACTATCGTGGCTTAAATCAATGCACCCTCAAAGATCGGTACCCACTGCCCTTGATCTCGGATATCCTGGGAGCTGTGAGAGGCGCCGTAATATTCACGAAGTTGGATCTCCGGGGTGCTTATCATTTGATCCGTGTCCGGGAAGGAGACAAATGGAAAACAGCCTTTAGAACACCCTTTGGTCAGTATGAATATCTAGTCATGCCCTTTGGACTAGCTAATGCCCCCGCAGTTTTTTAACGTTTCATGGATAGGGTGTTTTCTGACATGTTATTCCTCTTCGTCATTGTCTATCTGGTCGACATATTGATCTTTTCCAAGGATCGTCTAAAGCATGAAGAACATGTAAAGGCAGTATTGCAACGACTCTGTGAACACAAACTTTTAGCCAAACCCGAAAAATGCTTGTTTCATGTTACTTCTGTTCACTACCTAGGATTCATCCTTAGCCCAGAAGGAATCGGTATGGACCCTTCAAAGGTAAAGGCCATACTGGCATGGCCCGCTCCCACGTTCGTGAAGCAAGATCAATTCTTCCTGGGGCTTGCCAACCTCTACCAGAAGTTCATATCCACCTTTTCCGAGATTGTTCAGCCGATCGTTGCTTTCTTGAAGAAAGACACCCCCTTTATCTGGACTACACCGCAAGATAAGGCATTACAATGTTTAAAGACAGAGTTCACGCAAGCCCCCATCTTGGCCCAACCCGACATAAATCGACCATTCCTAGTGGAAACGGATGCCTCTAACTACGCCATAGGAGTGGTCTTGAAGCAGGAATTTGAGGATAAACTGCAACACCCCATTGCTTACCTTTCACGAACCCTGACTCCCAGTGAAACACAATGAAACACACTACTCTGTCCTGGAAAAGGAACTGTTAGCCATCCACCAAGCCTTCACTGAATGGCGACATCTACTTCTGGGTGCTAGATATCCAGTTCAGGTCCGCACGGATCATCGGAATCTTCAAATTCTACAGTCATTGGAGTGTAGGAACAGTTGTCAGGCGTGTTGGGCCTACTTCTTTGCCCAGTACCAGTTCCACATCACTCATGTTCCCGGATCACAAAACCTGATTGCTGACGCCTTATCTCGGCGTCCTGACTATGTAGCTACTGAAGATAGGGCCTATCCTAAGATGTTTCCCCACAAAATCTTTGTAGCTCAAGCAGTTAATCTCCTGGAAGAAATTCGAGTGCAAATCCAATCCTCTGATCTCTGGAAGGATATTTCAAGGAAGAATCAATGGAACCTAAAAGTTAAGGAAGGATATTTATTCAAGGACAATGCACTGGTCATTCCTACACAAAAATTACAACAAAGAATAATAAACTGCTGTCATGATACCCTTCACTCTGGACATCGTGGCATAACCAACACCCTCCGCCTCATACAAAGACAGTTTTGGTGGCCTGGAATGAAGACCAACGTACAGCAGTACATCAAAGCTTGTACTATCTGTAGTCAAAATAAACATGATAACAAGAGACCGGCGGGTCTTCTACTGCAACCTACAATGCCAACAAGGCCATGGGAATTCATTGCTACAGACTTCATTGTGGAATTACCACCTTCCCGAGGATACACGATCATCATGGTTACCATAGACATGTTCACTCATATGGCTCATTTTACACCGCTGTGTAAGCTACCATCCTCGTCCGAACTTGCTGGAATCTTCCTGGAACACATATTCCGTCTGCATGGACTTCCTTCCAAGATTATATCTGATCGAGGACCTCAATACGCCTCAGAATTCTGGAACCATCTCTGTCGCATTTTGGGAATCCAACGCGCCCTCTCATCTGGTTATCATCCCCAAACCAATGGGGCCACAGAACGTGCTAATCAGACCCTGGAGCAGTATCTTCGATGTTTCGCCACCAAGGTTCAGGATGACTGGTTGCTCCTGATACCCGTGGCTGAATTTGCCTACAACAATTCCGATCATTCAGCACTTAAGACCAGTCCCTTTTATTGTAGCCAAGGTTTCCATCCATCGGTTCTACCCTCTGTTCTCCCTCATCCTACACCGGTACCTACTGTCGACTCCTGGATCGAAACCCTCATCAACGTACACCAGGAGGCCCTTCTTATGCAATTGGTGATCAAGTCTGGTTGTCCTCGAAAATTACTACCCCGACATCTACGGCCAAACAAGTTGGCCCCTTGGTACCATGGTCCATTTCCCATCAAGGAAATTATAAATCCAGTCTCATACCGGATCAGACTACCAGACTCCTGGAAGAAAATTCACCCAGTATTTCACACATCCTTATTAAAACCTTACATCCAATCCTCCCGGAAATCCTGTTGACCCCCTCCTCTGCTGGTCGACAACCAATTGGAATATGAAGTATCCCGAATATGTGACTCCAGGTATAAACGGGGTCAGCTTCATTACCTGGTTGAATGGAAAGGATATCCTCCTAGTGAAAGAACCTGGGAACCACTTTCTAATCTCAAGACCCCTCGACTACTCAGAAGATTTCACCTTATACACCCGGGCAAACCCGGAGGAACGGGTCTTCGGAGGAGGCATGCTGTCATGACCTCCTCCTAGCGAAAGAACCTGGGAACCACTTTCTAATCTCAAGACCCCTCGACTGCTCAGAAGATTTCACCTTATACACCCGGGCAAACCCGGAGGAACGGGTCTTCGGAGGAGGCATGCTGTCATGACCTACAGAACACGCCCCTTTTTGACTTCCTGGTCCTTGTCTCAATGGGGCTTACACTCCCTGGTACTCCCAACATGTCCGTCCAGTGTGAAACACCTTCCTCGCTCTACATGTTGGGCGTAGCGTGTTCTATTAATAGACCACACCTCCCGCGGCTGCGCGCATCTCAATGCAATTGCGAAGTAGCGACCAGACGTGTGCTCCGTAGCTCGCGGTATTGTTATCCTTGGTTCTATCCCAACCAACCCCATTCCTTGTCCCTTTCCCTCCTTTCTTGATTCCTGGACTCGTGTGCTGAGTAGCGCACTCTGTTAATTTCCCGGATTCCTGGATCTTTGCATCCCGGAACTTTGAACGCACGCTGGAGTCGGAAGAGACTCTGCAGCCTTATTTTTGACCCGATCCGTCCGCAAGAAGGCATCGCCCAACGAAATCCAGCAAAGATCGGACTCAGGTGAGAAGGGGGGGAACTCCTTGCCAGACACTCCGCTCTAGACCCCGTTAGTAAGAGTGATCTCTCTGCCCACCTGCTCTGGAACTAAGCAGTTTGCGGTGGCCGAGATTAAGGTGTCTTCTGTAACCATATTAAAGGTGAGGCTCTTTTTCTATGTTTTTGTATAATTTACTATATATTATGTGTGTATGTATAAAGAGTGAATAAAGGGCCTATAACAAGCCATTTTTGTTTTCATATAACTCGAGGTTTAAGGGTGATTTTTTGCCTATCCGAGTCCAGAAACTTGTTTTGTTAGGGTCTAGGTGGATGCAATTCTGAGGTCCCTACATGTGTCCCAGAAAAAGCAAGACATTTTGGCGCTGTGAGCAGGGTATTTGTGCTGATATTGATGCCAAAGTGCCCTGCTAATTTGAGAACTTTCATTTGAACAGTGAAAAGGTGTGTATTGTGAGGTATTAACGATAGGGACGTGAAATATTCATTTGATATCATGAGTTCCCTATTAAGGAAAAAAGGAAGCTCTGCAGGCGGAGACTGTCTTGAAGTGACTTTTCCAGGGTGGACCAAAGATCCGTATGACAAAGTCGCACAGACCTGGGCATGTGGTGCAGGTTTAAGAGAGACCTGGGACACAAGTATAGGAGAGGCGAGTGCGGCTGAAATGGTGGGCTGCCTGCAACAGGTACCTGTGAAAAAAGGGAAAGAGTGTTCGGCTCTAGGTAGAAGAGGCTGGATTCTGTTGCAAGCCTTTCAAAAGGTGCACCGATTGAATGTGGAATTACAGGCGAGTGGCCTAAGATTGGAAAAGGAGCTGGCCGCTGAAAAACAGATTGCGTTAATGCAGCAGCTCCAAATTAAGTTGTATCATGATAAGGCAGACAAATATCAAGCGGTAGCCGAACCAGCTGCTGTGAGGGTTGCTTGTTACAAATATCGAAAGAGAAGAGGGAGAGTGAATTCTCGTAAGGTGGCAATTGTGATTGCTTCTGCAGGGGTTGATTGGGACCCCGACCAGTGGGATGGAGATGTATTTGACAGCACGAGTAGAGAGAGTGGGTCAGAGCCTGAGGTTTCGCCCAGGCGGGAATCTTGGCAGAAGGTGTTAACAGCTAAACCTGTGATGCGCAGAAGAACGGGTCCTAATCCGAATAATCCTAGAGGGGGAGGGGATGGTGGACTTGACAACACTCGAGGATTATTCTCAGCAAGAGGTTGGGGAAATCATCAGCCAATTGAAACAAAGGGCTGGTGAATCTTTGTTAACCTGGATGGTCAGGTTATTTGAAGGAGGGGTGGACGGTCTCTGTGTAGATGCCACGGACATCGCCAGGTTTCTGCTATTGACACAGGAAACGCATGTGCAAGAAACGTTATGTGTAAGTCCTCCAGAGGACGATGGACAAGAGTAAATATCTTTGCTACAATTAGCGGTGCAAGGGTCTAACCGTAAGTATCCTCTCGCCTCAGATTGGCCAACCGAGGATAAGAAGTGGTACACATTGAGAGAGGCCATACAAAGTGTGTGGGAACATGCCATGAAAGAGGCAATTCATTTAGATACTCCCCAACATATGGGAATCATAGCATTGTCTGTTTCAGCTAGAAATACCATTATTCGAACTGCCCTGCCAGCGTATAAGAATGTCATGATAACCTTTTTTGGTGGGAATGACTGGTTGAATGACAGATGAGGTGGTGGATGCTATTAGACAATTGGCAGATCTAGGAGAATGGGAAGCAGAGGAACGACCCCGCGAGCGAGAAAGGGAGGGGCAAAGTGAAAGACGCACTCCCGGGAAGAGGTTTGACAGCCTAGATTCTTGCGTATCTAGAAAGGATATGTTTTTAGCACTGCTAAAAGATGGAGTGCCAAGGGAAGACATTGATGGGATTGAGACACAGGAAATGTATCAATTGTATAAAAAGCGAGGACTAGATGGGAAAGAGCGTTATATACAAGTGAAGCGACAGGAGGTACAGAAACACAGGAGGGATGAGCTTCCTTCTGCACCCCATCCAGAGGGGGGGACGATGAGTCCTCGGGAATGTTCCCCCAATCCCAGTCGATTTATGCGGATTCCACCTATGCGTATTTGAGGAAAATGGTGAGTGCAATGGTGGAGATGGAGTCTAAACACATGCACTCAAAGTACAAATAGGATAGTGGTCAAACTCTGGTAAGAACTGACCACATTAAGGTAGACAGAAGGCCTCATGTAAAGGTGAAAGTATAAATATACTCCTCCGTTAACACCTGCAGTCCCTAATGCAGCGCCTTTGATTGAAAATTTACAAAAGTTTGAGGGAACCTGGTATGCAGTGTTAGATTTGGCTAATGCCTACTTCACCGTACCGATTGCTGATGAATGTCAGGAGCAGTTTGCATTTTCCTGGAATGGGAGGCAGTATACGTTCCAACGCCTGCCTACGGGATACATGCATAGCCCGACAATCTGTCACCGGGTGATGGCAGAACATATGGATACTAAGTGCAAACTGGATGTGCAAATTGTGCATTACATTGGTGACATTTTGTTACAGGGAAAGGGGTTTTCCCTTTCAGACTAGCTTTATGCATAGGCTCAAAAGGGGGTTTCCATGAGCCTAGTTAAAACCACATTTAAATCCCACCCAGGGGCTGGGTGAGTGATGGGGGGATACATTCTTTTAACCCCTTCCATAAAGGCTTTAATCACAGGTATTTTCCACCACGACACCTTTTGCTGTGACGTGGTGTAGGCTGACAATGCCGTTAGGTGAACCTTTAAGGAACTGAAGACTAACCCAGAGTCCAACAGATGGGTTAGATGTAGCACAATGTGTGAAGGCGAGCAATCGGTGGGATTCCCTATGGTGAATTAACGAGTTAGCAAGTTGAACATAACTGGTTTACTGATGGTTCAGCTAAATATGTGGGAATTGAGCGACACTGGGAAACTGTTGCATATAATCCTAAATCGTAAAATTTGTTAACTATCTCTGGAAAGGGGAAGAGTAGCCAATTTGCAGAATTGTATGCTGTGTATCAGGTTTTAAAGCAAGAGACGTTTGGGTGTTGTTACATCTATACAGACTCATGGTTTGTTGCGAATGGGTTTGTTGAGTGGCTGCCTACCTGGCAAAAGAATGGATGGAAAATTCATACCAAAGTAGTATGGGGAAAAGAACTGTCACAAGACATCGCTGAAATGCTAATGCATACTGCAGTAACTGTGCATCATGTAGACGCACATTGTACAACCGTTTCTCTAGTACGGTGGTTCAATTCTGTTGCAGACGAACATGCCAAGATTTTGGACATGGTCATGAGGGCTTGATTTGGAGGGAATTGCTAAATGGGCTCACCAGAAGAGTGGGCATCTCGGAGAAAAAGCTACTATCAGGTGGGTGCAAGACAGGGGAATAAGCCTTCCACTGAAAACAGTGCTTTTTCAATGTCCCGTGTGTCAACACCAGAAACAAAGATCTATTCCACATATATATCACGGTACATTGAAACGGGGTAAATTGCCCGGACAGATTTGGCAGATCAATTACATCGGTCCCATGCCCATTAGCCGAGGATCTCAATATGCGTGTACTATTGTGGACACGTATTCCGGTTATTTAATTGTGTTGCCATGCAAAAGAGCCACCAAATTGAAAATGATCAAATTGTTAGATCAAGTGGCTGTGTATTATGGAGTTCCCTTACAGATTCAAAGTGATAATGGGTCACATTTCAAGGGGAAGTTGGTTTTGGACTATTGTCAGGAAAAAGGTATTGAATGGATCTTCCATGTGCCATATCACCCTGAGGCTTCAGGGTTAATTGAGAGAATGAATGGATTGTTGAAAGAACAGTTGGGAAAAAACAGTGAGGGCACCCTAAAAGGGTGGCGAGAACGAGTGTTGCATGTGGTTCAGATTCTCAATTGCGAATGGTGAGACTCCATTGATGTGCATGTTAACGCCAGCCTTACAATTCATACCTAACAGAGCTATGGAAACCCTTTTATATTGGGTAATGTCTCCTGGGGCAGACACATTGGCTCCTTATCGAGCCAGCCCTGAATCTGCTGGGGTGGATTTGCATGCGAGGGAAGATATCCGACTTAAGCCCAGGGGTATTACTGTGATTGAGACAGGGATTGGGGTGCAAATTCTGCTTGACCATATGGGATTAATTGTCCCTAGATCTGGATTAGCCCTGAGAGGTATTCAGGTGTTGGGACGGATTGTGGATGCAGACTATCAAGGAGAATTCAAGGCAATTCTTATGAATAGAGGAGAAAATATGTTGCCCATCCATAAGGGAGATAGTGTGGTACAGCTGATACTGGTACCTGTGAAATTGTCCATGGTGAAAAAAAGGGAGCCGCCTACGGTAGTGACAACTTGTGGAAACAAGGGTTTTGGCTTATCAAATACAATGTTTGCGGGTGCCGAGGTGTGGGTGGAAAAGCCCAAAGGCCCGCCCGTCCCGGCGGATGTAATTGCATCAGGAGACTATCAGGTGGTTCTTGTGATGGGACCTGGAAAAAGGAAATGGACTCCTTTTCCTGCTGACAAATGTTATTTGTGCGAGTGATGTACTCCACTGATATCTTGTTTTTGAATTCAGATTTTTTAGATCCTGAGTATGCTGGTTGTCTGTGTGAAACGAGGTGGAGAGTCTTCGGGAGGGTTCTGGGGACATGCTGGAAGAGGTGGCAAATGTCTCCATTCTACAGATGGAGTCACGAATCTGGATGAGGACTGATACGCCTGCCACCACCTTTGTACTGGAGGACGCGCCCATTGCAGCATATCGCAGTGCTTTGAGTAAATGACAAGGGTGTAAGCGTAATGCCTCGCCCCCTTCTGCGGTTTCTATGTCCTTTGTGCAGCAGGGCTATATTCAGCCATTGTCGGGCAATATGAGAATATATGTGTTTACTGGGCACGACGAGTGTTGAACATTTCACATTTCTGTTTGGCGATGTACACGATTCTGCAAATCTGATTTCCACCTGCCTTGTGGCTATACCAACGCCTAACCGGGTATTGCGACACCTATTCAGGGTACTGCATGAAGATTCACTGGTAGAGGATTCCAACGTACAGAGTTCTTTTTCTGTGTATGAGTATTGTAGGTTCTGTGCGGATTCAGACCGCAAATGGAAGAACATGACTCGTATCATCACCCACGATGTTGCTCTTGCTTATGTTTGCTATCGTATGACTTGTGATCCGAACTATATCGGTAGATGACAACAGTGGATGTGAACAAAAATTAGGGAAGAACTGGTTTTGAGCAGCGCCTATGTGCGCGACCTATCAGTGTTGGTGTTGATGTATCAAATAACATGTTGTGTAATTATTCTGTTTTAACTACTAGTCACCTGAACCATGTGAAACTTCCTACGGGTTGGTTGTTTTCCTATGGGAACTCTACCTATTCCTATATCCCTGCTAATATTTTGGATGGCCCCTGTGCTTTAACACGTGTTGGTTTAGTGATGCTCCCTTGCAGCCTGCTGTTCGGCGGGCTATGTGAGCCATTCATTATACCACCCTGTCAGCTGATCGTAATTCTGATTTGCATTTATTGTCTGAAGCTGAAGTTTGGCGTTAGCCATTTTGTTAGTGGGGATTTGGGGTCTGGCAGCTGGGGCATACAAAACCATGATTAAACTTGCTTGCTTAGTAGTGAAAGGGCTTAATGAGACTTTGCAGCCTTCAGCAGAGTTGTTGCTAAATAATAGACATTTTAGAAAAGCCATTTTGCAAAACACAGTTGTTATTGATCATTTGTTTTTGAAGCATGATTTTGGTTGTGATGCCATAGAAGGGATGTGTTGTTTTAATTTAGAGGATCATTCCTGTTCCATTGAGAGACATATTGGTGGGTTGAAAGATCATATTGCCCGGGTCACTCAAGATCAGGACGGGAATGGGTGGGGTCAGTCACTTGCATGGATTCCTGAGGCATTGCGTTCTGTTTTTGGTTTGTTGTTGTTGTATTTCACGTATTCCAAATTTGTGGAGGATGTTCCGTACGTTTTGGGAACCATCTTTTCGCCCATTGCGTTATGGTAGTTGATTGTCCAAGCGGTGGAGTGTAGTGCATGTGTGCAAAATTAGCTAAAAAGAAAATGGCGCAGATGCACAGCTATTTTGGACATTCACTTCCTTGACCGCAATGAAAGCCTACTGTTTAATGGGCACAGTAAGTAGACATGCATTTCTGCAGCGGAGGCAAGGTCACATAGTGATGTCAGCTGAACTAACTGTGGAGAATGGTTGTTGTATTGTCCACGCAGGACAAGCCAGAAAGATAGTCGGGGCCTTCTGCAGGTGCAGTGACAAAGGGTACTGGTAAAGAAGGCAAGGAAGAGAAGCTGGGTTTTTCCACTTCTAGCTGGAATTTTACACTCTTGGCTCCTCATGCTTGTCTGCTCTTCGGCCGATGGCAGTCTGGTAACCAGTGAGGGGCTTGGATCCCCCCATTAAGAGAAGAGGTATTCCTCTTAGGAAGACCAATAGAACTGGACCCCCGGGTGATGCAGTCTCGCTGAGAGGGAGAACACTCTCCTGCAGACCCCGTTAGTACGAGTTATCTCTCTGCCTACCTGCTATGGGACTAATCAGTGTTGCGGTGGACGAGATGAAGGTGTCTTCTGCAACCATTTTAACGGTGATGCCCTTTTTTTTCGTATAATTGACTATATATTATGTGTGTATGTATAAAGAGTGAATAAAGGGCATATAACAAGCCATTTTTCTTTTCATATTACTAGTGGTTTAAGTGTTATTTTTTGCATGAGTCCAATAACTTTTTTTGTTAAGGTCTAGGGGGACACAGTTCCGAGGGCCCTGCAGGTGGCCCAGAAAAAGCAAGACACTCATGTACACACATTTTACCAGTTAACCTATAGACAAAAAAACAACTAAACAAAAATCTGAGAGAATTAAAAACAAAGAAAATCGATCTAGATACTTTCATTGTTGAAAAGACCAAACTGAAAAATACCTATAAACACTGGTCGCGTGGGCATCAATAAATGCGCAAGATCAGTGATGGGCAGGACATGTAAAAAACGCTCCTACCATCAGAAACTAAACATTTCTGGGCTCTAATTAACAATAAAAGTAAATATAAAAGTTCACATCAAACATGTAGTCTATCTGCTTCCGTATGGGAGTCCTATTTCAGAGAACAAACAATTAAGGGTCCCCTAACATAATCTTATATTGACAATTCTATTAAATGGACTTTGCAGATAGACGAAGATGAAATCTTGAATTTAATCATGACTGCCTCTAAATCCCGCATTGCCGGGCCCATTGGTTTGACCAACCAGATGTTTAGATTAGACCCCCAAACCTGGTGAACAATTCTAACAAAATTATTTAAGAAAATTGTATAATAATCCCTATTCATAAAAAGGGTAAACTACTTGACCCAGCAAACTAACGTCCAATTGCTCTTATGGATTGTGATAATCCTCTATGAGTTGCAAAAATGGGCCACTAGTCATCATATCCTATCAAAATTTCAAGTAGGATTAAGAAAAGGGCTCTCAACCATCTTAAATGGGTTGTCCATAAACATCTTGCAAGCACAAAGCAAAAAAAGCAATCTCTTCCAACCTGTGTTTCTTCAAGGTGACCTTTCTTCAAACATTCCCTCTGACAATGGTGTAAGGCAAGAGTGTTTACTAGCAGCCCTACTCTTTAATCTGTATCTTGTGGACTTGGTTCCTTTCTTACAAAATTACACCTTTGCGTCCCCTTCTATCGGAAATTGCAAAATTTACCTACTTGCCTAGGCTGATGACATAGCCCTAACAGATAACACTCTTTTAGGGCTAAAACATTTACTCTCAGCCATGGAAGCATATGCTCTGACCAATGATCTAAAAATGAAAAAAAATGAATCTCACAAAGTAAAATATTATTATTTTCGGGAAACCAAGTAACAGGTCTCGTAAACCACAATGGCGCATAGCCCAGCAAGCAATCCCGATAGTTAAAAAAGTAAAATACTTGGGATTTAATCTCAGATCCAATCTGTCGCTTCAAGACTTAACCCTAGCGCTAGAGAGAAAAATACACCAATACATGTGCCTGTTAAGTAAACTTGTGTGTACATATTGTCGATTTTCCTTACTGCCTTTAATAAAATTATATAAAGGAAGTCAAGGAGCAGAGTCCCAGTCTGCCCCAGTCTCCCTATTCTGCTGAGATGAGCTGCACGTCCTGTCCTGTTTCTACCTCTACTGCTTCAGTGTTTAAAAACACCTTCAGAGCGCGGAGCGCGGCAGGGAGTCAAGGAGCAGAGTCCCAGTCTGCCCCAGTCCGCTCCTAGTCCGCTCCAACACTCCTTCCCGCTTTCTCTGCATGATCGCACACCCTCTGGCGGCGGTGTAATGACTTTGTTAGCAGACGGCCCAGTGACCCGGAAAAATTCTTCACAGCAACGGCGCACAACGAATCCTTGGTCCATGATGAAAGCAGCCGTTGGACCCAAGGTAAGCAAAGCAACCGGACGCGCGCTTTTGGCTGCGAATGGCTCGTTACAACGGTGGCTACCTGCTCTCCACCGCATCCAGCTTTGTCGTTTTTCGATGAGCGATGCGTGTCACCGGATGTCTTAACTCCACCCATTCTGTCAACTGTTCCTTCTGGCTCTTCAGCAGTCCAGCTTGGAAATTCCTGCTCTTCGATTATCCCTGCTTCTAATCTTGACTGTAATCCTGCCTTCAACTGTGATAAACTTGCAAGCACGTTTGCCGATGAAACAGTCTCGTTGGCATACAGAGTGGACAAGGTGGACTCACTGAGCATACCCAGCGCTCCAGTCGCCACTCCGGCGCTTCGGTCTGATGTCAAGGCATCTGTCACATCACAAACGACGCAATCGGTCTTATTGGCCAGGGCGCCTTCACAGAACAATAACTCTACAAAGATTGTCGGTTCTCCTATAGATAAAGGTCTTTCATCACATCCAGTAACTGATGAAGAACTGCTAAAGATTCAGAACGAAGTGGAAAATCTTTTGGCGACCATACTCGCTCTTAAACAAGCTCCGAAAGAGAAACGACTACTCATGCCTACCCCGGGGTCCACTCGTCCCCTTACTGCCAAAGACATTTTGCTACAGGAGAAAACCTCTTGCTGCCTTCTTGCCCAGTCGCATGATCTACAGATTGGCTCGGCTGATGCCAAAAATGGAGTGAGGCCTTGTGTTACTATTCCATGCCTTCTGTCTACAACCAATTCAATTTGTCCCTTAATCGACCTTACCGGACCAAAAACAAAAGGTCGAGCTGCTCTAGGAGCTGTATTTGAAAGTACTGAACTTGATAATGACAGTGCTTTAGCATGCCAAGCACCAGATGTTGGTCGCTCTTCCACACTGAGCGCAAATGAACAGTTCATTGACGCCAATCCATCTGACAACCCTGGGCCTCGGGTGCTCGAATCCAATCCACTCCTTATTCATCTTGAGCGGAGTGCGATTGCGCGCGCTAGTCGCCTGCAAAGAGTTGCCGAGCTCAAGGTAAAACGCACTTCTACCATACTTCCTCTGCGTGACAACTCCATGCTAAATGCGAGCACCCCGCATCCCATGTTGTCTCAATTTGGTGAAGAAGTTCATCCCACAAATTTTGCCAAAAATATCGCCTCCTTCAATCCGCAATATAACTTGGACAATTCAGCCTGCTCTTCGTCATTTCATGATTTTGCACCTCCATCGCTCAGCATTTCATCTGAAGCACTTTCTCAGATACATAACAATGTCCTAGCTGCTTCTGCTGTTGCCTTAGCACCATTCACAAAAAATGTTGAATCCTTGATAGGGACTATAAGTGATCAAGGTGCTGCAATTTCCAACTTAATGACACAAATTGACAAACTTGAACACTTTTCAAGTTTCCTGCAAGTTCAAATGGCATCCAATGCTGAAAATGCGGTGAGATGGCAAGACAGACTGAGCGATCTAGCTGCTCGTCATCATTGCCAAAACGACTCCCTAATGGAGGGCCTGCTGGACTCTGTGAAATGGATGCGAAAAAATGCAATCATCCCCTCGAGGGGTGACTCTAATACTCGAGACAATTCACCTGGATCCCCCCATCCTCAACCGATGGTTGCACCCGCGACAGCTGCCAAAGAACCATTACAGCCTGTCCCAACAGTGAGCTCTCTGGTTCCCCCTCATGAGGCTCTAGACCCAAATTCGAAAATGCAGGGTCTAGTCCCTAATGTGAGTAGTTCTGCAACAAATGTGGTGCCGATCCAAGGAAGCGAATCTGCTCAAACTCTAACGTCAGTGAATTCATTCAATATATTTAAAGGTCCGGCAAAAACCATTACTACAAGCCTTGAAATTAAATTGAAAAAGTTATCTGGGAAACATGCTCAGCAATCCAAAGAAAATCCGCCGAAACAAACGCAACAGAAGGTAAAAAAATTCATAAGAAACATAACGACCCCAAAGAAGACAAGTTTGTTTATCCGACCTGCTCACACAACTGTGGCGACAATCTCTGCAGGCTGTGCACCACCGAGGACAACAGGTGCTCCATTGTATCCTTCAAGGACTTCTGCAAAACGCCGGCACATAGCATCTAATGATTCCTCCATTGGAAATGCCACTTCTGACACCTCCATTGATTTATGCAATTTATCGACCTTCTCGGCTGACCCAGAGAACCCCATCGATGCCTCTATTGAAGCTCAAGTTGTCAAAACAACCGGGTCATTAATGATGGGAAACTTATTGGCCAGCAAAATCCAGAGCACATCGCAACCAAGACCCAATGTTCGACAACTTTCTCCTCGGACTAAGGAGGCCTCTCAGCAACCTCTAAGCTCAAAGTTGAATCCTAAACACACATCGAATCAGTTAAATTCGCGTCTGCCTCGAGTTCAGCGAGCTTCTGGACCTGCAAATCTCGAGACTTCAACATGCAAGTGGAAACTTCGTCTTCAAAGCATTCATTCGGATGTAAATGAAGTTAATTTACACAGAGCAAATATTCTAAAACTACTTGCATGTATTCCACCACTGCGAGCCATTTCATCAGATGACATCAAAATTGTGGAATATTTATCTGAATCGTCTTCTGACCAAGTTATTCTTCACATTTCATCGGTGGCGGTGAAAAACATGTTACTCCACGCAAACGAAGATCTCCTGCTTTACGGTTTCGATATCACGCTTGAGCCGCCTGCCACGAGACCTGCTTCATCTTTTAAGGCAAATTTCGAGCATGAAGCAAGCCACAGAGCCACCAAGCGATCGTCCTTGCGCCAGTCTCTAGTCTCATCACCTGACATTTTAGACGCCGCCACACATCAGTCATTCGAAAGAAGAGCCAACAACGTGAGAAGATTCCCAAATGGACCACGCAAATAGCAATGAGCCAACGTCAAGCAACAAGAACTAATTCTACTGTCTTGGAATACGAGAGGATTCATGCATTTGTTTAACACATTCCAAGAATCTTTAGAAAATGTGTTTGTCATATGCTTACAAGAAACATGGCTACGAGATCCACCCACTCGCGACGGATTTACCACGCTGATAAACCCAGCTGGTAAAAACCCTAAGGGTCGACCTTTTGCAGGTCTGATAACACTTTTGAAAATCCAGAACTGGTGGTCGTTAATAGCCTCCACGAATCCAAATCCTTTTGTGCAAACTACTTTGATCAAACTCTCGTTGAGAGCCACTGTTTCAAATCTCTTAATATTCAATGGATACTGGAATCCCGCCATGATCTCATCAACATCTTTCATCCAGTCAGTACTGAATGAAATTGACCACTCTTTTCTAGAGTATGACAATGTTTCTGTACTCATCTGTGGTGACCTCAACTGCAGTTGGTGTAAATTTGATCCATCTACCAAGTCAAATGTTCGCCTACTTGATCATGAAGTTATTTCGAGAGGCCAAACTTGGGCTAAAGATCTGTCGGAACGCAACTGTCAGATGTTAAATGGAGCAATAAAAGGCGACCTTCCTGCTAATCCGACGTGGCATAGTATGGCCCGAACAAGTACTCTTGATTACATTTGGGCCTCGACGGATCTTTTTGATAAAGCCTCTTCTCTCAACGTGCAGCCGATGTCATCTAGCGATCATGATATGCTGCGGCTTGTATGGTGTGAAGAGCACTGTAACACGGCAGGAAAATATTCCACCCAATTACAATCAAATGCTGCAGGCAACCGATTGGTAACTAATGGATCTGCCATCACACATCTAAGCCAAAGCTTAAATGCATTCCAGACAGTAGAATACACCCCATTGCTGATGGACCACACTGTGAAAATGCTTACTTCAAGGTCTTTTGGGTCATCGCCGAAACATCTATATAGTGCTGAAATAGCATCGGCAAAAAAACTACTAAGAAAAGACCTTCGACAATTCAAAAGTGAGCTGAGCGACCCATGCTGCAAGGCAAGGAAGGTCGAGGTTTGGCGGCAACTATATTGAAATTGGCTAAGATCACACTCGACCATCATCGATCAAGGACGAGCAGAAACGATGCTAAAATTATTAGCACAGAAAAACACATGTGAATTTTGGGCCATCCTGAATAAAGGGCGTTCCAAATCTACTCCAGCAATCTCTAATGAAATTACAAGCGACAAATGGCGTGAATACTTTACTTCAATCTATGAAAAACCTGCATGTGAAGATTCCTTGCCGTTTGAGGTGACAACTTCCACTTGGGATATTGCACCTTCTTGCAAAGAGCTTGAGGATGCAATCTCCAAGTTGAAAAATTCAAGAGCTGCTGGACCAGACCAAATTTCAAATCTTATGCTCAAGAAGCATTGTGTACACTGGGCTAAATTCATCCATGAGCTGTTTTTCCAGATCACAAACAGCAAGAAGCTTCTGTCCTCTTGGTCCAGGGCAATTGTAGTTCCTATATACAAGAAGGGCAACCGGGCCGATCCTGCGAACTATCGCTCGATTGCCCTTCTTGATACTATTGGAAACATTTTTGGATCCTTCTTGCGCCAACAGTTGGTGAATTGGGCATTCGCAGCTGGAAAACTTGACTGTCGCCAAACAGGATTCACGAAACATGTGGGGACCGATGTAAATCTTACAATCTTGTCATTCCTAAAGTTGTCAGCAATTGAAGCGAAAAAAAAGAATCTTCTTTGCATTTGTCGATCTTCGACAAGTATTTGATACCAACCGCAGCAAACTATGGGCAAAACTACGCTCATGGCATTGTCCGGATCACCTGTTAGAACCCATTATCGCCCTGCACTCTAATAGTTCCATTCAAATTAGAGTCAATTCACAAGGCAACCTTACTGATCCAATAAGAACATTCAAAGGCGTTAAACAAGGGTACCCTCTTGCAGCAGATCTCTTTAAACTCTTTATTGCTGATCTACCGGAGTGGCTAAAGTCTGTGCACTGTTTCCCTCTTAAGCTTAATGGATCCTTTGTTAACCACCTGGTTTATGCTGACGACATAGTGTTGGTTGACCAAACACAAATTGGCCTCCAACATCTCCTTTCTCGCCTGCATGAGTTTTTGACTACTAACGAGTTACGTTTAAATGCAGAGAAAACTAAAATCATGTGCATCGGACAAACTATGTCAAAGAAAGACAAGTCCTTCCGATGGTACATAGAAAAAAAGGCTCTAAATGTTGTCAAGTCAATCCGTTATCTAGGTGTAATGGTTAACGACTCCATTTGCGAAGCTCCCTGGATTAGCGACTTGATGGACAAAACAAAAATTCTGAGTATCCCAGCTGCTAAAATCAACATTGACTACAGGAAATTTTCCATCACTCCCGTAGTAATGTTTTACCTTCAAAAAGTAATCCCAACACTCACCTTTGGTGACGAAGCAGCCTTGAATGTCAATCATACCCTGTGCCGCAGATTGGAGGGAAAGTTTTGGAGGCGTGTTCTGGGCCTCCCTAATTATATCTCTATGTCAGCTTTGAGATATGAGCTAGCCCTGAACTCAATTTACATGACAATTGCCTGGAAATCTTTATCCATCTTACGTAAGACGCAACTTGGCTCTTCCATCCCGGCATATAACATCTTCAAGAAGGGGAAAGAATCTGTCGACAATGCCCTCATTCATGTATGGAAGCTCAAACTAAATTCAATTATGGATGAAGCAGGCATATCGGAAGAAGAGCTCATCCAGCGCCCGCAACACGCTAAAAAGAAGCTAGCAATATGGGACTGGATTACAACTTATAACAGTCGTCTAGCTCTTAAATCTACCTTGCCCACTTCCAGAAGTTTGGTTAAACTACACTGTCAACCAAAATATCTCACGAATTGTCCATCTCGTCACAATATGGCTCAATTTCTAAGGTTCCGACTGAACGCGTTAAACACTAATGAAATGCTCTGACTGCGCAGGAACAAAGAAACAGTTAACAACAATTGCCAATTCTGTAAATCAACAGAAGTCGAGACTTTAAAGCACCTAGCGACTAGATGCCCAATGCTGACAGATCTCTGCGAAGTGCATTTAAATGAATTCAAACCACAAATCCATGTGTCTGATGACTGGTGGGATTATGCTGTAGCAGGTCATAACATTAAGCTTTCCTGTAACTTAGTCAATTTCTTTGATGAAGTCTTAAAGTCAGTTCCTAACTGAACCTTGTGAGTAACTGAAGGACATGTCATAACAGTCTAAGTTTTTCCATGTGACTTTGCATCATAATAGTCTAACCTTCTCTGTTGAATTTGACTTTGGCTATTTTACGGAGGAGATTAAATGAAATAATGTATTCTTTGAAATGTAACAAAAACTTGATATAATATTTCAAGTTGAAGTTTTACAATAAAAAAAAATAATAATAAAGGAAAAATTATTCTGGCACTCTTATATGGAATGGAATGTACCCCTTACGCGTGTAATATCATTTGGGACCTTTTAGAGGGCCGTTAATGGAAAAAGACATTATCCCTACCACAATCTCTACTAATCGTTAGATTGAGATATGAACTTGGCTTACATTCTTTGCAATCTCATTTTTATTGGAAAGTATTAGCTCTCCACAGATTGATTCTTATTCCACCTGCTCGATCCCTGTATGAAGACATATGTGAATATACAAACATCCAGAAAAAACACACATGATAACGCTCAAAAGATTCTTGTTCAGTGTGAATGTACATCCCAGACTTTCATAGAAAATCCTGAGAAAGTCAAACGAGCACTTATGCGTTCGGATTGGATTAAAACAAGAGCTTTAATCAGTAACCTAAAAAACACTAATAATTTTTCATTGTGTGAAAAATCAAGTTCATATGTGTTACCATGTATTAGAAGATTCCCAAATTCTTTGTGTTGCAATGAGTTATTGCGGTTTCGATTAGGTCTGATAAAAACCAATTAGACTGATCGAATTTGGAATAAATTAGATCCCACTGCAAGGGAATGTAACCTATGCAGAGAAGGATATCCTCAAGACATGCGCCATGTTCATTTCTTGCTCATTCACTTTGACCCTTAGAGAAAAATATTTCGCACATTTCGTGCATGATAGTGCTTGGATTTCAACTCAAGACATCTGGCATAGGTTATAGGCATGAAAGGAGATCTCATTATCTATAGCTATACTGAAACTCTGGAATTAATTGAAGTTTATAAATCTGTCATTGTAATGTGCTAAACTGAGGCAGAGTAAAGGATTGCATACCATCCTTGTGATTTTATTTTTGAAGATATGCTTGTTGTGTTTTTGTTTGTACTTTACTAAAATCAGTAAGAAAAGAAATACTAATGTGTTTATTTTACTATGTCATTTTTTATTGTTTGTGTGAACTAATAATATGAATTGACAATTTGTAATCTGATTTTGATCAAATGTGTAAAAAGTCCTTTTGTGTGACTAAATGCACGATACATTTTTTTTAAAATGATGAGTAGATGGACTTTTTGAGAGCAATGGAAATCAGATAGAATCTTTGGAAGGAAGGATGGTCCAACTCTCAACGTTGCCTTCTCCTTGGAGGAAACCCAGTAGGGAGGATTAACAGAGTCTGGAGGACCACCACCTGTCTAGCAGAAGTGATGGCAACCAGGAAAATCCCCTTAAGGGTGAGCAGTCTTAAAGAACAAGAATGAAGGTGCTCAAACGGAGTGCCCATTAAAAGCGCCAACACTAAATTTAAATGCTACGCCGGAAAAACTAATTGGTGTGAGGGAAACATATTGGAAATACCTCTCAGGAATCGAGTAACTGTGGGGATCATGAAAAAAGAGCCCAGCTCCAGGGTTTTTTTGAAGACCAAAATGGCCGCAAGATACCCCTGCACTGTAGAAACCTGTAGGGCCCCCTCTGGTCCAAAGACAGAAGAAATTACAAAAGAGGAGGTGGAGCAAGCCAAAGGATCCAGGTCCAGAGCTCTCTCCCCGCACCAAGCCGAAAACATCTGCCACCGGGAGAAAGAAACTAAAAGCCTTATGAGATTTTTATGTTCGACTTTATTTGGTTGAATGCCCCATTGGTGAGTTATGTTTGCGTTATGTGGCTGAAGCCTCTCTTCCATAGATCTCCCCTCTCCAAAGGGATTTACTACATAACCAATCATGAAAGAAATTCTCTTGGCCATCAAAGCTTTGAATCTGAACAAGGATGCAGGCCCAGATGTCCTCCCGGGCTATTTTTAAAAATAATTCACCAGGGAACTTTTACCTCTCTAACTATGTTATTCAACTCTGTTGTGTAAGGCACATTTCTCGTGAAACAAGTTAGAAACCAGTCACCTTACTCCCTAACCCAGGGAAGGACCCTGAAGAATGCCATTTTATTGGCCTACTGAACGTGGATGGTGAGATGTTGGCGACTATACTAGAATCCATGCTCATCCACTGATAACGCTGGCTTTGTCTCCGGTTGAAAAATTGGAACTGGAACTGAAATAAGACCAAGATGCTTTTGTGACAACCTTCATTATGTTTCTTGGCATCAGATTACATGGAACTCACATGCCAGGCTCAGCTGGGAGGTCTCCATTATATCATTGATTATACTTGCATGACTGCAACAATGAAGGTCCCTAGAAGAACCTGTCTCTCTATCTTGCTCCCAAATGCTAATTGTTGGTTACGTGTTACTTCCATTTCTAAATTTCTAAATATGAATGCACCTTTTCGGATGGGAAATAGAGGGTGTGCAGTGGGAGGGGAAATTTAAACGTGTAAAACAAGGCATCTATTTTTCTTCCAATATATACTGCACTGCTGGTTTCATCTGTCAAAAAATAATACAATATTTTTAAGAAAAAGATATTAATTTCAAATGTGCTAATATAGTACTATGTGTTAGAGAAGCACCATTTGACTTTGAACGTTTTGAAGTCACTGACACAGATATTGATGTCCTTCTTGTTCTTGATGTTGTTTTACTGCAGTTCTGTTATGCTGTGCTACTCCTCTACGTGTAATTATGTGTAGAGAGTAACATGTGACTTATTAAATCTTCTTTCACGAAAGTGGCTCCGGTGAAGGGATAACATTTCTTTCAAACGGAAAAATCTATTTTTTAGTTCACAGGCCAACGGTTACTGGGCTGTAGTGCTGTGTAAGCTAATTGTTGTCATGCAGGAAAGTTCAACCACCATAAAAGTGGCCTAATTTGGGGGGCGTGGAAGCCGAGGACGCCATTGGATGCCTCCTCGGTGAGCTCCGAGACTTCTTTCCCTTCCCGAGGCCCCAGAACCCCCTAATAAGACTTAATTGCCAAAAGAAACGGTTCTGAGGGTGTCGGAAGAGCAAGGGAGCCGACTGTGTAACTCTGGCCAACAGCGGACCCCGTATGGAGGAGTTACAAGCCAAAAATTGAGGAGCCCAACGGTCCCAGCCAAAATGGTGACCGAAATTACGAGGCTGTCCATGGCATCCAAAAGTGAGTTCATTGCCCTTAGATAAGGACACGGATAAAGGAAGAGATCAGCCGGGGGGATCCTTAAATGTGTGGAGGACACCCGGACCAAAGCCACTGACGATTGTGAACAAAGGAATGCGGCTCTGAACCTGGAGCAGAAGCGCAGTGGTGGAAGATCCCCTCACCCCCCCAATCCCTGTGGACCGTCCTCCTTCCGTCAGGCCCGGAGGAGCAATCCCGACAGGACAGCGGGTAAGGAGATGATGGGGTCGGTAGGGTCTAATGAGGGAGACAGTAATAGCCGCGCTGCCCAGGACGCACAGAGAGGCCGTCCGCAGTCCGGATACGGATCGCAAATGCCTCATGCGACGCTGTGCATTCTGGGCATAACCGCGCCGCGCCAGTCAAGAGCTCACTGGAAGGCATTCATCACTGCGAGCCGGGAAAACAGCTTACAAGGAGAACAAACAAGGACAAGGGGACAACAGAGCAAAGACTAAAACGAACTTAACAACAAAAGAGAGTAAATCAGAGAACTAACGCAGACAATATGACGCTGTGTGGGCAACGAGGGACGCGGACACCAGTAGGACGCGCAGCAGCCAGGGCAGCCCTGCACCCCGGAGGGGACCCATGTCACTGGCTGCTGTCTGATGAATGCGGTGGCGGCTTGGTGGCCGCGCGGCGTGAGGCCGGCATCCTTCACCCATCAACATGGCTCCGGGGAAGAAGAGAAAGTGGAATCTTGGCTACACACTCGATGAATACACGGAAACTGACGTGTGCCCAGAGGCAGGCTATCGGAACCGAATTTAGGCCGCCTCAAGATACCTGAAGGGCACCGCCCCGAGTCTTCTGGAGAGTATCAGCAGGCAACACATCTGTGTAAGGAATGGGGAGCAAAAACTAGTAATACTCGGCCAGCCGGACTGCAATGAAGCGCTGTCTCTTGGTGGCTGGATCTGGGGGGAAAGCGGCAATAATCTGACGCAGCAGAGAGTCAGGTGGACAATTATTAAGCAGCCACACCAGGGGCTGCTGCAGGGCGAGGGGAGCACACCGCTCTATTACACAACATCAAGGGGCAAACAACCCACAAGTTAGACAGAGGCAAAGGCCCTCAAAAAGGGGGCAGAGAGTAGGAGCCCGGTGGGCCTGCCGGGATTACACCGTAAAAGGGATGAATAAACCCTGGGGCGTGGCAGGCATGTTCACAACATCGATAAGGAGCCATACATAACTCTGGAAAAGAACTGCCCCTGGTGGAGGGCGGGGGTGAAGACCGGCCAAGGAGGAAATACTGGCAAACAACGTAAGACATGGCTTGGCAGATCTGAACCAGGACAGCGAGTAAGAACACTTCTCTACATCAAACACTAAACAACATGTCCAAGCAAACAACGAAATCAAAAGGACAGGGCTCCGGAGACATCAAGGCCCTGATACAGACTGCGGAAAATCAGAAACGTAATAAACTGCAGGCAATGGCCCAGATACACACTCCCCCACACCCTGGAGGGGTCGGGAGATTTTTAGGGCCCGCCTATCCAAAAATCCGACTTGCTGGCAATGTTGCAAGAGCTTAAAAAAGACATTAAAGACAGTGCAGCTGAATTGGCCAAATGTATGTCCGACCTTAACAAAGGGGTCCTGGCAGTAGAAAAGAGGATCGACAAGGTGGAAACAGTGGTAACGGAACAAGGCCACAAACATGAAATGTAAGCTAACAGAGTGCATGAGCTAGAGCAGCAAATGGAGCGTGTCCAGAGTAAACAGGAGGATGCCGATAACAGATCCAGACGAAATAACATTCGGATCCGTGGAATCCCGAAGTCGATAATGGACTCCGATCTACAACAATACGTGACAGACCTGTTTCGGCAAATCCTGGACACAGGAGAAAATAAGGAAGATATCATGCGGGCTGCTCGGAAGAAGGAACCCATAAGCTTCCGATCTACACCAATTCAGCTATATCAAGACCTAGCCCAAACAACGCTTATCAGGAGAAAACGGCTGAGGGTTGTCACAGACTGGCTGAGATCCAGGGAAGTGCGGTACAGATGGGGATATCCAACATGCCTTTGTTTCGAATGGAAAGGCCAGAGGAGGACATGGACAAGCTTATGCAGGAGGACGAAGGAGGCGACATCACTGACAAGGAGGGAGCCTTACCCCGAAACAGGCGAAAAGAAGATAGACCTGGAAGAGACCAACGGAGACTGGGGCGGCCCTGCCCTAGGGGTCGTAATAAGGAATCCAAACCTACAGATCCCATTTGAACAATTGTCCGGAAAGCCGGGAAAAGCTTGTTAGAATCTAAGAGGGTTGAAAGTGACGGGGGGGGGTCTAACTCTTCGGCGCAGCTTCCTGCAAGGTTGGGCGTATAAGATATGATTCTAACGGCTCTTGGAAAAGGAAAAGGGGGTGGGGGGTAGAGGGGGAAGGACCGGATCCCTACATTCCCGGGTGGATAATGGACTCAGTGAATCACTGTGGTGATATCACGGTGAGAGTTCCATGGGGAAGTTCAAGTTTGGGAGTTGGTGGGAGGGAGGGAGTTATGTTTTTCGGGGTGAAGCTATACATGGCACAAGTACAATATCTAAAAGAGTGAACGGGTTTGAGCGCATTAAATGGGACAAGGTGCCAAGGTACGATAATGGCTGATTTAACATTTGTTTCACTAAATGTCCAGGGGCTTAACTCCCCAATCAAACACATATCCATTATAAAAAGGCTGAGGGATATGCAAGCTTCGGTGGTATGGATGCAGGAAACACACCTACTCCAAGAGGATGAGCACAGGTTAAGGCACAGGGCCTTCCCTGCGCAATACCTAGCCTCAAATGGGACTAAAAACCGGGGAGTGAGCATCTTGTTGGCAAAGGGGGCGGATGTGGGGAGACCAATTTCCGGGGAAACCTGGGGCCGCATATGGCATAGAACTGCCAAAAGCTCCAAATGTGCTTCAATCAAGGAGGCGGCATACAAACTCTGTAAACGATGGTACATGACACCTGTACGCATGCACTCTATTAACCCAGAATACCCTGCGTCCTGCTGGAGAAACTGTGAGAAACCTGGGGATCTAATCCACATGTGGTGGTCCTGCCCACTGGCAGAGACCTATTGGAAAGAGATCTTGAGTCATATCAAAGAGATAACGGGCGCAGCTTCCCTTTGACCCACTTGTTGTTCTACTGGGAGAGGCAGTAGAGGGATGCTACGCAAATTCTGGGTCCATAGCTACCCTTATCACTCACATGCTAAGTGCGGCCAGAATTACTTTGGAGCATGCATGGAACACTAAGCAAGGACCAGTGGTAGCCATGTGGTGGGTGAGACTGTGGGGAGTAATGGCTATGGAAAAGGTAACAGCGATAGCTCATGGTTTTTACTCAAAATATCTGAACACTTGGTTGCCGTTACATGAATTTATAGACAAGGAACAGATGTATTTCAAGCCTTGGCTGCTCCGTAAAATTTTTGTTATTTGATAATGCAAACTTTGAGCTGGAAGAGCGACTCAACCTGTTGAACACTCAAAACTCAAAAAAGTGCAATTCTTCACCCAATGTTGGGGGGGGTTATGTTTGGGGAGGAGGGGGTTGAGGGGGAAAGTTGGACAATCATTACGCACGAGCAAAAAGAACTAAACACTTGGCATGGGGGGAAAGGGAAGACATGGGTAAAGCTATTGTTTGTCACCTTACACGCTTAAATAAAGTTGTTAAAAAAAAAAGTGGCCTAATTTTGTTGCTTGTCTCTAGAGATTCCCAAAAGCCCACAACCAATGATTTCTTTTGCCATCCAATTGTGGCAAAAGTATCACTTAAAGCAAAAATTATAAGTTAGCACAGAGGAACAAAAGCGGAACCGAATTGTTTGACGGACACCGGCAGGGGTGTTACTAGGTTTCTAAAAGAGCCAGGGTTATACTAACGTCGGCACTTCGGGCTAGCTAGCCTTTTGGTTGTAGCCCCTGAGCTTCTGTCCGGGGCTACAACCAAAAGACATGGGCTACAACCAAAAGACCTGGGGTTATAGCCCCCCTGCCTCACTAGCAACGACCATGGATACCGGATTGACTATGGGAGTGGCCTGAAACAGAGCAGCATGCCAGCTGCACTCTATGGTTTATGTCTTGGTTAAATTGCAGTTAAAGGCTATGAAAAGAGAATTGAGTGTGAACATTTAATGAACCCATGTGAGCATATTAACATGGTGTGACAAACCAGAACACTACCTAAGCGATCTTCCTTTAAAGGCATATAAAAGAAACGGCTTGCTTTCTCGGTTAGGACAGGCTCCAGTCTGTAGGTATTTAGGAGCAAGTTCATTTGACCTTAAACCCTTTGCCTGAGTTGACGATGGTCTGGAGGGTTGCCCAGAACTGTGCCCGTGGTTATGACAACATTTGGTTTTGACTTTGTGGGGGAAGGCATTGAGACTTTAGTACATTAACTATTTGTATGCAAAAAGTGGCTCTAAACAAGGTGTCCCTTGTTTAGGAAACAGCAGTGTCATGTGGCAACATAAGGACAAAGATATGTATTGCTATGTGAATTAACATGGTTAAATTAATTGTTTTAATCAATGTTCTACTGGCTAACGAGTAAATAGCAACTGATTTGTTTTAATTAAGTGCTTTAAAATCCCTAAAGGTGTGAACTCCTAAAATATGGTATGATATTTGTAAAAAAGAAATGGGGAAAAAAAGAAATGCATGTTTCTTGGTTGGGTCTTTGAGTTGTCAATCATGCATTCGGTAAAGGCTGTGCAAAGTAAACAAGCAGAAGTTGAAAAAGAAATGTAATTCAGTTTTGAAGTTGTGTCAAAGGCTGCAGATAGGCACAACTCTTGATGTGTTGTACAAGAGCGCTATGAGCTTCCCATTACAGGAAACCAAGTGTAAATGTGCTTTTATTTTGTAAATAATGAGGCAATATACACGGAGGCGGCGGGCCGGCACTGCCGGTAACGGCCTGCGGTCCAAGTGAAAGGCACGAGCAAAGCAAGGGTCAATTAATGTCGGCGGGGTGGGCCGTTACCAGCAGGGCCAGACTACCACTGGGGTGTATATACCGCCATTAGCACCCGTGTAGTTTTCCACGTGGGTGTTTAATAAAAAAAATAAAGAAAACTTACCTTGCGGTGTGGCGCCGTAGTTTCTTAAATCTGTTTTCTATGATGACCGTGAAGTCATCAACAAGTGAACGAACTTCAGAAACTACGGCACGGCAACCCGCAAGCTAAGTTTTCTTTCTTTTTTTACACTAAATACTCTTGGCACCGGCATATGAGCTACATGGATGCTAAGAGGTGAGGGGGGAGAGAAGAAGGAGGCGCTGGTCAGGTCAGCAGCCGTCAGGCTGCTCGGAACGCAGGCTTATTACCAGAGAATGCAGCCAGCGATCCGAGCTTCCTGCTTGGCCAGTGCTCACTTTCAGGGTGCTTATGTGGAAAAATACTAGTTACCAGATATTTTTTTACAGCAAAAAATAAACGTGGACAAATACGGATAAAATTACCAACAAATAAATGTTGAAAAATACAGAAGAAAATGGACAAATAAATACCATAAAACTCGGAGCCTTAATTATAACCCATACGCACTGCACCTTGCATTGGAGCGGGCATAGGCAGCGTAGTCGTGTTTGTAAGCGTGAGATAAATGATTACAGTAGTATCTGGGATCAAGTTATCCTTCTGAGCTGTAACTGTTTTTAATGTGATTGTTTATGTAACTGTGGGAAACGTTAGATATATATTTTTTTTAGCATGTTAACAAATCAAAACGAACACTTAAACTTAAATGTGGGATCACCATGAATAGAGACGGGGGGTAAGTGAACAGTTAGTCATTGGGTGTCTTAACTTCCGAGTCCGAGCTGCAGATGGAGGTGACCTTCAAAGACGACGAATTACTGTCTCCTGTCGCCTCTGCCATAAAACACATGGGCGAGCTGCCGTAGGCGGGCGCTGTTGACTGTATCTACATACTTAATCTCCGAAATGCCAGTAATGGACTCTGAATTAAGATTCAGACAATGCCATTTGCTTCCAGCCCCACAAGCATTTCATTAGCAATATTTTATCACGCTAGCAAATGGGAATGACAAACACAGGGCCGCTTACAATTTATTGCAAGGGGACGTGGCAGGAGGGGGCACGTGCCCCATCTCGCATGTCAGCTATGGATTCAGAATGGCTCATGAACAAAAAAGCCTTCACGTCTAGTAAGTGCAGGTGGCATTTAGCTGCCTCAGCATAACCGAGGAATCAAAGGGTTTGATTTCTAACCTAGACTAACTTCGATTATTTATGACTCTGGTATTGGCTTTTGAATTATTTCCTACCCTCCAACCAGGGTTCATTTGTGATTTATAAACGTTTGTGTTTTTCCAGCATAGATGCCACATTAATCCTCAAATAGACTACTAAACAAATTGGACATGGTTCTTCCATATATATATATATATATATATATATATATATATATATATATATATATATATATATATATATATATATATATATATATATATATATTTGTGAAAGTGTGTTTATATGTTCTGGGTTGGCTCTAGCCCCATAACAGTTGGTGGGCTGAAATTTTGGCCCATGGTCGGCATACCATTCTGGTGTGTACTGGCGATAGTGAAATTTGACCAACCCCACCCATTTGCCCTGCACAGGGCGGGGCCCAGCCCTGTGCTATCAGTATAGGCGATTTCGGCAGATTGACAATTTTTAGGTTTTTCAAAAATAGGAAATTACGACACAATAAAACATACACAAGGCTATAGCAGACCCCCATGTGCATGTCAGCTACAGATCTGTGCAACGCCAGGTGGCACCGCTAGATGGATATAAACATTATTTGTTTCGCTATACGTTGTGATGCGGGTCAGAAGAAGTTGGACACATTTAGAACATTATGAACTCTATTTAATGAAATTAAGTAACAATGTCTAACTTTCCCTTTTGCAAAAGGGATCAGCCTGCCTATCTAAAAAAAACGAAGGGTGATCGTCTATCGTCAGGAAGTTCCGAAGTAAAAATGTCCTTGGTCCGAACCTAACTCTACTTGACGCTACCACTCGTTTAACCAACTTAAATCACAGCCAAGAAAACCCTTTCTTCTCTTGAGCTTCTCGTAGTTTCTCTTGCACTTGAGTTTAATACAATCTTCTTTGGTAAACTCTGGATATCTCCTCCATGAGCTTTTGTAACTCTTGCATAACACTTTGGCATGGGAAGTATAGCTCAGTGGCAACACACTCGTTTGGAAGCAAGAAGACACAGAGCAACACAGGTTTGAATCCCGGGTCCCGGGTCTGTGCTTAGAAACCTCTTTGGTATTAAGTGCGTTATAAAAAGCCAATTATAATTATATAGGACTTCTCGGTTTGGTGTGCTCTTTGAGGTTATGCTGCTTATATCTTGTTTTGGGATTTGTTCCCATGTTATATTCCCCCACTCCTGCATTTTCTTGGTTATGCTTTTTCGTCTGTTATCTGGCTCTCTTGATAGTCTTATATCATGTTCCTTAGAAGCCGTGCTTAGGAATTGTTTTGCCCACTCTTTGTCCCTTCATTCATAAGTGGCTTTCACTTCTTCCCAGGGTAATCATTTCCAGTCTGTCATTATTCTCCTCACAGGGTTATTTACTACTTTCTTCATGAGCCATTCACATTAGCTATCAAAGCACTTTATTCCTCGTATTTCATCTGTAGGACTAGGACAAGTTGTACTCTTCATATGCTCTTGCCCCGGCAGCCTCCTTCATTTCCTGTGCTCCACGGTACCTTCATCTACATCAGGGAATGCTGCAGGTCTCGGCACATGCTGTCAGTTCTCCCGTTCTGGATTTTGGCCGCGTCTCTTCGCCAGCTTCCCCTCAGGCTGCAGCTATTTATGGACGAGGGTGACCGGGAGTCTCTCGCGGTCCGAGATGCATTGGGTTCGGCGTCGTTCTGTGGGCGTCTCACCCACCACAAGGCGTTTGTTGTCATTCCACCAGCAACTCCTGAATACTCCTAGCTTCTGAAGCAGCGGTTTCCCTGTTGCTGCTTTCTCTCGCCTCCTAGCGTCGCACTCTGGTGCTTTTCCTTCTCAATTTGGAAGTCGCGGGCTACGTGACTGTTCTCTGCTCTGCGTCTCCAAAGCCCAATCACATCAGGGGGCTTCCCCTGCATACCATACACTTGCTTCCTCCTTCCACCACTTGACTCGACTCAGTTAAATACACGTGTTGTCTTAAAGAGACAGTCTCTTTTCCTTTCTCTGATGGATTTAGTTCAGAATTGCCTGCAGTCAAATATAAAGATGTTACATTCTTCTTCCCAGCAGTCAATTCCATATATGCCAATATGTTGGGCAATCTAGGGAGTTTGCCATAGGAACGGGAGTGCTCGTCCCTTAAGGGAGAGTCACTCTCAGTGAGGTCCCATTTGTCCAGACCCCTAGGGAGGGTCTTGTGGAGCAGGCTCACATCCCTAGCCTCAAAGGGGGTGTCACTCCCTTGGGGAGAAGGGACGAATACCCTTGATGGGTCACAGTTGGTATATCTTTAGATTTAAGGGGCCATGCCTTTTAAGCCCCACTATCACAGGTGTACATCCTAAAGGCTGATACTTGCATGCTGTGACATAGCAACACCACTGAGATAAGGAACAGTCCCATGTGCCAATATATCTCTTTATTATATTAATTAGGTAAAAATATCCTGTCTCCTTTGCCCTAGCTTCGATTGGATTAATTGGTAAAGTTTACATAGGGCCTGGCCTCCAAGCAAGCTTCATGCTGGGGTCTCACTTCATCCTTACTGTTCAGTTAGCGGATAATGCCGTTGCATCAGAAGAAAACAATATGGGGCTCATTTTCGAATCCCTAGGCGTAATTCGTCGGTGCGGACCTGTACTCATGCATTTTGGTGTGCACGGGTCCCCACCGCTGATTTTTTTTCTTTTTAAACATATTTATATGCCAAATGCTGATTTATGTTCATTTGCAGGGCAAAAAGCTTTGGCCTGCACTTTGCACTCACCTAGCAAATGAGTGAACACTGCCTGCCATGCAAGCATGACAGGCAGCGTTTACACTTACATTTAAACGTTGCCTGCCATGCAATTAACAACATGAAAACGCATCAATGGTATTAAAAGAGCACATCAAGTTTAGAGAGAGAACGTGTGCAAATAAAAGGGGTTTATATATGTGTGAAATCCAATTCACTTGGCGACGCATTTCGAGAATGTTTTTCATGTTGTTAATTTCATTTTGAAAGAATTGAATCACATTGTTTGTGTTACATAACACATATTTTTGTACATTCTTGTCTACTGACATCCCTTTGTTAATTATTGTGAAATACTTTTTGTATACATAAAAATAACAGTATTGGACTTGTTCCAAACACTTAAAAGTGTGCAGGAAAATGGCAATTTTGACAATAGTAGATTTGTTTACCAAAATGGCTCATTTCGTAGCTCTAAGCACGTACTCTAGCAGGACTGTTCATCGAACACATCTTTAGACTCCATGGCCTTCCCAAGATAAACATCACGGATAGAGGATCCCAGTTAGTCTACCATTTCTTGAAGGAAGTTAGTAGCCTCTTGGGCATAGAGCGTTGTTATTCCTCTGCATATCATCCCCAAAGCGATGGCGAAACCGAGAGAGTGAACCAGGTGATAGACCAATATCTATGCTGCTATACTACGATATGTAATCGGGATTGGGTGACCTTACTGCCCATGGCTGAATTTGCCTACAATGACGCAGACCATACATCATTGGCCGATTCTTCTTTCCGTTTAACATATGGTTACCATCCTTCTTCATTCCCTTGGATCAAATCTGATACATCACTCACTCCAGCAGCACAAGAGCGTGTCCGATAGTTACATCTAGGGTTCCAGAAGGCATTATCCCACTTAAAACATGCTCAAGAGCAGATGAAGAAGCATGCTGATGAGAAAAGATGTGAAGCTCCCCTCTACAAAGTTAATGATGAAGTATGGCTAGCCACAAAGAACATACAGTTGCCTACTTGTCTGCAAACTCAAACACAACGATTCATAGGCCTGTTTCATGTTGAGAAAGTCATCAACCCTGTAGCCACGCGACTGACCTTGCCTTCACATTACAGAATCCATCGGGTATTCCACGTATCCCTTCTTAAACCGGCCACTCATTCTTATTGCTACAGAGAAAGACACCTACCTCAAACTCCAGCAGTGGGTCCTCAAGACGAATATCAAGTCTGGAAAATCCTTGACACCCATTACTGGAAAAGTATCTGGTTGATTGGGTAGGATATGGACCTGAAGACAGAACCTGGGTCCCTGCTAAAGACGTATTTGCCGCCACGTTGGTGAAACGTTTTCACTTACTACACCCTGGAAAGCCTTACTACTTCTAGACCCTATCTGTTATCATGGAGGCTCTGGCAACCTCATCAGACCCGAAGATACGACCCGCGATGAGCACAACCTCCACTTAATAATGGCGCTCTGATTTACTAACCTTAGTCACTACGGGGAACAACCAGGAAGTGATACGTACAATTCCTATTTTAGTATCAGCATGTCAGAGCACGCTTGTCTTTCAAAACTCCATGTCTGATCACCGAGGAGGACCGATGCGATCACCTTCCTGGACCGGGAAGTCTCCTTTCATTTGATCGCCGCACAGAATTGCACACGTGCCCCTGACAACGTCAGATACATCGATAGTATGTTTATTAATATTCTAGACACAGAACGTGCATGCATGAAGAGTAATGAGCTTCGCTTCCCATGCTGTAACCTGCTGGACTTGTATTCTGTGCGGTCACACTTACGTTCTAGAGAAACCCTGTATTCAGGTCCAAGAACCATTCTTACTATTGTAGATCTAACATAACGTTGGATTCCTTGCAGTCATCCAACCTTGAGCAAGTGCACTATTATCCTGCCCTCCTCCCTTCTTGTACGAAAGGGACGAGCACTGTGCTGCTGAAACTGTGCTGTGCAATCTCTCATTCAAGGAGGGTTAACTTCCCTTAACAGATAATCTGATTCTTCCCAATAGGATTCAAGGGTCGGTGAACCACTAAACTGAAGTTCTCACCTTCTCATTTTTCTCACACCCATTACTGCAGATATTCAGCTTAGACGACCTGCCCACCTGAATCCATCTGCACTCCAGATTCACCAATACACCTGGATGGGCTAGGGAAGGGGTGTTATACATTTAAAGTTGGGACTTCCTTCCTTTCCCTGCCCCGATGTATTTACTTCATGGTTCCAGAAGGCCAGGTCTGTATACCAATCTGACACATGTTTAGGAAACCAAGAACAACATTCAATCTCTAACCACTTTGTTAGGCATAATGGGCACTTTTTACCACATGTGGTATGCCCATTTTTATCCCAACCAAGCTTAATCAAAAGCATCACTGTGAGGCAGTGGTGGAGCAAGGAGAGGTGGTGGGGATAAAAGCAGATTCCCTTGCTCTCTCACCAAGCTGACACTATCTTCTGAAGTTGGATCATGTGCCTGAGAATAAAATGGGGCTCTGCACCACCGACAGCCACCTCACCAGTCTACTCCTCTGGCTCTGAACCCTGACCTGGGAATCTTCAAATCTCAAATAATTTACCTTCCCCAGGGCATGGCGGTCCATTCGGCCTCAGAGTGCACTCACTGTAGCCCTGGGTAACCACCCAACAACAAAACAACGTGCAACGCAACTGCATCTGGAACCACCTACTGTATTTTGCAGGTCTGCTTACTCTGGTCCCAGAATATTGCTCTCCTGAACCTCCAGTGCTGCTTGCAAGCATTTACTTTGTTTCTTTTTTCATCCCTGGACATCTTCTTGATCTATGCAGACTCTTGAGGGTCTCTCTCCAACTGAACTTCAGGAATTGCTCGTCGATGGCACTTTCACATTTTCGCACTGAGGTAACTCTCTCCCGCCAAAGAGGGCATGTCCAGCTGTCTGGCTTGGATGTTGGCTGCAATACCCGACGTCCTCAGTCAGGTGTGGCACTTGACCACTGTGCTGATGAGCATGGCCCTACATACACAGTCAACTGTGTCCAGTCCTGCATTGGCCACCGCCATCCAAAGCTGAAGGAAATATTTGCCATGGCACAAGAGGCATTCACAGCCTGCAGTGCCAGACTACAGCCGGAACAGAGACAGGCTTCTCTCATGCCTCCATTATGGGTGCTTCCACTGCCATGTTGAAGGGGAGGAGCATCTGCTTCTTGGGTGCCTCATCTGGAATGTCACAAAGTATGTAGCAAACCTTGGACCTGTATGGAACAGACCATCCCAAAGTACTTGACAATTTAGCCACCAAGAGTTGGAATACGGCCTGAGGTTTTCCCTATGTGTCAGCTGGCAAAATGTTTGTCTCCGGTGAGGTGTTGAGGCCACTTGCTCCTTGCAGGTCCTCTGCCAGTGCCAGCACATCCTCACATGCCCCGTAAAAATCATCCGGGAAATCCCTAACTTTCCAAGAGCACACAGGGTGCAGCACAAAAGGGACCTGGTCACCCTCCTCGTCCTAGATGTCGTACATCTTTGACATAAAAGCGTCCATAGGGAGTGGGGCATATTCCCATGGAACCCACGACACCGACCGGCGCCGAGGCCATGGTGCCCGAAGGAGAGGCCTGTCAGCGTGGGGCGAACTTGGCTTCTTTCTGGTCCAGGCCCAATTCCTTATGCGTGCAGGAGTGGTCCCCAGAGGGTGACCCCTCGGTCACAACAGACGCGGCGGGTCCCTGCGGCATCGAAGCCGATGGCACCGTCGCCTGCACCACAGGCGCCGGAGCCGTCTGTGCCTTGGCAAAGATGTCCAACATCTTCAGGTAGAAACTCTCCTATTCCTCCGTTGTGGAGGACTGGGCCGGAAAAGATACCTCCTCTGGCCGCTTAGGCGAATCGCCAGCTTTTCTTCATTGAAGAGGAAGACAAATATGTCAGGATGTACAGACTGCTGGATAGAGCTCACCTGTGGTTTCTTGTACAAGGTCTTGTTGGTGGCCTTCACCTTTGGGGTCTTCTTTTTTGTGCAGGTCTCGTAAAGGAAGGGGGATCTCCCCCGACGCCACCCTGCCCAATGTGTAAACAATCAGGCCCAGTAACCCCGGAGAGACAGCCCAATAAACAGGAAAAACCCTCAGTGAGGGGAAAAACCTGCAGATGTCGTTCGTGTGTAGTCCAGGAGGCAACAGAAGGACTCCAGGGGCTCGGCGAGCCGAGGAAACAGAAAGGAGAATGGAAGGTAAGAAAAGGAATACGACAGAAGCAGCAAGGAGAAACCAGGAATGCCAAGGCGAAGGCAACAGGGAAAGAGGTACGGCCAGGAGCTGCACCGTAGAAGGAAGGGGGAAGGAACAGGTAAGAATGACGGATAAACAAGAATAGTGCTGAGCTGGGCACCAAGTTTGCCAAGCATTGAGACGCGAGGAGCTCCGGCTGTGCTAGTGCATATGAACGCACTGCGAGGAAAGACTGGACGCGCATAGCAACGCCAAGGATAGCCACCGGCGGCCATGGTGCAAGGAAAAATTGGTGCCCTGCAAAGCGGGAATGGTATCTCCAGCTGGCCAAATATGTCCTGGAACGGTAAATCATGACAGAATGTCGGTCCAAGGACTCAATCGGAGAGCAGGACCTCTTCTAATGCTGCTTTTTCTTTTCTTTTTGCATCCACGGAGTCGTACGTTCTTTGGAGCGCTCATCTGCGCTGTGCGATCTCGACCGAGACACCGCTCACCTTGTGGATGAAAATGACCCCCTGCCCTTTCCTGGAGGGCCTTCGGGTGCATGGACTGGCATGACCCACAATCCTAGGTGTCGTTGTCCTCGCCCAAGTAGTATAAACAAATTTGGTCCAAGACTGACATCTTCTCAACAAGCGTGTTCCCGATTAGCGACAAGAGTGCATTGAAAAAAGGAATCGAGGTCACGGGCTCCGGCGACACTACATACCACTACATACACTGGCCGTGAAATCATGTCTGGCACGGAGTGCGTGGAGATATCGGATGGAGCCGATGTGGAGACGCACTGAGCACCTTGGCAGTGGAAAAGTTTCCAGAGAACAGCTGTGCTGGGGTAGGGATATCATAGATGAGGAATCTGTGGGAGGAAATAATCCATTAGAAGCAGCCACTAGCGCAACCAAGCCTCAGGCACAAACAACAAAGAGGTAGAATGCCATGAGGCCCAGATGAAGCAGAAAAGCTGTGGCTGGGACCAAACTCTGTAATAAGAGACAAACAATCTGAAGATCTACGAGAGCGGGGACCCCTGACCGAGTTAGTGTCAAGAACTGCCCCAAAGAAGGAGAGACGATACAATGGGTTCAGTTGGTCCGCCACTTGATCTTGAGTGCAGTTTCAAATGAGTAATAGTCCAGACAGGGACATTTGTGAAATGTGTCTCTCCAAGACATGCAACCACAACAGATAAACAGCTTGGAGAAGAGCTTCAGAGCAGAGGCCAGTCCAAAGGTCAGGACCTTGAACTAGAGATGGATGTTCACAACCATAAACCTCAGGTACTTCCTGTGTTTGAGATGGATCGGCATGTAAAAGTAGGCATCATGAAGATCCAGCCAGTCCTGTAAGTCGAGGGGCTTGAGAATCTGGGCTGTGGTGACCATGCTGAACTTGTGCATGCACAGGTATAGTTCAGAAGGCTGTGACCCAAGATGGGAAACAGGCCCCTGTCCTTCTTTGATTACAGAAAGTAAAGAGACTACCAGCCTCTTTCCTTGTCCATCGGATGCATTTGTTCTATTGTGTACTTCGCAAGAAATTGATGAACCTCTTCCAGCTGTGGGGAATCTGGAGTAAGTGAGAAGGAGGATAGTCTGGTGAAAGGAAGCATGTGACTTGCCATATGCAGAGGCCTGCACAAGATGTAGATCAGGGGAAGCGTCCAGACCTCAGGCCTTCGGAAGATTGGTAGTTAGATTGTGGGCAGCTGCCTGGTCACAGAATTCCTCCAGGAAACCCTCCACCTCTCCCAAATCTAAGGGCTACAACACAAAAGGGATGGAGTCCCCACATCATCAAATATCTGGACAATTTTAGTTAAAGAAATCAGGTCCTTGGATTGGGAGTAAAGGCACGCAAGGTCTCGTCAGGGAGGCAGAAGAAACATATGACAAAGCTATGACACTTAAAGGCACAGCAACCCGCTTTGGAGGGGAGCAATCTCAAGTGAAGGCATCAGAACCAAGCCAGCAGGCATGTGGTTGCCATCCGAAGAGGTACCTCTGCTAGCTTGCCAAGTGTGGCGAGCCCTTGTTCCACCAATGGTACCGGGATCAAAGCTGCTGGTGCCAAAGCCTTTGCATAAATGACTAGCTTCTGATGTGTGAATTTTTCCCAGTGCCCTGGCTTAGAGGTGTGAGTGGGAAACGGAACCATCAAGGGTGGTGATTCCCCAGAAGAATCTTCATTATCCCTGGAATGGGAGTGACACTTCCTCCTTTTGGAGGATGAAGAGAATGAATGGTGTCCAGATGGTTTGCCAAGACCTCATGCAATACTACTACTTCTGTCTTTCTTGTCACCATTGTGTGAGCTGGAATATTCTTAAAGTTTGTCCTCCCTTGAGCGGTACTCCTCCCTGTCACCTCTGAGGATAGGATCCCTTCTTGGAAAATAGCTTTGAAACAGGGGATTTGGAGGAGTGCATTTCCCAACCTTGTGTAGAGGGCCTCTACATGAATGGTTGGCATGGCCCACAGTCCTCCATATCATGTTCCTTCACAGGCAGTAAAGACAGACCGTGAGGGGTCAGTGACGGACATCTGCCTCGAGGAGTCCTTACAGCACTTGAATCCTACCCTGGGATTTGCAAATACCCAGTTACATTTTGAAAAATGCTGGTGGCAGCATACTGAGGGCATAGAAAAAAGGAACTGCGGCCATGGGCACCTATGGCACCACATACACTGCCTCTGATGTCATATCCAGTGGAGCAGATGCAGACACACATATTGCCCCATGGTGGATGAAAACTTTCTGAAGGCATCTGGCACTTAAATATACATCTCTAAGATAAAGAATCTATGACAGGAGGGACTCCATTAAAAATGGCCTTAATAAAAACAAATCTCTAGGATCTGATCCAGGAACTTTTCAAGACTCGCTGTCAACCCCCGACTAAATAGATTCCAAACAAGTATTTTGATTTCCAGATCTCTGTATGTGCATCGTGAGACCGCTTGTGTATAATCAACTGTGTGGTTTTCTCATCAAGAACCTTTGCTTCCTGTTCGCTTTCAGAAATTAATCAATATTGCCTGTATCCCCACAACTGCTAAAACCAGGGTTCCTTTTCCAATGAACACAAGGATGAGACATTAAAACTGCGCGGGGGCAGGGTGAAATTATGTTTGAGGACAAAATGAAATCTTGCGTAATATTATTGTCATATAGGTTTAGTTAATAGAAATGAGGTAAATACACAAAAGGAATTGTTGCTATACCTCAACCATATTTATATAACACTGTAACAAAGTGAAACGCATAACATTCTGAAAAACATGACAGCAAACGTGTGTCTCGACCCCTGCCAGATATTCATCAAGGCTATATGGAAGCGCACCACAAACCATCACATTAGGTGAGTAAAGTTCCAATGTGCGTATCTACAGGAAGGCAAGGCACATAAGTGCATCAGTATCAAACATAAGGACAGAGACCAGGTGATCTCAGGTTAAACAATATTTCTGAACAAACATAACGAAATTGAAAACAGAAGTATGAATGAACTTGACGCGCAAGTGCACATGGAGAATAATGATGAACATGATGAACATGAACCCAGGAGATTGGTTAACAGGCAGCGTTGGGTCTGTCTTAGGTGAGCGAATATGTTCCTCGCACTACAGAAAGAAAGTAGTAAGTGGGATTTTGTTTATCTTTTTATTTTTGTATCATTTTTGAATTAAGCATTACATCAAATTAGCTGCGAGTTAGACACATGGTCATCTAGTATGTGTTTGATTTCTTCACAGACATGGACAGTAGTCGTGAGGAAACATTCGCAATTAACTAATGGGTAACTGTTGAAACTAGGAAGGAGGGATCCTCATGACACCCTCTTGCATAGCTCAGAACATACTCGAAGACAATTTCGCAGCAGTCTGTTGTCTCGTCTAATAGACTTTTGGCATAAGGAAAATATGCTGTATGACTGCGACATAAGAAAACGTGCATGATTTTTGGCATAATGAAAATATGCTGTATGACTGCAACACAATCAAACTTATGTGTCTGTCTGTTTTCCATTATTGGATGTTTTAGACTGTGAATCACTATGAAGACACCTTGTCTTTATTGATTATAAGGTAATGGCATATTTTGCACATTAGGCTTTTAGAATTGAGGAAGCAACTTGTGCACTTTTTGCACATTGCACCTTATATATGTATTGGGTACCTTTGACTATGTGTATTACGTCTACAGTTGATTACGGTTTATGCAAAAGTCAGCAGGGACGGCTATATAATTAAAATCTATTTGAATACATTTCTATTATTCTTGTTTAAGTAATACCTTCATTCCAATTTCCTTTCTGTGATTCTATAAGGTGAGCCTTTCGGCATTGCTTGGCTAAGCCTTTTCCGTTTCTGTATTAAAATGTTTGCTCTTATTTACACTTTCTCCAATGTTTGCCCTTTCACCATGATTGCTTTCAAGACTCAGGGTGCATATGTGTTCCATTTCCTTTTCTCTCCCGTGCTGTCCAGTCTTATCCAGGACAGTTGCAATAAATTGACTCAAAGGGTACTCTGCAAGTTTTCTTTCATCTGTGCCTCTGTCAAATAACGAGATGGAATCTGTGACATGATGGCCAGGTGGTGCATCAGTTCAACAGAACCAAAGTCTTAATCGGCAGAGCATATATGGCAACAGCCAGTACGTCCCCCGGGTGGCTGGCTCGGACCCATGGCCGAGTTGAAAGAGAATCTTCAAATTGCCCCCCCGGTTGCCGATATCCCACCGTTGAAGCCTTCAGGGTCTTGGGCGACTCTCTCTGAACCTTGCCTCTGGACCACATAAACTGTGCACTACTCCTGCAATGTCGGATAATTTCTTTCCGCTAGAGTTGCTGGTGGGTATCCTCATCTTGATCCTCATATGGTACGGGATCTGTGGGGGTTCTGTCATCGGATTAGGTCCTCCACTCTTGGGATCTACCCAGAGCATTGGGACCACAACTGCTGTACCTTTTATAACGGGTGGATCTTTCTCTGCAAATAACAATGTTTTTCTTCAAGCTTTTGCCATGAATGTTCTTGCTCTTTCTAAAAGGATGGAAAAAACGTTCTTACTTTTGACTTGCCTCTGCAAACCTTGTGATTTTGTTCCCTTTTGAACAGCTGTATAAAGATTATATTTTTTTAAGTGGACTATCTTGTATTAATCAGTGTTTGCTGTCCTGTTCATCTCCTGACCTTCTCTACCACCCTATCCCTTCACTCTGGTGTACTTGTATTTCTGTGGCTTCCCACCCTGTTTTTCAAAATGGGCCTGCATCTAGAGAGTGCAGTCCCTGGGATGTAGTCCTTTGTTTGTTTCTGGCTTTCTTCCTGCCCCTGCAATTGGTTGAAACAGTTAGGTGTGTCTCTGCCTTTGTTCGGGGCGGCCATTTCCGCTTGCCTTCTGGACTGCAATCTAGAAGGATCCTGTTACGCTCACCTGGTCTATGCGGAGCTGTTGGGGCACGGTTGCAGGCCTCCCTGAACTTGAATCACCCCCTTCAGGCCTCTCCCTCAGTAGAAAAGCTGTGAGCGGTGGTACGTGGTGATACTGCTCCTGCGTGGAGACAAGAGTGTGTGAGTGTGCCAATCTGTGATTGTTGTACCTCTCGAACCCTTCACCCCAAAGTACAGTTTCTGTGAGCATACACCGGCCCATAAAGCTCACCTATGAATTATGGAAGATAAGCTCTCCATCCTGATACTTCTGGCAGGGGCGCGTCGAATGGGATCTAGTTCCTTCACTGATCCCTGATAAGGATTAGTCCAGTCCAGCTGCGACTATGCTTCTCCTTATGATTGGTAAGTCTTTCTTGAGCTCTTGTGATGCTGTTTGTTCTGTTTAATGTCTTTATATGGTGCTCCTATCTATGCCCGCAATAATGTCTCTTCTGTTTTTTTCCCTTAGATGGAAATGCGGCCTCAATACAGCTGTGAGACGCGAGACGCGACTGGATGGAAGATGGATGCTACCACAATGTTCGACAGCAGGTAAGTGATGGTTAAGAGAAAGCGCAAAGTATGGCGAAGCGCAACCTTAAACTGACTGTTTCTTCGATGTCTAACCTTGTCTTCTGTTTTTCCTTGCAGGCGCTGCTGTCGACGATGGAGCGTGTCGTGCTGCGGTGTCAAGATGAAGATTCCGGCATTCCGGAAAGTGTAAAGATGAATACTTGGTTCGCTGAAGTGATGTACGGATAAGAACAGATTCCCCCAGTTGGTAAGTATGCTGGCAGGAAGCAGGATGTCCAGCCAGGAGCATGATCTTCAAAGGCAAGTCTGACCTCAGGCGACGGTGAGCGTTACGCTACGCTGTGCAGAACAACGCAAAGCGTTTGTCTCGAGGATCGGGGCAGCTTATATAGCTGAGGTCATGGGGACGCCCATTAGGGCCGGCTTTTACGGGGTGAATTTTCATGCGAGATGGTAACTCTAATTTCATGGCGACAGGATTCATTATGGACTTTATATAATAGGGGCCCAGGTATCTTGGGCGGAAAGCTCTTGGCCCCTTCAGGGGAATATATTTGGATGCTAACCACACATTTTCTCCAATCTGTAAGGCGGAAGCTTCCTTCCGATGTCGATCAGCAAACAGTTTTTGTCTTTCCTTAGCCTTGGTCAGATGCTCTGTCGCCTCCTTAAGAGCCCGAGTGATGGTTTTATGCAAGTTTTTTTATGGCTGGCATTTCCAGGGTATAGGGTGGATCAAACACTGATGTCCTTGGATGTCTTCCGTGCACAGTGTAGAATGGAGTTTGCCCTGTGCTTGTGTGAACTGAGTTGTTGTATGCATACTGAGCAATCCAGAGTATATTTTTCCAAGAATCCTCGGACTGTTGCAACATACACCTGAGATATTGCTTTGAAGTTTGGTTGGTTCGTTTAGTTTGCCCATCAGTTTGAGGGTGATGGCTTGTGGACAACAGGAGATCGATTTTGGCAATCGTACAACACTTTCTCCAAAAGGCAGAAATAAATTGCGTTCTGCGATCAAATACTAATATTGATGGAAATCCATGCAATCGAACAATTTGCTCTAGGAACACAGAAGTGAGAGTTGACGCAGTTGGGAGTCCCTTCAGGATATCTTCAAAAAAGAGCACGCCAACGTTCTGCCCTGCACAGACCTGCGATTGTCAAATAGATCTTGTACCCAGAGCCCAGATCCCTTGCAGCCGAATTTACGCTCTGACAGAACAGGAAAATCGGTATCTTAGAAGTTACCTGGATCAGTACCTGGCAAACGGTTTCATTCGCCCGTCAAGTCACCTCCCTCCTTGCCCTTATTCTTCGTGCCTAAAAAGGAGGTGGATTTAAGAACTTGCATCAACTATAGAGCCATCAATCAGATCGCAGTAAGAAATCGATATCCTTTACCACTTATACCAGAGCTCCTGGACCAAGTGAAACATGCTCAAATGTACACAAAACTGGATTTAAGGAGCATACCATCTTGTAAGAGTAAAAGAGGGGGACGAGTGGAAAAAGGCCTTCCGCACGAAGTACTGCCCCTTTGAATACCAGGTCATGCCCTCCGGTCTGGGCTTTCAGACGATTGAAGGTCTCCAGCCAGGGCCTTCCCAATATCATCTGAAACAGAGGAGCACCGATGAGATCGAAAGTAATGTCCTCTTGATGCCCGTCCTGACACAGAAGCTTGACTTTCTCAGTGTATTGTGTCAGCGGTCCAGATGATAGCTGAGAACCATCCACAGCAGTGACATTTTCCGATTTCTGCTTCTGTTGGAGAGGAAGGCCTATTCGGAGAGCCAAATCTTGGTCAATGGAGTTACCCACAGCTCCACAATCAATATATGCCTCCAAGGCATGTATTTTTGATGGTTGCTTGTGATTCACCAAAAGCAGTGGAAGGACTAGATGCGAGTTCTGTACGGATTCCTTTTTCATGCTCGACAAGCGGACCCCTACACTTGCCGGGCATTGGCGTTTCCCAAGTTCTGTTCTTCTTCTTCATCAGTTTTGTCTGTTGCCCCAACTGATTTCTTGGGTGGTTTTACTGCGAAAACAAGTTCTGACATTTACTCATGATTGTGCCGATACATGTTACAAAAAAGATGACACCAATCTGAAACCTGAGAAAGGAATTGTGTTGGGCCTCATCTGCTCCTTACTGCTTGAATACCAGATTACCAGGATTGGAAATTCCCAAAGTTCCGTATTAAAAGGGCCATCTTGATTTACCAATGAGCTAGATCAGAGGGATGGTCAATTTACGTATGACCTCGTGAAAAACAGACTAAACCACATGAACAGTCTGAGCCAATGCAAATTGGTGGATTACAAACTCCTCTTACCAAAGCAGAAAGGGAAAAAAGACAACAGCTTTGCTTATATTGTTGACAAGCAGGTCACTTCCTCTGTGACTGCCCGGAGACCCACAATCCTAGATATAGACCAGTATGCAACACTACCTCCTTCTGGACTGCAATCTAGAAGGATCCTGTTACGCTCACCTGGTCTCTGCGGAGCTGTTGGGGCACGGTTGCAGGCCTCCCTGAACTTGAATCACCCCCTTCAGGCCTCTCCCTCAGTAGAAAAGCTGTGAGCGGTGGCACGTGGTGATACTGCTCCTGCATGGAGAAAAGAGTGTGTGAGTGTGCCAATCTGTGATTGTTGTACCTCTCGAACCCTTCACCCCAGTGTACGGTTTCTGTGAGCATACACCGGCCCATAAAGCTCACCTGTGAATTATGGAAGATAAGCTCTCCGTCCTGATACTTCTGGCAGGGGCGCGTCGAATGGGATCTAGTTCCTTCACTGATCCCTGATAAGGATTAGTCCAGTCCAGCTGCGACTATGCTTCTCCTTATGATTGGTAAGTCTTTCCTGAGCTCTTGTGATGCTGTTTGTTCTGTTTAATGTCTTTATATGGTGCTCCTATTTATGCCCGCAATAATGTCTCTTCTGTTTTTTTTCCCTTAGATGGAAATGCGGCCTCAATACAGCTGTGAGACGTGAGACGTGGCCGGATGGAAGATGGATGCTACCACAATGTTCGACAGCAGGTAAGTGATGGTTAAGAGAAAGCGCAAAGTATGGCGAAGCGCAACCTTAAACTGACAGTTTTTTCAATGTCTAACCTTGTCTTCTGTTTTTCCTTGCAGGCGCTGCTGTCGACGATGGAGCGTGTCGTGCTGCAGTGCCAAGATGAAGATTTCGGCATTCTGGAAAGTGTAAAGATGAATACTTGGTTCGCCGAAGAGATGTACAGGTAAGAACAGCTTCCCCCAGTTGGTAAGCATGCTGGCAGGAAGCAGGATGTCCAGGAAGCAGGATCTTCAAAGGTAAGTCTGACCTCAGGCGACGGTGAGCGTTACGCTGCTTGCAAGTGCAGAATAACGCAAAGCGTCTGTCTTGAGGATCAGGGCAGCTTATATAGCTGAGATCATGGGCACGCCCAATAGGGCCGGCTTACCAGCCACACCCTGCCACTCCTATAGAGTGAGCATGTGCGAAAGGCAATCCATTAGCAGCTACACCCAAGAATACACTTGGGGCTGCTTAATGGAAGGAATGTTCAAGGTTAATGCATCCTGCTTAATGGATGGAATGTTTAAGGTTAATGCATCTGAAGTGCTATGTCCATAATAAAAGCTTTGTGGTGTTAAATGGATGTTCTTGTTTACTTTTGTTCATGAGCCTGTTGCCAAAGGTGACAGGACAGTGTCCACCCAGGTCTCCTGTACATGCGACTCCTGCATGCCTGTGCCCCTGACTTCATGACCATGACAGATCCTTTAAGGAATCCACTTGGAAAGCAGCCTTAGGGGCTGGTTGATGCTCAGCAAGTAGTTGTACATTGATTGTAATCCGTTTTTGGCCTTTTTCATGTGCTCCTGTGGAGGGGTTTGCGTGTTGTTTTGCAATCGTTTTTTGACTAGTGTGTGCTACTCTGGTGGGCTTCTCTTGTATTTCTGTGGCTTCCCATCCCGCTTCTCAGAACAGGTCTGCATCTAGAGTGTACAGTCCTTGTGGTGTACTCCTTTGTTTGTTTTCAGCTTTCTTCCTGTCCCCACCCTCCCCCTTGCAATTGGTTGGAACAGTCAGGTGTGTCTCTGTCTTTGTTCCTGGCAGCCACTTCCACTTACCTTCTGGACTTTTTCCCCTTCTCTGCCGCAACTGTGTCTCCTCTCCCCTGCCTGTGCCCATGATTGGCTGTTTCCCTCCAGGAGGTTGGCCCTTAATGACACCCCCAAGGGAAGCCCCTTCCCATGCAGCCCCTTCGGCTAAGGGCCCCAAGGCAAAAGGCAGTTCCCAATGAAGCAGCTCTAGACTGTGTGTGTCCGTGTTCACCGGAGAAGCCAATAGTCAGCCGTCAACCAGCAGCGACTGACAAGATAGGTGTGGTCTGGGTGGGGAGTACAGCAATCACTGTATTACAAAAAGCCCTGCCTCTCTTATTACCTGCACAACATAAGCATACCGAAATCAGCCAGCTACTAAATAATACCCCTTCACTGCTGTGTAACAAACGCTCAGCGGTACGTATACCTTACACCACGTCTATGGAAACAGGCCGCAGTCACGGCCATCCATCCATGCACCAGAGAATGCAGCTATGGCTATGCCATCCCGGTCAGCAGCGCACATAGCCGTCCACACAAACCCCTGACATACCTCAACACCTCTGCCACTAGCATACAGCGACTACCAACGAAAGTAAAATTCGGTATAGCTGGGCACACATCGAATCTTCAGCAATAGCACTCTATCCTAAACCACTAACAGCGGCCACCCATGTGCCTGACCTCTGGGGTGCTTACTGGAGCCTAGCCAGCCACCTAAATCATAAGCCTGTGAAAATGCACACAAGCATCTCCTAATCTAAACTCTTAGAACCTGCTACACATTGACTGCGGTCACTGAGGGCGTTCCAACCACAAAGCGCATTGAGGCCATACAAATGAGGAAACAGCGCTATATAAATAACGAATAAAATACAATACAAATCATTCCTGACACAAGATGCTTCCCTAGTTTTCATCCTTACTCTCTATTTCTTTTTCTTATACTCTCCATTTACTCTCAAGTATTCCCTCTTTTTAACCACTAATCCAGGAGCCTTTTCCTTACCCTGCTTTAGGGATTAGCAAGAGACCTTCAGTATCCCTTACTCAGTGTCTCACTGGATGCAAGGTCCATAGGCAGGGGTCTAAGCACGTCTTCAGCACTACTATAAGTTCAGGTCTCGGGTCTCACAATTTTCTAACTTTTCCATCAAAACGTTTGTCAGGATACACACTTTTCTATATCCGTAGCTCTTCAAAGGTCTAGGACCCCTTCTCCGGCACTCTTACAGAGTTCGCAAAGCCTCATCTCCGGGTGAGTATTCAAGGCTTCTCGGTGCAGTCGCTCTAGCGCTCTCACAGGGGTCTTCTCTAGAGCTCGCAAGGGAGTCTCAACACCGCTCTTATAGCTCTCTCTCAAAGGCTCTCTTTCTCTTATAGCACTCTTTAGGAGATTCTCAGCACCTCGCTTATAGCGTTCCTCACGTATTTCTAATCAACTCTCTTTGAGTAGTCTCTCAACCTTCTACATGCCTCTCTTCTAACACAGTTTTCTGACAGCCTGAGTGTCACTACACTTCCTCGCTCTATCCCCACAATGGCTCTTCTGGTGTAGCTAAGGCCTTTTTATATTGTTCCAGCTAAGCTACTTCAATTTCATTCTTTGAGGAGCTTCTTCCGACCTCTGGTTTAAAGTGCTCTGGTAATTACGTTTCCAAACCCTCAACTGCATGTATCCGTATGGCTTAATCATTTGAGTCTTTAATACGGCAAAGCACCATTTTGTTTCTTAGTGTTTGCTGGCCTTCAAGTCAGATAGGTATTCTGACGTCCTAAATGTGTCTGTCCTTTACCTCTCATTGATCCAACCTCCCTCATTCATGCATTTCATCCCGGTAGCATCACATGCTCCTTTTGGGCTCCCAGACTCCTCTTCGCTGCTATCTGGTACATGCAAGTACCCTCACGGCAAGTTTTAGTTCACCTAGTCCAGCATCGAATGCTTGACTTTGCCGATGCAGCAGCTCTCTCACAAAGTTCTCAGTGCAAAAGCTGATCAGCATCGAGAGTCTGGATTTTAATCAATGCCTCCAAGTTCAGGATTTTCCAGAACACAGTTCTTACACAACAGGTTTTGATATATGTGAGCCAATAGGTATATAAAAATATTCTTGAAAATGTAGCCATTTGCTTCCTCACTGTTTTTTACCGCAAAAAGCAGGGAGAGGTTTAGGTGAGTCAATTTGCAATGGAAAAAGGGTGGACAGTAGGGGGTCTCCCTCTGCATTTTGTGGCCCAAAAACATTATCAGGAAACAAATGTGGTATAGAAATATTGCAATTAAATTTCTGTGAAAGAAACACTTGAAACCCTTGGTCACAATTTTCTGCTATTTCAATGGGAATATGTAACTGGTTAGCAATTTGGATGAAAGATCACAGATCACTATTGTAGGCCAGTATCACAAATATGTAAATATTTCATGTCAGATGCAGTAATCTGCTATGGATTAATTATTCAGCCTTTCTAATTCTGCCTCTGATCGGTTCAGTAAAATGGAATTGCTTCTCAAATAATGCACATTAAGGATCCAAGATGGCCGCTGCGGAGTCAAGTCACACTCTCCCATGCTCCGCGAAGGCCTACACTAAGGTGGTAACGTAGAAAGCTAAAATCAGACACAAGAAGACCGATTCGTTCCCAAAGGAGGCGGTAGCAAATAACCGAGATACAAGCTGATGCAGATCCCCTACGACACCCCTGATGGAGGGACAGACAAGGAGAACGGGTCGTGTGCGACGCCAGAGCTGGCTGAGCCTGCCCAGCAGGGTAGAGGCGACCTCCGACATCAGAGGGTCCCCCTGGAAGCAGGAGGCATAGCTGGAGGCACCATAGAACAGCACAGTGCCTCGGAAGGGTGCGAGAGATAAGCTCGCCTCCTCCCCACAACAGAGCACCAAGAAGAGCCCCTCAGGCCCGAGGTCGCGGGGGGGAGCCAGGCAAAAGGCTGTGAACGTAAGGAAGCCGGGCCGACAGCCCAAGGAAGAGGCAACCTCCAACACCAGATGCCCCCCGCCGGGTAAGGAGTGACATCTGGAGGACGCAGGGAGGCACGTCGTAGTCATAGAGGGAGCGGGTAAGTGGCCTGTCTCCCCCTGCCATTCGTGCGAGCAGCTGAGGAGCAGTCCGAGGCCCGGAGTGAACAGTTGCCGAGACAAGAAGAACACCCTCCGTCGGAGAAGGTGATGTGAGGAGCGGGACGGACGAGGAGCGCGGCAGAGGGTAAGGAGGAAGCCAGAGCTAGCGAATACCCCCAGGACAAATGGACAGAGAGGTGTGGAACTAGAGGGAACGCGATGAGGGATAGAGTGACCGGCGGAAAGAAGAGAAGGCCCCGGAGCAGGAAGCAAGGCGGGTGAGAGCCTCGATAAAGGGAAGGGAGCCAACGAGCAAGGGGGGAGAGAAGTGAACCCTGAGACGCCGGGGACAATATTTTACAGGCATTATAAAAGCAGCCCAAGACCCTCACTGTCGGGTCAACTGGGGACAACAACCCCTCTCCAGTGGCCCGCTCACCCAAGCCATTAACAAGTGGAACAGGCCTGCAGTAGAACCCCAAAAGGGAAGGGGGCTCAAAGTGTGTAAAGCTGATGGCCACAATAACAGAGTCATAGCGCGGAAAGGCTATAGGTGGCATTTTAGGGAGAAACTGGGCCCCCCAAAACAAACATAAGGAAAACAAGGCCCCAGTGGAGAATAGAGCCTGAAAGAAGATCACCACAAGTGCGAAAGCATCCAAGCTTTATTTGGACTCCCAAACAGGAAGGAGAGCATACGGGGGTACAACAGAAGAGGGAGCCCTACACATACACGGCCCGGGGACCGGAAAAGCCACCGGACCACCGCAGATAACTAAGAAAATAAGGAAAATGTCAGGAAGCAACCTCTGGTGGAGCACACATAAGGGAAGACACGGCTCATGGACACACAGAGTGAGCCCCCTTAAAGCTGTGATGGATAGCCCAATGCCAAGACCTAAAGACAAACAACCCCCACAACACCACTGGAGCCACTAAGGAAACGAAAAAAGGTCCTTTTAAAAAATATTGGCAGTTACACACGGAAGAAGAATCACAAAAAGGGACTGGAACCATGCAGCAGGAATCTCCTGGCTGGGGCACATAACGATGGTGAAGATGGTAACGCTCCCTAGACAATGGTATAAATTCCAGACGCTCCCGATAGCGGTCCCACAGTCATTCTTTAAAGAAATAAACAAGATGGTCACAAAATGTATCAGGCAGAACAAATGCCCTACGGTGGACTTAGACCTGTTAATGGCTCAGGAACAGAGAGGAGGAATAGGACTACCGAACTTGCTTAGGTACTATGAAGCGGCCCAACTGAGGGTGGTACGAGAATCGCTCACAGAAAATAAGGAAAAGGTATGGGCTAGGATGGACAGAGCAGTCACGGGAGGCCCGCTAGCGGGGCTATCATGGCTACCAGGGAAAGATAGACCCCCAAGCGCTCGACGCAGCACGATTCTTCACACTACTTGCAATGTTTAGGGTAAATGGTTAAAGAAAGGACATCTCTCTACCCGTCCCTCCACTTTCACCCCTCTGTTCGAGAATCCATGCTTCACTCCAGGGATGGAAAAGGGTACATTAGAACAATTGCGAAGACAGGGTTGCACAAAAGTGAGAGATATGGTGTGGGAAGGAGAGATAGTGACATTCGAGGACTGTAAATCCAATTGGGTGTGATAGAAGCTGAAAGATACAAGTACATACAACTAAGACACTGGTTGAAACAACCAGAGATACAAAAAGTAATCACATGTCCATTGACGAAATTTTAAAAATATATAACCACTCACTCGGGAGACAAATACTTAACCTCAAGCATCTATGCGATCCTCCAGGGGTGCACAGCAAGAGAGAAATGGCCATTACAAGCGGCATGGGAGGGCTTGGCTAGATCAGAGATTGATGGGGACCGGCGGCAGGTCCTATGGAGGAACATCACATAGCTAACTAGGTCGATACAGTTGATGGAAGCCTGGTACAAGGTGATGCTACAAGGGCATTATAGACCCGAACGACTACAGAAAATGTATAAAACAACACCACGAGAATGTTGGAGGGGCTGCAAGGAGATAGGGGACTGGAGGCACATATGGTGGGATTGCCCCAAGATAAGGGAATTCTGGGAAGAAGTGACCACTCCGATAAAGATCACATTGCCAGAACTGTAAGAGCTCCCCATAGAAAGAAAGCTTTGCAGGCTCCTAGTCCCAGACTGCAACGCAATCCCGAAACCCCGAAAGAGAGTTATGATGTCACTACTCATAACTGCTTGGGTGGTAATAGCAAAGAATTAGAAACAAAAGAACCCTCTGACAAAGTTAGAATGGACACGTACAAAATGGGATATAATGATGGAATGGATTACCTAACGGGTACAAGGGGATGCAGGAACATTCAGACAGATTGGGGAGAGTTGCTGGACTACTTACAAAGTGACTACATGCTAAAGTGGTGCCCACAAAACTTGAGATCACTGGACATAAGATGATCGTATGGGAGTGGTGCACAGGAACCAGATAGTAGAACGAGTAAGGATGTCACACAGTTTAGCCTTGGAGACAATGCGAGACCAAAGTTGGGGGTCGGGGGAGGGTTGGGAGGGAAGGAAGGGAATGGCAGAACGGAGCGAAAATGTGGTAAAAATGTTAATTAAAAGTATATATTTTTTTAATAATGTACATTAAAAGCACATGTTGTTGCACTTTGATGTAACACACCGGGTTTTGAAAGCTGTTACAGCAGTGATCGATGCTTAAAGCTTTAGATTTTTTCGTTGACACAGTGCCATTCAGACTGTTCGCCTGAGCTTTGATAACAAAAAGCAGATTACATTTGTAGCTAATAAATAAGCAAGGAGATCTCCGACTGGACAGTTCGGCTATGATGGTTCCCAACGGTGATTGCCTTATAGGCTTAATCTTTACAGGGCCCAGATCTGACATCTCAATGCAAGGTAATTGTTTCTCTGGTGGCCCATGTGTGAGCTTCTGGTTGTTTACTTTTGGTCCATGATGAGTCATCAGGCTGCTGCTATGGCAACAGAGCATCCTACATGGAAGACTAAATTACATTGCGGTCCAGATCTGATGCAGTGCTACAGAAACATATTCCTGCACTTGTAAAGCATTCTATGCCAAACTCAGTTTGGATCTATCAAAAGATATTCTTCTGGCGTGAAAAGGGTTGGACCCCAAAAAATTGCCAGAGTGGGTTTATGCACTTCGTCTTTCTCTAAAGGCAACCCAGGTCCTTGATTCCAAGCACAGGCGTTCTATCCTCTTGAAATGCCTTTTTAATCCGCTGATTATATCTCTGGATTGAATGCAACACAGCAGGGACTGTCACTATATCCTAGAGGAATGGACATTTTAAAATAGCTCTGCAACTAGGCCACAATCGCAACCATAGGTACAATGCTAGGGTGCAGGAGAGAGTACTATGGCACGTGGAATACATGGATACAAAACAGTCCATGTGTACTACGTGGAGGCATTGCAATTCTTGTTTTAACACCGCAAATAAGACACACACCTGCCATGACATTTGTTCAAATGGTTGTTCAAGTCTACCTGCAGATTGCTCATCTTAGACATATTCCTAGAGACAAGACTGGGGCATTGAAAACGTAATGATATATGGATATGCATGGCAGGTGGACCCAAACGTTGCCATTGCTGCACAAGATCGATGACCGCAGGAAGTCACCTCAGCGAAAGTACAGTGGGCGGCAAGTGCACCCATTCTTTTGAATTCTTATAAATATGTCCGCTAAAAACAATTGTTTAAATTGAGAGCAGTATCTTCCTACTAGTACATCAAGCAAGGGGAAAGTGGAAGCATAGGACATCACAGCATGCAAATTAATCAGTTTATCTGCCTCTTTTTCCGGATTAAAGGTGGGTGACAATAGAGTAAAGTGGAGTACGTTTTCAGGAGACAGGGTAGTTTATTTTGGCCCAAGTTATCTATGGCCTTCCTTCTATAATCCCTATATCTAGTACATGGAGAAAACACAGACTGTGAGAAAGGAACCATAAAAGGCTATGTTCAGCATGAAATTGTAAATGGACACGGCAGGGCTCTGAATGACATCATAGACAACTCAAGGTCCACTCTCGTTGTTTATCAAATGTCAATCAGGACCCTCGAATTGCCACCAGTCAACAATTCTATGACATTTAGTTAAAGGAGGTGGGCAGATTTTTTTGTTATGCTAAGCAATGGCATGTTCTGCTGTGCAGGACTGTTGTGCAAAGACTTTCTGTTAGGATCCATGGGCCTCATTGTGAGTTTGGCGGAAATTCCAACTCATTAACCGTTTCGACCACGGAAGGGAGGCACACCGACCTGCACATTCCGGAGTGGTGGCTATTGTCAAATGAAAATCTTGTAGGCTTTTGATGCAGTTTCAGTGCATATTTCAAGTGTGCCTTTTAAAATCCCTGTCATTGGAGGGTCTGGATGCCACCGCACTTTAACGTCTGTAATTAGACCTAAGCCAGGAAGCAATTCTCCCCTTCAGTCAGGCTTGTCTTGGGTATTTTCTGGATGGGGATGAGTTCAGTTACTATCCCTTATGCGATTGGTTGGGGTAGCAAGAGGGGAGAGAATGATTCATTCTTCAAATGCTATTTGTATAGCATATGCATCTAAAGTGCCTTATATAAAAGAATGTGTATGCAATGATTACCCATCTATAACTGTCCCTAACTGAAAACTCTTGAGTGTTGAGGAACTCCTAAAATGTTATGAGTGTTTATGGCCTGGTGATGATTTCAGATGAATGTTAAAGTGCCTTCCTTAGAGACAGCTACAGAGGAAAGACTGTATTTAACTCTCACGCTTTGATGAGGAATGGTTTCGTTAGTAGAAAGTGATGGTTCCAGCAGTCCCTTAGAGTGAGCACAGAATAGACGCCACATGTGCTTAGAAAGAGCGCAGAATAGACCCCACATGATCACCTGGAGATATATTTTAAAACATTAAATGGGCAAAATAAAAAAAGCGTCAAAATATGCATGAAAGTTATAGGGAACACACATCATTTTGGGCTCGGAGGGGGATCTGGGGTGATGTGCAACCCGGTAAAGGTTAATGGGGGATTTCACAGATCACCTCTGCCTGTCCCTGTGGTATTGTGCTCCCAAGGATAGCTACTGCTCCAGCAGGGACATTTGTACTCCCAGGGAACTCGAACATTTTCTCACGCTCAGAGCTCGCGAATGAAAGCATATGCGCAATGGAAACCTGCTGGGGGCTATATCTCATACACTGCCAATGACCATACCCAGAGGAGAGAACGCAGGTAGCCTGTTGAGGGCTGTGCAGTATACACTGGAAGAAAGCATTCGCCCAAGCGGGCTACCCCTACCTTTGGGGTTGAAATAGCACAGCTACCCTAATCTAGGGGGAGGAAATACTTGCTGGTATGAGTGCGTCCAAGGGTATGACTACTGGCCTTGCAAAGGGAGAAATGCGACTAGAGGGGGATATCCTTTCCCAAATCTGTACTTAAACCAAGGGGGAGGAGAAATACTTGCTGGTATGAATGTGTCAAAGACATCTGCCTGGCCCAGGGGGATGCTCCATGACTCAAGAGTGATAATATCTAAGCCTGACATGTACCCTAAAGCAAAGGAGGTAAATACTTGCTGGGAGATGAAGTCAAGAAGCAAGGGGGCTGCTATATCACAGGGACTGCAAAGACAAAAAGTTAGTGGGGTGCTATATTCCTGTGACAGTGCATTTGAATAGGAAATCCTGAAAGGATGGTTGGTCCCTTATATAGATCATTGCACAATTTAAGTAAACCCACCCTTGACACCTCTGATATAGTTATAAGTCTTGTGTTATGGTAGATATGTAAACGAAAAAGGGGTGCATGGCTATTCCCTGACCTTTCCAGGTGCTACAAGGCAATATAACAATTTGTAGGGCGGCCCCGGTTTTTAACAGAACACACAGACAATTTGGATAGTTTTTAGAGCAAAGGTCACCCACTTGTGTATTAATACAGACAATTCGGTGAATTTTAGACATACAGGGTAGCGTAATGAAACTAGAACATTCCCAACAAAAAACATAATGTGTTAAACAAATTGGTTTATTTAAAACACAACAGGGATTAATAACATGTAACCCTTTGTATCTTGTAAAAGGGAATAAAATGGAGTTATCTTGAATTAAACAACAAACTTTTTATGCCCACTGGGCATAAATAAACAATGAGAGTAAACAAAATAGTGTTTCGGCCTCAAGCAATTTGAGTAGCCTTAATTTTAACGGCCTTCATCAGGACTGGAATTGTGGTGGGGTTCTTCACAGTCTGTACTGTCGATCTATAACAAAATAAATATGTGACAATTCAGTGTTCTGTATAAGAGATAGACATGAAACTAGCTCTAAATGTAGCTGCAGTTAGACCCCAAAGGGTTAACCTTGCCCTGCTCAATAGTTGTGGCACGAGATGTTGTACTAACATGACCAAAGTACGTGCATGAAGCGACGCTGATGATGCAGTGAGACACCCATCAAGATTACAGAAACAAAAACAAGAAAGAGGGTGGGCTATAGTTACTAAGATCCTCTCTACTTGGGACGATGACTTGTAAGCCTGAAGGCTATGGTGGTGCGGGTATTCACTTACCCTCGCTGGAGGGGAGGACCTCATATGTTACTGTGCCATCAGGGTTTCCTTCTAGATGGCTGGAACCGCTGTCTGTTGATCACACCAAGATAAATGAGTGCCAGAGGGTAGGCGCTCCTACGGGAACAATTAAATGCCACGTATAGGTAAAGGCAACCAATCCGAGGTGCAATGCTCACCATTCCAGTTCGGATATAAAAGGCGATCGTTGCAGTATAAATAAATAAGTGGCCGTAGTGAAAGACAATTGTAGCCCTTACCTGTGTGCAGCGTAGCAGATAGTGCGCAGAGCGTCCGTGTCATGGTAACGGCCGCGGAGCTCCGTGCTTAACGTTTTGTATACAAGAACCCGTTGCTATGGCTACTAGGGTTGCCATACCTGCGGTCTGTTAATACAGCAAAGGAATCAGCCATCTTGTAAGGGATTGTAATGGTATAGTCCCTATTCGCATTCAAGGCCCTCAAAGGGGTACAAAATGATGGGAGCAGAGTGAACGTGCCTAGCTCAGAGGTATGATGTAACTGTAATAATGGTGCACTTTTAAACACAGATAAGTAAGCAACTACGGCCCCTGAGTACATATCAAGTATTACAATGCTGGATGGCACGTGAATGGATGCCCCATGGACATGGCACATGACATAATTAAAAATGAGTTATACAGTTTCTGTAGACAATGAGGCAAAATGTCCACAGGTATGGCAAAACGTACAATAAGTGGTGACCGTGCAGGCGACAGAGCCTGTTGTTAGTCCTTAACATTACATAATTGCCTGACTAAAATGGCATCCATTATGAGTTATATATGGGATACATTACTCACCGTAATCGTATTTCTGATGCTTGTATCTGCTTAGATTCACCTGCTGTGCATAGGCCGACATCTAGTGGAAGCTGCGGAGTATTACAGTTTGTTTTTCGAAACTCGAAAATGGGCGTCGACACAGGGCGTGCCAGTAATACTATCCCTAGTGTGACGTCCACTGTACCCAAGATCCCTCACGCGTCTAGGATCCTCAGATTGTATTTTTTCTGACATGAGGTAGCATGAGGAGTAGCGTGAGTACAGGTAATCCAAGCAGATAGACAGAAAGGTAAGACTACAAGCAATCATGCGCCTTCTCTCAGAGGGGAGGAAGGGTGGGTCGCATGTGAATCTAAGCAGATACAAGCATCAGAAATACAATTACGGTGAGTAATGTATCCCTTCTGAGGCTTGTGGAATCTGCTTAGATCACATGCTGTGCATAGATTAGCGAGCAGTACCTGAAGAAGGAGGTGGGATGTGAGAAGGGTCATGAGCAAATAATTGTCTTAGAACCGCTTGTCCCACTTGTGTATCTGCCTTGGAATGGGTGTCAATGCAGTAATGCTGAGTAAAAGTGTGAATAGAGCTCCAAGTAGCTGCTTTGCAAATGGTGTCAAGGGGTACATTTGCAATGAAAGCCAGAGTGGCACCAATGCCTCTAGTAGAGTGGGCTCTTGGTGTGAAAGGCAGAGTTCTTTCAGAGAGTGAGTAACACAGCTGGATCCAGTTAATAATCCACTTCGAGATGGCGCCTTTAGAGACGCGATCCCCCTCTCTGCCTGTAGCTACGGAGACAAACAGTTGATCTGTTTTTCTTAGCGGTCTGGTTTTATTTACATAGTAGAGGACCGCCCTACGCACATCTAGGGTGTGTAGTTTCACCTCAGCCGAGCTTTGCGGGTCCTGGAAGAAAGCCGGAAGCTCGATGGACTGGTTTACATGGAATTTAGATATAAATTTAGGTGAGAACCTAGGGTTTGTGCGTAAAACCAGTTTGTCTTTATGGACAGTAAAGAAGGGATCCTGCACTGACAGAGCCTGAATTTCACTGACCCTTCTTATAGAAGTAATAGCTACTAAGAAGGCCGTTTTATAAGTCAGGTGTTTGAGACTGCTTTTATGCATGGGTTCGAAAGGGGGGCCCATGAGCTTGGCTAGCACCACATTAAGGTCCCACCCTGGTGGTGGGTTTGAAATAGGAGGGTGAAGTCTCTTTACTCCTTCCATGAAGGCTTTAACTACTGGTACTTTCCGCCACGAAACCTTGCTATGGGAAGTGGTGTAAGCCGACAGGGCTGCCAGGTGTACTTTCAGTGAGTTAAAAACCAATCCTGCATCCAGCAGGTGGAGCATGTATGTAACAATAGTGGAAGGAGTGCAATCAACTGGGTTGATTTGTCTACTCTGGCACCAGATAACGAACCTCTTCCACTTGTCAAAGTAACAGTGCCTTGTGTTTGGTTTCCTAGATTCCTTTAGGATGTCCATACACCTCTGTGGCAAATTCAGATGTCCAAACTCTATGACCTCAGGAGCCATGCTGCCAGGTTCATTGATTTGGGTTGCTGGTGCACTTTTTGACCTTGGTGCTGGGACAGTAGGTTGTACCAGGATGGAAGTTTGATGGGCTCGCACACCGCCATCCTGCGTAGGTGTGGGAACCACGGTTGTCTTGCCCACATGGGAGCAACTAGGACGAGCGTCATCGACTCTCTGTTCATCTTGTTCACCACTTTCCTGATGAGAGGAGTTGGTGGAAAAGCGTACGCAAACATCCCTGACCAGTTCATCCACAGGGCGTTCCCCTGGGAGTCTGGTTGGGGGAACCTGGATGCAAATCCTGGCCATTGTTTGTTTTCGCTTGTGGCAAATAAGTCTATAGTGGGGAAACCCCACTGAGAGAAGATATCTTCTACGACCTCTCTGTGTAGAACCCATTCGGGTTCCTCTGGGAGGGAGTCTCTGCTCAGAGCATCCGCTAGGGAATTGAGCTCCCCTGGAACATGTTGTGATGACAGATAGATGTTCCGTCTGAGTGCCCATATCCTGATTTTCTGGGCAAGCTTGGACAGATTTGGCGAGCGAGTCCCTCCTTGCTTGTTCAGGTAGAACATGGCTGTTGTGCTGTCCGTCCGGATTTGCACTGACAGGTTTAGTAGGTGGGGCTCGAACGCCTGAAGCGCTCTGAATACTGCCAGAAGCTCTAGCAGGTTGATGTGGTTCTTGGCCACTGAGTGAGACCAGAGACCCTGAGCTGTGTGGTAGAGATGGTGAGCTCCCCACCCCGTCAGACATGCATCTGTAGTGACTACTGCCTGTACCTCGGGATCGTAAAAGGGTTTCCTCTGTGCGAGATTCTCTCTTGTCCACCAGTGAAGGCTTTGTACCAGTGTTGACGAAACGACCACTAGATCGTCTTACTGACCACTTGCCTGAGACCACTGTTTCGCCAACCATTCCTGCATGGGACGCATGCGCAGGCATGCGTGGGGGACGAGGTAAATACATGACGCCATCATGCCCAGTAAACGCATTGCTTTGAGTACCGTTATTTGTTGACCGGACTGATAATGCGGAATTTGCAGTAGTATATTCCAAATTCTTTCTTCTGAAGGAAAGGTCAACCCCTCTTGGGTATCTAGGATAGCTCCTAGAAACTGTTTTGAGGTGCTTGGCACCAGGCTTGACTTTTTCTCGTTGATTGAGAAGCCTAACTCGTGGAGGAGGTCAATAGTCCTTTGAATGTTTGTCCTGCAAATTCCTGGGGTTTCCCCCGTTATGAGCCAGTCGTCCAGATAAGGGTACACTGGGACTGCCTCCCTGCGTAGGTGTGCAGCTGCCACCGCCAGTACTTTGGTGAATACCCTTGGTGCTGAAGCTATCCCGAAGGGCAGTACCTTGAATTGGTAGTGTCGACTGTCCACCTTGAATCGCAAGTACTTTCTGTGCGGTGGGAACATGGAAATATGAAAATAAGCATCTTTCATATCCAAGGTTGCCATGTAATCCCCCTTTTTTAGGAGGGGGATTACCTCTTGTAGCGTGGTCATACAAAATTTTTGGGGCTTGACATACTTGTTGGCAGGCCGTAAGTCCAATACTGGGCGCATTGTCAAATCTTTCTTTGGCACAAGGAAGTAAGTTGAATAAATACCCTTGTTTACCTGGTGTCCCGGGACGAGTTGTATCGCGTCCTTTTCTAGCAGAATGGCGATCTCCTCGAGGAGAATCTTCTGATGTTCTAAAGAGTGTACTCTTTGTCGTGGAGGATGGTTCTGGGGACGCTGCAGTAGCTCTATACAATATCCTGTGGATACTGTTGACAGCACCCATCTGTCTGATGGGATCCCTTCCCAAGCCTGGGTGAAGTTGGAAATGCGTCCCCCTACTGGGGTTGCGTGAGAAGGGACCCTGAACTGAGCGTCACTGCTTTGGTGGAGGCGTGCCGCCTCCCTTGCTGGGGCTGCCTCTGCCTTTACCACGACCTCTCCTATTACCTCTGCCGTAACCCTGGGTAGACTGTTGGTTGTTGTTCCACTGTGTACCCTGCCCCTGGGAATAGTTAGATCCTCTCTGTGAATTTTGGCCGCGTGGGCGACGAAAATTACTATTCCCTCTCTGGTTAGGGGGTTTATTGGTTAACTGGCCAAGGGACTTGAGTGTTTCGTATTCGTCCTTGGCATTTTTCAGTGCGTCTTCGACCGCCTTACCAAACAACAGATCGGTTTCCACCGGTTTGTCCAACAATGATGCCTGGGTTTCTGCCTTAAAACCAGACTGCCGTAACCACGCATGTCTCTTGATAACAGTGCCCTCCGCTATCAAACTGCCTGCGTTGTCCGCGGCGTCGAAGGTTGCTTTCAAAATGCAACCAGACACGGCTCTACCCTCTGCAGAAATCCGAGCTAACTGGCCCTTTAAAGGTTCAGGAGCAGAGGCTATGAGTGCCGCGACTTCTTCCCACTGATGGCAGTTGTAGCTGGCCAACAGGGTGGTGGAGTTAGCAATCCTTGCTTGATAGGCGGACGTTGAGGCTACTTTCCTGCCGAAACCGTATAGTTTTTTGCTCTCCTTGTCGGGAGGAGCTTCGGACGATGACAAGGGTGTTCCAGCCCTCTTACGAGTGTTGGTGACAACTAGGGAGTCTGGCTTCAGATGTCCTCTTATATAGAGAGGGTCAGACTGGGCCGCCCTGAAAAGTTTTTCAACCCTGGGATTGACTGCTCTGGTGAGGTTCGGGTTCACCAGGGACGGGTCTATTCTCCGCTGAATGGACTTAAGGATAGGGATGGTCTGGGCAACAGGTCTCCTTTCTCCCACTAACTCTTCTGCGAAGTCCCTTTCCTCCTGGACACCGTGGGTGTCAATGTGGAAATGTTGTGCTGCGCGAGCGAGAACCTCATTTAGGAGGGGTTGGTTATCGACCGGGGAGTCGGTAACCGGGGCTTCATTCACTACCGGGGAATCTACTCTGTATGTTTCCGGGTCCTCCTCTTCTTGTTCCTGGTCCTCATCATCCCCATAGAAGAGCAAACCGGGACGGGCTACTATCATACCAAATTCTTGGTCCTTACCAAAGGAAGCTTCTCCTTGATACCGTGAGTATGGTCTTGCGTAAGGTTGTACCTCGAAGGGTTCTGACCTCATCGGAGTTTCAAACCGGGGCTTCTTACTCGGGGGGATAGGATCAGTAGAGCCTGAGGGTGTGGGCCCTTGTGGATCATACGAGAGGAAATGTTCTGGATTTTTATCATAAAAATCAGCCAAAGACGACATTCTTGACATAACCCTATCTATGTCTTCACTGGACCATTTCTTGGAACTGGGAATGACTCTCTCAGCAAGTCTATGGGATTTATCTTGAGTAGCTTTGCTGGTTGTAGACCTATCAGCAGACCTGGTTTTGTCTGTCTGTTTAGGGGGAGTGGAGTGTTTCACAGGTGTGGAAGGATGCACAGGTAGACGCCGTAATGCCCTCGCCGTCCGAAAGTACGGCGTTGCTGCCGTCGCTGAAGGCGCCCTCCGCTGCCATGGCCGCCTGCCTGGCGTGGTGGACCCAACGCTTCGTCGAAGGGTCCTTAAGTGTCTTAGGTTTAAACCTACTACACGCTCTGCAGTTCGCTTCGGGGTGGTCCCTCGGCAAGCAGAGATTGCATGTGGCATGCCTGTCGACCCAAGGGTATTTGCGATTGCACTTGGGGCAGAATTGAAAAGGGGTACCCTCCATACGCACCTTGAGGCAGCGGGCTGTTAAGTGTAGGAAATGTATAAGGTGTACCTATATACTAAGAGTGTAGAGTATGTACCACCCCCCACTCTCCCTACTTGCAGGGCCGAGGCCAGCGGCCTTCCAGGCCCGGGCCGAGGCCAGCGGCCTTCCGAGGCCCAAATCCGTCGTGCAGCAGCCGACGGTCGATTTCTTCTCCAGCCGGCGTTGAGTGTCGAAGTTCGACGTTGGGGTGGGGAAGGATGTCAATAGATTATTATTTTAAATTTTAGCAAAAGTATGGTTAAGGCCAGGGGACTCCGCGAAATGCTTCCGACCAGTATGGCGGAAAAAAACAATCTGAGGATCCTAGACGCGTGAGGGATCTTGGGTACAGTGGACGTCACACTAGGGATAGTATTATTGGCACGCCCTGTGTCGACGCCCATTTTCGAGTTTCGAAAAACAAACTGTAATACTCCTCAGCTTCCACTAGATGTCGGCCTATGCACAGCATGTGATCTAAGCAGATTCCACAAGCCTCAGAAATATATATATATATATATATATATATATAAAATGTTGCAGTACCTATTATAGTTAGTTTTCATAGCCCTGAGGGCTGACTGAATATGGGAAAATATTAACTATTACATTTGGCCCACAAACATATGTGTACATAATGTGGGGAAAGATGGTGTTTCTCAGTTTTATGGTCTAGTGACAGAATATGCACTTATTGTCCCTAATCTCCATGGATGGACGACCTACATTTATCATCAAATAGTTGGTTAACAGAGATGTATGTCCAAGGTGTTACTTCCTTTGTGGGCATCATCACCTTACTGTGTACATAAAGGCAATGAAACAAGAGGCTATCCTGTCTGTGTATCCACCTTTGTTCAAGTTCTTTGAAACGTTTATCGGAGTCACCCCCTCTCATACTGGTGCTCACTGTTTGTAGTACGAACCAGAACATGTTGCAGTCTGTATGATGTAATTTCTTATAGTGTTCCACAAGTGGTTTTTCTGTGATCAGATGTCGGATGCAGGAGCGGTACTCCGAGATCCTTTGTTTAATTGGTCTTGTAGTTTTGCCGACATACATCAGTTTCCATGGACATTGGATGGCATACAATACCATTTTACTGTTGCAGTTAGTATGCGTGTTTAAATTCCAATGGAAAGTGCTGTGATCAAATGTGAGTATGTTATCTGTAAATTGGCATACTACACATTTCTCACATTTTTGGTGGCCTTTTATGGCTGGAAGGCCCCATGTTCTCTCTTTTGTTGCTCTTGGTCGATGTCTCTATATGTATATACCAAATGTTCACTCAGGTTTATGTTCTTTTTAAATGTGAACACTGGTTTCCTAGATAGAGTACCATTATTCTTGATCAAATGCCAGTTCTTGTTAATGGAAGTTTTTAGGATATTGTTTATTGGACTGTATGTTATGACACACACTAATCGCTTCAGTTGATGTTTTGATTGCGAAGTCAAACAAACTTCCCTGGGAGTATTAGCCGCTCTTCTTCAAGTTTGTTTGATAGTTTTTTTGGGGTAGTCTCTTTGTAGAAGTCGCAATTGTAGACCTTCTGCATGTTTGAAAAAAGTTTCCTGGGCAGTGTAGTTACTCCGAATCGGGAGGATTTGCCCATACGGTAAATTGTGTTTTAATCCTATCAGGTGGCAGCTGTTGAAATGTAACAGACTATTGCGGTCTGTCATTTTGTGGAATAATTCTGTTTTCAAAACCTGTCCTCCTTTGTAAATATGGAGGTCCAGGAAATCTATTGCATTATGGTTCCATGTCATGGTGAACTTGATGTTACGATCTCGTAGGTTCAGCCATGTGAAGAATGCTGCAAGTTGTTCCTCTGTGCCTGTCCAAATGAGAAGGACATCGTCGTCGTATCGTTTCCAAATTTAGATCCAAAGTTTATGTGGATTGGCATCTGTATAAATGTGCTTACTTTCATAGTCAGCCATGAACAAATTTGCTATATCATGAACAAAAGTAGCGCCCATGCTTACACCCTTGATTTGTCTAAACCACTTGTTTTTAAACGAAATTATTTTTTTCCGTCATCGCAAGGCGGCTACATTCTAAGATGAAGGATGTGGGCACTGAGTTGTTGTCTGCTCTCCTTTCTAGAACATGGTATAGTACTTCCAAACATTCAATATGTTCCCTGGCCAATTGTTTATATTGCCTTGTAGCACCTGAAAAGGTCAGGGAGTAGCCAGGCGCCCCTTTTTCATTTACATATTTAGCAGAGCCTGCGGTTGTGGGGCAACGAGACTATTGTCTAAAAAAATACCAAGCAATGGAAAATATCAATATTGTCTCCTACACGGATGAACATTACCTAAGACTGATAGGTGCTCCCACGTCGTTGGGTACAGACCAGATATAATTAGCCAAAGGTCTGACACAAAACAAACTCGACATTATCAATCAGAAAAAGAAAAAGCTGATTAGGACGGAAACACATGGTAAGTTCATGCTTGAATATCTCAAAGCCGGAATCATCCCAAAAGGATTACAAATGAAAAAAATCCTGAGAGTGTTCCTTCGACAATCCCAAAATTGAATTTTAGTGGAGTCGGCAATAAATGCAGCAGGGATTGGCTAACCTTAATAATAGACACGGCAGAAGAAGAATTTAAATTACAGGATGAACAACTAGCTGATCTAGAAAAAGTATTTGCAGAAAATCTCACTATAAAAGATTCCAAGAGAACTCCTTGGAGAAGAGATAATCAAATTCAAACAAACCATGATAGACAAGAAAGTTTCCAAACTGAAGAAAGATCTATCCAACTACAAGGAAGAAAGAACTTATCCATACTTGAAAGAAGAATTCTATGTTCAACAGTAACAATAGGGAGGTAATAACAGATGGAACAGGTTCGTAACGTTCTCAGCCACATCAGGCTCGTCAAGTGACAGTGACCAGGGAGCTCAAACAACAAGGAGTCTTTCGGGGACCACCCTTACAGCAACAATTGTTTCAGAGAGGGGTCCGAAGGGGTCACAACAAAGACAGCCTTCAGGACAGAGGATGAGGACCCGACAATGGTACTCCAACCAGTAGATTACAAAACCATACCTATTTTTAACTTGTCTTCTCATAACCTCATTTACATGGAAGCACAACTTTTAAGTAAAAGACTTGCTTTCCTGACAGCCACGAAGGAAAAGCCTTTTGAAACTGAATTGGAACTGAAAAGATTTTTTAGAAATTATAGACTAAACATTTTTTTTCAGGTCTACATTCCAAAACATCAAGCAGATAGACAATGTGAACACAACGGTAAGGGAGAAAACTATCTGGCTTCAAAACTAAATCTAATTTTGAACCCCCTCCATCCACTATACCTTTGGAATTCACCATGTTTGAGAACATGGTCACTAAAAAGGTCCTTGAGAGCATCAGTAAAGCAAATTACTATTGTGATAACATCACGAATGTAGAGAGGATGACTTTACAAACTCTGAGCATGGATGACACTATCATCACAAAACCAGCAGACAAAGGAGGAAGAATTGTGATTCTCAACACATATGACTATGAAGCTGAAGGCACCTGTCTACTCTCAGATACTCAGGCTTACCAGGAATTAGATATCAATCCGACTACTAAACTGAAGGAGGAGATAAAAAACCTTACCACACAAGCAGAAACCAAGGGTAGAATCTGCGCGGATGAAACATCGTTCCTTAATAAAAAACAACCCCATGACCAGCTTTCTACATACTCCGAAAGATACACACAAATCCCAATAATCCACCGGGATGTCCTATTGTATCAGCCTGTGATTCTTTGTTAGAACCCCTTTCCCTATACACAGACTTCTTCCTCAAACCATTTGTCATCTAAATGGAGTCTTTCATTAAAGGCACAACTCAGGCCCTCATAATACTAAAGATGGTAGTGGTGGGACAATCATGCATACTAGTCACAATGGACATATAAGCATTATATACCTCGATCCCACAAATGGAATATTTGGAAGTACTATGCCATGCTCTAGAAAGGAAAGCAGACACCAAGGCGATGTCCACATCTTTCATCCTAGAATGTAGCCGCCTTGCGATGCCAGAAAATGTTTTCTTGTTTAAAAATAAGTGGTTTAAACAAATCAGGGGTGCAAGCATGGGTGCTACTTTTGCTCCAGATATAGCAAATGTGTTCACGGCTGACTATACAGATGCCAATCCATATAAACTTTGGATCCAAATTTGGAACCAATACATCGACAATGTCCTTCTCATTCAGGCACAGAGAAACCACTTGCAGCATTCTTCACATGTCTGAACCTACGAGATCGTAACATCAAGTGCACCATGACATGGAACCATAATGCAATAGATTTCCTGGACCTCCATATTTACAAAGAAGGACAAGTTTTGAAAACGGAATTATTCTGCAAAACAACAGACACAATAGTCTGTTACATTTCAACAGCTACCACCGATAGTATTAAAACACAATTTATTGTACAGACAATTTCCCATGGATTCGGAGGAACTGCACCGACCAGGAAACAATCAAACCAACTCGATAAAAATAGCAGCTAATACTCCCAGGAAAGTTTGTTTGACTTTGTAATCTAAAGATCCACTGAAGCGATTAGTGTGTGTCACAATTTACAGTCCAATAATCTAAAAAATTCCATCAACAAGAACTGCCATTTGATCAAGAATAATGGTACTCTATCTAGGAGACCAGTGTTCGCATTTAAAAAGAACAGGAACCTGAGGGAACATTTGGTACACACGTATAGAGACACCGGACCAAGAGCAACAATGGAGAGAACATGGGGCCTTCAAGCCATAGAAGCCAGCACAAATGTGGGAAATGCATAGCATGCCAATTTACAGATAAAAACTCACATTTGATCACAGCACTTTCCATTGGAATTTCAACATGCATACTAACTGCAACAGTAAAATGGTAGTGTATACCATCCAATGTCCCTGCAAACCGATATATGTCAGCAAAACTACAAGACCAATTAAACAAATGATCTCGGAGCACCGCTCTTGCATCTGACATCTGGTCACAAACAAACCACTCGTGGAACACTACAAGAAATTAAATCATACAAACCGCAACATTTTCTGGTTCGTACTATAAACAGTGAGCACCAGTATGAGGGGGGTGACTCCAATAAACATTTGAAAGAACTTGAACAAAGGTGGATACACAGACTGGATAGCATCCGCCATGGTCTAAACATTGCCATGGAATGGTTTACTCAACAGATAATGTGAATCTCGTTTCATTGCCTTTATGTACACAGTAAGGTGATGATGTCCATGAAGGAAATAACACCTTGGACATACATCTCTGTTAACCAAATATTTGATGGTATACGTAGGACGTCCATCCATGAATATTAGGTACCGTATCTGCATATTCTGTCACTACGAACCTTCATGTTCGTTTGAACTATCATGAACACTCTACTTTTGGAAGAGATCATCCTTGCACGGTTGGTTTAGGTGGTTAGGAACAGAAGAAGGCTTTTGGAGACACGACAGAGACATTTTTTTAGTTTTGGATATTTTCACTAGTTTTCTTTGAGGCAGGGAAACCCCATCTATCTTCAGGAATGTCAAGGTACTTTTTCCAACCCTTTCTTGGTTAATAAAATCTATACCCTAAAACATGCCACCATTGTGTCTGAGCCTTACTTCTGCACCCTTTCACTGCCCACAAGTTGTGGGTATACTTTGCAAGAGCACAAGCTGCATTAATAGCTTTAAGCCCCATAACCCCCAATGAAAAACCTTCTTTGCTAGTGCGCCAATCTTTTTACCATACCGGTCTGTGGAAAGTGTCAGTAACATGCTCAATTGTGCCCTTGATGTGGCTGCTTGGACAATGAGACTATCTTGGCATAGATACGTTGACCAGAATGCTGGGTCTGTCAAAGCAGGCCTATATTTCTTTATCAGTTCCATGCTCACCACCGGTGCAGAGGATGGTCTTTCACACTTGTTTAAGATTTGATTTTTCAAGGCTGTGTGGAAAGGTAGCACTGGATCCTTTGGCGGACCTTTGCTTAGTAGATCTGTTTGACTGTACTCAGTGACAGGCCTCAAAGCATCAGACACCTCCGACATCACCTGCGTGTATTTAGCCCTAATTGGGGGTGTATGGATTGGATTGCATTAGGTCAAGTTCTGGGGAAGTGTCGAGGCTACTTGTGCCCCTCAAGTTGCTTGCCAAGTGAGCTTCTCTTGCCTCCTCCAATAATAAATCCTCTGTGAGGTGTGATTGCACTCCCTAGAGAGGTACAAATACCCTCATCATCAAAGACAGACTGGAAGAATTGTATTAACTCTATCCTCGACTTCAAGAAGTACCAACATTCCAAAGTAGAACTGGACACCACTCTCGACAACAATGGGTCCTTCGATGCAAGGGGGTGGTGCTTGGGGATTTAGAGGCAAAGCACACTACAATCAATTTGGATGACCTCTCCTTCAACACTTTCGGGTCATCAATTGACACAACCTGCATTCCACAACTTCATGTTCGGCTCCAAGGCACCAAAGACATCTGCTGTGCAGACTGGTTAGCAACATCATGGCGTTGCAGTCTGTACATCGTTTAAAGCCTACTGGCTTAGGTGTGGACATTTCAATACAAACAAAGAATTTCTCTCAGGTGAGTAGAGCGCTCCATGAAGCACGTGTAGCGCGTCGAAAAAGGTAATGAGGTCACGAGGTGCAGTGTGAGCTATATGTATGGACGTTGACATCAAATTCATCATTGCGGAAGGCATGCATCGAGGGATCCTGACACGGAGGTCGCACAGCATCCCTGCTGGTGAATAGTTTTCCCTTATCAGATGAAGCTGCAGGACTATATCTAAGATGGGGAGTCTGTGGGAGTACACTATGCATTAGAAACTGAGTTAACAATATGGTTTTGGGAGTGGCAGAAAGTGAGGTTTTGATTCTATGGGACTCTGGGTAAAGGATGTCGGATGAAGATAAATAAAAAAAAGTTCTCACATCTTGGATGGGGAGTGGTGATGCAAAGGGGTGGAAACTGATTTGGGGCAGTGGAGATAACGGCTGAAAAATGACTGGTGGGTCTTCCTCACTTAACTAGTCAGATTCAATATTAAAGTTATTTCCTGTGTTACAAATAAGATATGATCGAGAACACTTTAGAAGGAGGAGAGGAATGATTGAAGGCAATGAGTATTTGTGGATATACATATCATGATATAAATGACAGAGGTGGATACAAGCTAACTAGGGTTCTTAGAATGAAGTGGAACAAGGCAATTTCCCACTCATAATTTCGTCACTACTGCAAGATACTGTATGGAATCTGTGAGCATGCAAAAGCTGTCAAGAACTCATTTCAGGCTACTTGTTTCAGTTCTGTTGTTCTTATAAGAAATTAATTACAAGACTTATTCTGTAAAATGGTGTCTCTGTCAAGCGCTGTGCATAAAATGCTTTCCAAAATCATGTTTCTTTCAGCACAAGTTAATCTGCGTTTCAGTGCACCGTCTGCTTAATTATAGCCTCTTGTGAGAGCCAAATATCCACTTAAGAATACTAATGTGCTCCCTCTGCTAGGTAGGGGACTTTGGTGGCCTGTAGATCATTTTTATTTTCTAAACAGTTTGAACACCTGTCATTTGCTGTGTTCCTCTCTCTGAATACATGTTAAATGCTCAAAGCAGGATAAAAGACTCCATACTAAATCGCAGCTAGAATGGTAATTAGAACTGATGGAAGACTAATGGGGTGTCACTTCTAAGGCGAAGGAGGCAACATCTGTTTCAAGGGTAACTGCTCTAGGAAACAATGTGATCCCTATTTAACAGGGCTATGCAGAACATGTTGACCACCTTTTTATTTCTAGACAAATGCTATTTCTTTCCTATTTCACAGGCAAAAGTATGCATGAATTAGACTGAGTAAATCACTGGCAGACTCTTGCACTTAATCCCCATTACTCCAGTATCGTGGGATGTCCATTGCCCGCTATAGGGGCCTTTGCATTTGTCTTCGACAGCATAAAAACACAGAAAAAGAAAAGCTGCACTGGCACTTGGGTGACCATGCCCTCTCTTTCTGCCAGTTTCCTTTCTTGAGTCCTTTTTCTCTCTGCCAATCAGATGAGGTCTCTATTATATAATGACACAGGTCGATCGGAAGGTAAGTCGTTCGTAGGAGTGGGGAACAGAAATATGTGAGCAACACAAGCAAGTAACTTACAAATACTTCTATGATCATTACTCTACCTCTAGACTTGCGACAGATTATAAAAGAATCCTTAGAAAGCAGGAGGATGCCCATTAGTGCGATAACTCCGCTAATTATGTTTTTTGGTACAGTCTGACCAAATTGCACATTAGTTGCTAAGGTCTTGTTTCGTTTGTAGTGTCTTCATAATATGTGAGGAGGGGGTCGCATTGCTAGCCTGCAGACAACATGCAATGGCACATGGCTATGAAATGCCACTGATGCCACTTTAGCCCAAACAATGTGAGCCTGCGTGCATAATGGAGGCGGACGGCAGCTGCTCACCTAGTAGCCGTAAATCTAAAAGACATCCCCAAGCGAACAACAGATGCCCTTGCTTCTGCTTTGCTAAGGGAATACCCCCAGGGACAACTGTGAAAGAGTACTGTGTGGGAAAAGCCAAAGACTGAAACCAGAAGGTATTTATCCAGTTGTTTTTTTAACAATTAGGAATAACAGCCGCACTCAAGTTATTATAATAGTGAGCAGAACTTTCTTATGGATGTACCTCCCCTGGATTCCTCTTCTTCGATATTCCATCCAATCGCAAGCTTCCCCAACTGGGATGAAATGATTGAAGGTCTCTTCATAAAGGTTTTGGGCCATTATGGGGACTGCTGAGGAAGTGCCACCACCCCTCTGAGCTACAAAGCCTCTGCATTGGTGGGGGGACAGTGCTCCTGCTGCTTGCCAGAGGGTGCCTGCTCTATACTATGGCGGGTGAAAGAAGCAAAGCGTCGAGAACTTCGACCCCGCATGGCTCAGCTGGAAGACTGCTGTGTAGTCAGGACTATGGACTTGGATGTGGCTTTCTATGCCTGACATATTTGGAGGGACTCATCCGTTTTAACCACAATGAGGTTGTGCTCATTAAAAGGGCACATCCAGCAGCTTTGTCTGAATGTCCGGGGTGAAACCAGATGGTCCCATCCTTGGGCATCTCCTTAGGACCAACCTCATTTATATGACATGTGCCACACAATCGACCGTGCCAAGGCCAGATTGCAAGATCAAGCATTTGCCTCTTTGACATCCTTCATGTTGAAGCCCTCCATCTCCTTGGCAGGGACATTATCTGCTGCCACTGAGATAACATTTGAGTCCAAAGCAGTATTTGGCAAGCATGCATGATGCATTCATGACTCTCAGAGCGAGGCTGGCTGGTGTGACAACCTTGGGTCCATAGGCACCTAGCCTTTTTCTCTCCCTGTCTGAGGAAAGAGGTGGTCATATGGCTCGCCGTCAGAGCCTGTACCACCAAACTCTCAGGGGACGCATGCAAGGATACCAACACCATATCCGAGGGACCCGGATAATGCTTCTTTGCAAGGTTTCCTTCCATTGCAGGGATTGATGCTGGCTTCTCCCAGGTTGTGTGACGATTCGCTAAGTATCGTCCCTTCTCCCACGGGGAGCCCTTTCTCATGAGGCTAGTGAGGTGCGGCCATTACCCAACAGTCCCCCTAGGGAGGGACTTCCCCTCTGGGGATAAGGATGATAACCTAGAGCACAGCACGCTGGCCAACATCACACCCCAACCTTCCATAAACCCCCACTCCATTCCAAACTACTTCATTGAGAGTAGACCCATGTATTTCTCTAGTGTTGGAGAAACAGCCAAAACAAAGTACCAGGACGAGGAAGAGCACAGAAGACATGAAGATGACTGACTGTGCTAGTACTGGTACGAGGAGGCCCAGAGGATGCATGAAGATCAACCTATCAAGAACTACAAAGGACTTTGACAATCCACCAAGGTGGGACGGGCAACACTGTATAAGATGAAACAAAGGACTGGAGATTTGGTCAAGCTCAGCCGGGAGAGGCAGCAAGTGGGAAACATACAGAGCAGGAGTTTCAAATCCTGTCGGCTGAGCGGAGGAAACTGGCAAATCGCTGAGAGAGTTCTCTGTGGGTCCAGCTGGAGTGAACCTGACTGCAAAGCAGGAAGATAGAGCCAAGCAGTCCAGAACAGCGCAGATCCATCACAGAGCTGAGTAAGCGGAGGAGAGAAGCATGAAGAGCTGGAGAAACGCACCCCAGTCCCAGGAAGCACCAGTGGCGTACTGAAGTCCCAAAGAAGACGAGACCCAGAGGGGATAAGGAGGTGGAAGGGAGAGGCTCGAGCGGCTTTCTGTCTACCCATTAGTAACAATCAAACTATTGGGAAGGGTGGACCGAGCATCCAAGGAGAACTTCCTTGTCGCAGTGGCAGCAACCTCCCATTGACCACCAAAGAAGGGTCTGGGACGCCAACACAAGTGCATCGCGCATCCAAGCAGAACTTCCTCATCGCAGTTGAAGCAACAAGCTGCCACATCACCAGAGAAGGGTCTGGGACCCTAACACAAATGCATAGAGCATCCAAGGAGAACTTCCTTGTCGCAGATGGCGACAACAGTGAATCGAGCATCTGAGGAGAACTTCATCATCGCAGTGGCAGCAGTAAGCCCACTGACCACCAGAGAAGGGTCTGGGACCCCGACATAAGTGTACTAAGCATCCGGGAAAAGCATCCTCATTGCAGTTGCAGGGAAAAGTCCACTGAGGCCCAGTGAAGGATTTGGGACTTTGCTAATTCCATGAGAAGCGGGCGAAAGAAATATCAAGTTGAGAGACACGGACAAGAACTCTCAAACACCAGGAGAAGGGAGTCATCCGCCCAATGAAGAGACTGAAAGCCCGTTTAATACACTCAAGAGACGCCGGGGACAGGAGTAATTCCCCCTGGTTTTGTTGTGAACTATATTGGAGTGTGCAGACCAATACCAGAAGGGAGTTATTCTCATGGTGAAGAGACCTAAAGCCCCTTTAATGCACTCAAAAGACACCAGGGGAAGGGAGTCATTGCCTCTGGTTTTGTTGTTAACTTTATTGGAGCGTGCAGACCAATACTAGGAGAAGGGAGTCATTCTCCTGGACCTGAAACTTGAAGAAACAAAGCCCATTGATCAATAGACACCAGGGGAAGGGAGTCATTCCCCCTGGCTTTTGTGTGAACTACATTGGAGTGTGTGAACCAATACCAGGACAAGGGAGTCATTCTCTTGGTTCCCAAAGTTGACTGGTGCAAAGGTTTGTTGGAACCACAAGCCAGGGGAAGGGAGTCATTCCCCCGGCATCTTTTTGCAAAAGAACATTTCTGGGAATATCAGCTAAATACCAGAAGGAAGTCATTCTCCGGGAGAAGGAACTTTCTGTGGTCTTATTCTTTAGTTGTAGTGTTAAGGGATAGACGTAGGTTGTGACACAGTATGGTGGAGTTTGATTTTCGACTGACATTCTGACAGATCCTTTAGTATTAGTTTGAAGCAGGGAAACCTCTCTTAGAAGATGGGGATAGTAAGGGTTTCTTCCCTTTGATAAATACAAGTTTTCACCAACCAAAATGCCACCCTTGTGTCAGCATTCTTCGTGGACACCATTACAGCTGTCAACTAAGGGGACGCCACAGCTGGGTTGAAAGAGAGCAGGTTCTCTCACCCAAGAGGTCAGTCAGGTGCAACTGAACCTTGAACCTGGAGGGTAAGGACAAACCGTGTCTCCAGCAGCTTATTTTTAATGTATTAGTGAAATAGTTCATAAGGAACTTTTCACAGGAAGCAATGCCATTATATTACTACTCAGCACTTACATAAAATGAAGGAAGAACATTTTTCGTAAAAGGTTACAAAACACACAGTATTCATTGCAATCAATTAATTAACAGATCAAATATTTAAGACGTTATTAAACAAGTTAAGTAACACAACATTTAAAACATTATTACAAATTGAGGTTTTTGTGTATGCCCTAAAATCTGTGAAAAAATGTGTCTCCTTTCATCTTAGTCATGGCTCTCTCCTGGGAACAATTCTTTTGAAAAGCACATCGCAGCAAGTCTCCATCTATTACATTTTTGAGTGAAGATTGCCAAACCAAGCCCCCAATAAAGATTTATGATCCTTAGTCAGGTGATTAAAATATAGTACATGACAGTGTGTTAATGCGTGGCATTCCAAAGTAGATGATAGTTTCAATGATTCCCTCTTCTTTACATTCTTACAGTGTCTACAAATCCTTAGGCTACGTTCCAGTCCCTCTCTTCCTCATGTGATTTCTTTTGTGAGGAAGAGATTAAAGCAGAGGCGAAGAAATTGCGTGTGCCTTTATTGACCAGAGAATCTTTGTAAGTAGTGTGGGAGAACACCATAAGGTCTGGTGTCTAACAATCCCGAAAATGGGCGATATCCCTGGACCTCCTCAATAGTGACTATTCAGTCCATCTCCCACAGTTTTTGTTTCTTCTTGTCCGGCGTCAATTGTAGTAGTTCCAAGGTCAAATCAAATTGGATGATACACTCTTGGCACTTTGCTACCCAAGTATTCAGGGGGTTGCAAAGGAGATTGTCTAGTAGTTGTACACAATTTTCACAAACAACCTCAAGTTCTTTCATATCATACCTGCTGCGATAGAGTGTATCCCCAATTCATAGCTTATAACCTGTGCTGGTACCTGCTGTGGAAGCCTAAGCACTCTCCTCCAAAATAGGCCCTTGAGTTTTATCCAATTGGGCATTAAGTCGAAAAAAAAGGGTTTCGGCACCGTACGTGATGACTGTTATTACTTTCATGGTGTAGAATTCAACTAGTGGCACTAATGAAAAGTACCAGAACGTTCTGTTTATTTGCATTGCTTGTGCTGCAAGTGCAATCACTTTCGATTTTTTATTAATTAGGTGTTCGGTTTCGTTCTTTGTTTCAAATAAGTAAAAGCCCAAATAAGTAAAATGATCCATTCTTTCCAATTGCTTATTGCCCAAGTACCATGTAAACTCAGGGTACGATTCTTTCTTTCCACGGCAGAATGAAAAGACCTTTGTTTTTACTACATTAATGTCTAGGTCATTCGCCCTTGTGTAGGTTTCAAGGTCCACCAGTTGCCTCAGCAGACTGTGAGGAACCTGAGGCTGTCCTCACTTATGCTCCCCTGGTGTCCTCTGCTTAGGTGGCTGTGGAAAGCCCATCGCTTTTGGATCCCGACCCTGGGAGTGGATATGCGAGGGAGGATCACCCGGGTGTAGAAGACCTGAGAAGTGGGAAAAGGGCATCCTCAGGCGAGTCATGGTATCCCCCATTTCCCTTGCACAATGATCCCTCCAGCTCACAAACCTTCATAGGGTTTTGTCAGCCATCTTAGAATGACTTCCCTGTAATATCCCACAAATGGCATCAATCTGATAATGGGTCGAAGAAGGGGACAACTAGACCAACACATCCTCATTTTCTGAAAATGAACGAACATCAGCTCCTACCAAATACTGGGACGAGGAGGAGGACAACAAGAGCAACAAGGGACTGCGGCATTGTTGGTGAGCCATCTAGTGTTTTGTGGAATAGCAATGGAGGCGGGAATTTTAAAAAGGGGAAGCCCAGCACAAATGGAGTCGTTGGCTGTAGCACGATCAGGTGTGGGAGCGTGGACAGGTGTTTGCAGAGAGATCTCTGTGGTGAGGCGGCGTGGCAGAAGGAGCACTGGAGGCCCGGGAAGCAGTGCAGAGTTTATGCAGCAGGAAGCGGCCGAAGAAGCTGGAGGCCGGTGGCAAACCGTGAGAAGGAGGCCGGTCGGACCGAAGGAAGCGTTCCTAAATATCCTGCTTCACCGTGGCAGCATTGTTGGGTGTGTACCACGGCTCTGCCCGGAGCCCACCTCTGTATCTGCCAGGTGCATTGTTACAATCATAAGAATAACATTGTGTGTCAGAGTATCTAATACATTTTTAGGTCAGCTCACCCTGGATGACGAGCCCAGCAGCGCCCACGTGAACAAAGATGGACAGATGAAGATGTACCAATGGCTGTAACGCTCACCTGATTCCCACGGAGGCGCTGACCCAAACTGGACTGCTACAGTTGCTTCTATGACTATGATGAGGCGTAGAACTCGGAAGACGCTCTGGGCAGGACCTCCGAATATTGACTGTCTGGCTTGTAAGGTGAGTTTTCTGCAGGTGGAAGAAAAAGGGGTAATTACAAGCTGGTTGGATAAGTTCTCCCACCCATCTTCTGCTTTTCCCACTTCTTGGTTCTCGACTGGTCTCCACGGACTCTCACCTTTGGTTTAGTAAAGCCGAGCTCTCCATCCTGCTTCTGGTGCAGGGGCGCGTGGAATCCAGTTACGTCACTGGATGATTTCAGTGTTTAGGCTCAGAGTCCTTTTGTGGCTTGTAATAGTCCTTCAGGTGCCGAGGAGCTGTTGGCGACACCACCACTGCTGTGCAAGAAGAGGCTCGTGAGTATAGAAGATCTGAGGCCGCTTCTGAAGGAGCACCCTTTTATAATGTCCTTTTCTGTCTTTCAGGTGCCGAGATGCTGTGGGCGATGCCGCCGCTGTTGCACGTGCGGTGGCACGTAAGTATAACTGAATTGTGGCCATTTCCAAATGGGCGCCTCTGATAATGTCTTTTCCTTCCTTTCAGGTGCCAAAATGCTGAGGGCGATGCTGCCGCTGCTGCGCGTGAAGAAGCGCGTAAGTATAACTGAGTTGCGAACCCTTCGGCTCGGACACCACTAACAATGTCTTTTGTCTTCCAGGTGCTGGGATGCTGCCGAAGCAAAGGCCGCGGTGAACTCCGGTGTGATCACGGAAGGATAAGGTAAGCGAGCGCAGCTGCGAGCGTGTTGCCCGTTTTCTAACCTTATGTCTTTATTTGCAGGTTGTCGGAGACTGGACTCTTGTGGCTGAATTCTGGTGAGTAGTAGATGTTCCTGTGCCTTTTCTTCATCCACAGGTTGCTGCTTGAGAAGCTGAGGGTGTGTCTGGACCTGGAATGCAGGAGCCGACTCGGTGAGCGTCCTGCTGCTGTTGCAGAATAACGCGAAGCACGTGAATTCGATCGGGCGTGGTTTAAATAGTGGAGAAGTGCTTTGGTGCGTATTCTTCCCCCAGCCTCACCCAGGTAAGAAAAGAGTTCCAGTGTCAGAGGATTAGCATCAGCCCCACCCAGGTAAGAAAAGAGTTCCTGTAACAGAGGATTGGTCCGTCCCAGCCAGTGGCTGGGACTTCACCCAGCTTGGATTGTTCTAGGTGAGTATGCAGCATGGTCTGCCACAGGTAAGTCCACCCAATCACTACTGCACACTTTAAGAATATGAGCCAGGCGCCAATGGCGCCGGGACTGTGGTTCCTTATGAGCCTGGCGCCAGAGGCACCAGGACATGGTCCAAAGGGCCCCTGTAGGGGTCTGCTGGAACCGGGGGTGTGGATGATGAGCCTGCTTCCGGGGACGCTGGGCCAGTCTTGGCTCCTCGGAAGTAGCGCTCATGACAATGGCCTGGCATCCCATATGGAGCAGGCCAGAGGACTTTACAAACTGTGCAAAAGTCTCAAGAAAGCCAGGCAAAAAAACTGTACTTGCAACTAGCAGCTGATAACCCAAGCTGGAAGTCCTCCTTTTGTAGAACCTTGATGAGATTCCTGCTTCCCTCCCGGTAAATAATTGAATTGTGGAGGTTCCATATTTTGAACTCAGACACACAAACAATATTAAAAAACAACCGATGAGTTAACAAAGGAGAAGAACAAAGGCCCGGTTGTTTTTGCTTGAAAGTAAATGTATCAACACAAGGTTGCGCGCAATACGGCAACCACGAGTAAAGAAAGATCAACGCTTAAAAGAGACAGTGTGATACAGAGTAGTCCTGCTGTTGGTTACAGCACAGTCGAAAGTCTCTGTAGTAACATGCCTGACTATTCCAAGTCTCGAGGCAAAAGGGATTGTTGGAAATTGAAAACAAGGTGGATTGAAGCTTTCGCTTGATCGAGGGAGCTTGTATGAGCTGGAGCAACAAGTATCAAGCCTGAGCCCGACTGAGGGAGGCTTGTGTGAACTGTGGAAAAGGTATTGAAGGCCTCAGCCTGACTCTGAGGGTGGCTAATGTGAAAGATAAAGAGGTCTGAGCCAACTGAGGGAAACCAGTCATATTATAAGTGGCTTTAGCCCGACTGAGAGAAGCCCATAATCATGCAACTACAAGTACCAGAAAGCACTGAGAGAAAGTCAAAGTAACGGTTGTCTAAGTGGTCAGGCATAGTCAGAAGCCAAACCTATGCCGTCTCGAAAGTCTTCGACCAAGAATGCTTGGGGAACGGTATCTCTGAGACCTTTTTGAAAGATTGTGACTATTAAGGTTTTTGTTTCAAGATGAATAAATCAATTTGTGGAAAACATTAGCAACATTTATTTTTGGAAAGTCCAAACTATTTGATTATGAAAGAAGCCTGAGCATTCTGTTGACTCGCCCCAGTAAGTCAGTGTGCCTCACTGGGATAAACCGTGCTGCCTTAGTCCCTGTGCCCTCGAATTCCATTGTCCCGAGGTGAACGTGTGGGGAAGGGATTCATCATTGCTTCAAACTCCTTGCCATCCTGATCCTTTTGTAGCAAACAATCCTTTTCATTTTGTGTACATTTCCCTTGCACCTTTATATATTAGAATTAGGGCAGGCATTATGTTTAGAGCCTTTTGTTTTGACTGTACTGACTAGGACAGTTTACTTATACTTTATGGTCGAGTTTACTCTCACTTTAGATTTAGGGCCAGTTAGGAAGTCTCCAACCCCTTTCAAAGTTATAAATAAAGCTGCTGTAATTGCATCTCTTGTTTGTGACTCTCCTTTTGATATCATGAGTTCCTCACAGTGCCTTGGGCCTTTTTCCCTAGTGGGCTGTATTTTATCTGGTGCGAGTGTGTAGGGGCGTGCCTTCATTTGGTGACCCTGACGTGATCCCAACGTCACCCGCACTGATGCAGGCTTCCAGACCGCTTCTCCCAAGGGGCCGCGTCCACCTGCAGTGACTAGTCCCAAACGCGTAAACTCCCAGAGGTTTGCAGGAGCCGTCTTTGCAGAATTACTGTCTGCTCTTTGAAGCGGGGCGCAGCTCCGGAGAGCGTGCAGGCCGGTGTTGGAACACCATGAAGGAGGAGTACAGGTGAACACGCTTATGTGAGTATACCCGTGCAAGGGATAACAAGTAGGGGAAGAGTAAAGGGGAAAGATTGTGGGTTGTGAGCAAGTGGAGAACGAGGTTGGTTGTGTAGTGTGGGTGTGCCTTTTTTCTTTTTATTATTATTTCATTGAGTCTATTGCGGAAAATGAAAATGGAAGTGTAGGGAGCCTGCCTGAGTGAGGACAGATGGTGGTACCACTTTTTATTGTGCAGCGGAGAAAAAAGGAAATAAATAGGAGCTCTGCATAATTAGTGGGCTGTGGAATAGTAGCGGTTGTTATTTTAGCTTATTGTTTCTGTGTTTTTATTGTGTAGGGTGGAGACCGGGCAGGGGCATTGTGTAAATAATAGTGTATTTGTAGTGTGAGATTGGAGTCATGTGAGCGGGAGGGAAGACAACGTGGGCTGGAGGTGAGGAGGGAACAACATATTTCTGAAGCATGCGCAGTGCGTGATTAGAAGCATTGGGACGCCTTAAAGCGCATATATCGCTGCAATGGGAGGGGAGACACCTTTAGAGTACATGTACAAGGTTTTGCCCTTTTCCTGGGAGAAGATCAAGAAGTATCACAAACAGTGGGTGACAGAAAAACGAGGGAGGATGCCATGCTCCTGGCCAGAGCAAGGCACCCATAATAAGCGAATCCTGGAACACATGAGTACATTTCTAGCAGCAAAACACAAGGGTAAATATTTGCAGAATAGTAACGAGATTCTAGATTTGAGGAAGATGATTGAGGACGTGGATGACTTATGAGGGAGAGGCACAGAATACCCATGAAGGGGGCAAGCAAGCAGAAGTGGGTGGAACACAGACAGAGTGGAAAGGGGTATACCCATTGGCAGCGACGAGGTGAAGTAACCCCACCTATATGTCCACATGACAATATCATTCACAGACAGTGGCATAGTATGCACAATGCTAGGGATGTGCGCCATCAGAGCAATGTTGATAATTCATAGAATGGGAGGATAGGTAGTGGTTTGTGGAATTCCCATAGACCTCGACATGTTTGTGTGTGGAATCACAGTCCTTGTGGAGGTGGTGCCTCAGATTGGCAAAGGGTGTTGGTGAGTGCCCACAGATTTCCTTTTTCGCCCTGTTGTGTCCCCTGAAATGGCGACAGGTACAATACTGTTCCTAGATTTACAAGGATTGGTGGTTTCGGCAAAGAGGATTGTTGTGATAGGGACTGAACAAGAAGGGTGCGAATGGTGCACAGACCTTGCATTGAACCTATGATACCTCTGAAGGAGGTGACTGATGCAGAACTGTTCGAAGACAGGCCAGATGATGGAGAGATTGTACTAGCAAAATATATACCCTGTCAAATAATGGTATAGTACAGAAAAGTTCAGTGACCATTGATGGCCTTTACGGCCTCACCCCACTTCGTTGAGGGAGATTTGGAGCAAGTGACCGAGAAGTTACGGACAACAAACCTTTATAACGTAGGGCTCCTACATGGAATGACCCCAGTACATATCACATTGAAAGCAGGAGCAATACTACCCAGAGAGAAACAGTATCCACTTTCTGGGGAGGCAGAGGATGAAATTAAGGACACCATCAATGCACTACTCAATCAAGGGATAATTGTGCCATCCACCTCCCCATGCAGCACGGGTATCTAACCTGTAAAAAAGGCAACGGGGGCAATTGGAGAATGATTCAGGATTTGTGCCCACTAAATGATACTGTACAGCAGGAATTCCCTGTAGTCCCCAACCCTGCCACGATCATGTGTTGCATCCCCAAGGAGGTGACACATTTTTCAGTGGTTGACTTCAAGAATGCATTATTTGCCATACGTTTGCACGCAGACTCCCAGTACCTCACCCCCTTTACTCATGGGGGGATGTGGTTCGAACATACAAGATTACCTCAGGGGTACAGTGAGAGCCCCAGTATTTTTAACAGATTAGTCCACGCAGATTTAGGCAACATTCAAGTGTCCAGCACGATCATCCAGTAGGTGGACAATCTGCAGGTATGCAGCGATACCGAGCAGCAATGCAAATTCGACTCAATCACACTTTTACAGCTTCTGGCTCGCAAGGGGTACAAGGTTGACAAGGCAAAACTGCAATACTGTCTGCAAGAGGTTTTATATCTAGGGCAGTTGATATGAGGACATGGCAAACAAATAATACCTGACGGCGCTGAATATGTGCGCGCCGCCCCACAGCCACGACAGTGAAAGAAATGCAGACGTTTTTAGGGTTGTGCAATGACTTTAGGGCATGGATCCTTGACTATGGAGCGTATATAAGGCTGTTTTTACAGGGCCGCAAGGAGGCACAAAAGACTGACAACAAAATTGCATGGACTGAAGAGATGTTATAACATTTTGATGAACTTTAAAAGGTGATCTCAACTGCACCTGTGTTGGCGACCCGAGACTACACACAGGAATTTTACTTGTTCATACACTCCAATGGCCAACTCATGACTGCCGTACTGACACAGAAAAGCAAGATGGGCCACAAGCCATTGGCTTATTACAGTGGCACGTTAGACTCAGTAATGCAAGGACAGTTCGCTTGCGAAAAGGCTCTTGCAGCTGCAGCATTTGCCATTGAGAACATCTCAATTGTAATGGTATGTTCAAACACGCTCTACGTGGAACAGGCTGTCCTTTGCCATTCTAGAAAGGACAAAATCTACCTTGTGCATCTGCATACGAGATCATTCTCTCCAGCCCAAATATACACATTGTACCTTGTAAAACCGTGAACCCTCCAACATTTAATACAGAAATGTGTACAGATGAGAATTTGGCCAGGCACGATTGTGTGACGCACGAGGGAGAGGAGGATGACATCCCTAAATCAAAAGACAACCCACTCAAGGGCAGGAGGTGCTCTTCTTTGATGGGTCAGCGACAATCAACCAGGACATGTGGATCAGGTATACTGGTGCGGCAGTGGTGCGCCTAGTGGATGGTGGATACAAGACATTGATTTAAAAAAGACTACCAATGCATTATTTGGCGCAGATAGCAGAACTCATTGCACTCATTGAATCATTGCAATCATCCCACAGGTGCCACGAGACCATTTATTCAGACTCAGTGTATATCACTACAACGGAGCATGCCGGTCTTTAAAGGTGGAAAAGCAGGGGCTTCAGAGACAAGTTAATATTCGCACTCTCGCAGCCATATGTCGGGGTGGTCATTAAATGGGCCACCCATACAAACACAGACGAGGTGTCACTAGGGAACGCAGCCGCAGACAAAGAAGCCAAATTAGCAGCATATCTCCCAGTACCAACTGTGGTGGAGTAACGACCCCAGCCCCTGAGCAGCCACCAGTCCCATTGTGCGCCCTGCCCGAGAATTGAGTTACAGGGAAGGGCCCCCGAAGAATTATAATTTTTCTTTTATAACACGCTTAATACGGGAGCAAACCAGTTTCTAAGTGCGAGCCTGGGATTCGAACCTGTGTTGCTCTGCGTCGTCTTGCTTCCAAGACAAGCACATTGCCCCCGAGCTATCCTTCCGGCCCCCAGAAAAATTGTTGTGGGTAAAATGAGGATGCACGCAGTCCCCTACTGACTTTTTGTGGAGGCAAGACTGTACAGGAAAAGCAGTAATGCCACATGAATTGTTGATAATAGCGTTCGATCAACTCCATCACCCCTCCCACATCTCCAAACAACACATTGGTGCGGACATACAAGAGGACTGGTTCATTCCAAACATCCAGGAATATTTAAAAAGCATAGTCATTAGATGCACCACGTGTCAGAGTTTCAGCACAGGCATGACATTAAGAAAGCTGTGGGGCACTTTGCCCCACCCTACTGGACCATTCTGCGAGTTGCATATGGACTACGCAGATATAGGCGAAAGGTGCAGCGGGTCCCTGTATCTGATCGTTGTCGTCTGCTCCTTCTCACGTTGGGTGGAGGCTGGTCCTTGTGCACGTCCGGATGCCAAATGCACTGCACATTACTGGTCCGCAAAGTGTTCCCCCGATGGGGCTTGTGTGATGTGTTAAGGTCAGATAATGGCACACACTTTTTCAATATATTATTTAAGGAGATTACTGCACTGCTTGGCATTAAGCACCAGATGGGTATGATGTATCACCCCCAGGCCAAAGGGATTGTGGAGAGCATCAACGGACTCCTCAAAAGCAAATTTCCCAAGCTTTGCGCTACGTTAAAGAAAATGTGGGTGCATTGCTTACCGTTTGCATCGTTTAGTTTGCGAACACAGCCCAACAAAGACCATACTTGTCACCCCGTGAGGTGGTAACTGGTCGCCACATTCACACACCAATATCACCCATTAGGAGAGCGTCAGAGACTATTTGACAACTCTAACACGTACGCCCAAATCTATTTCCTGACAGATTGCACCACCCCGACCAGAAGACGTGCCAGGCGCCACAACCAACTACACCACTGATTCCTCACCCGCCCAACCGCTGCCGACAGGAGAATGTGTCTACGTGCGGTCCTTTGTCCCCAGGTGGAATAGTCCGAGATGCAATGGGCCTTTCGAGGTGTTTTATTCCACTCCCCTTGCATTTAAAGTAAAGGGTCTCTGCTGTTGGATTCACCTATCCGATGTCCGAAAAGCACCTTCAGACCTAGCACCAGCACTTTAGAAAACGGGCAGTGTGCATCTACCTCATTTCCTTTTCCACTACCAATAGGCAGTTGAACTATCCCCAAACAATGAACAGTGCAAAAGCACAGCTGCTACAAACTTTATGTTTACAACGGGTCTCTCTCTCTCTCTCTCTCTCTCTCGCTACATCTATTTTGCCTTTCAGGTCAACAAGAAGATGGAGCCAGAGCTCTCAAATCACTCATTATATGTTAGAAAGACTTACAATTATAGTATTATGGTTAGGTTTTCATACTCATATGTGTGCAATGGATTTTATAGAAGATATATTTGCTATGTCAATGTTTGGGCTAGGGATTTATTTAGGGGTGTCTTTTATATTAAAGGGAAATATAAAGGAAAGGGGCCTGGGGGTAGAGTAGGATATTTTAATATCACTGTAAATAATAGGTCACATGACCTCTACATAAACAAAACTGTGAACCACTTAACCCCTTAAGTGCCAAGGACGAGTTATCCCCGTTTTCCTTGGTGGCTTGGACATCCGAGGCCCATATCTGTATGGTGTGCCCGTCTGGAAAAATCGGGAAATTCAGCTGTCGGAATAGATTTAGGGTTAGGGGTGTTTTTGGCTTTCCCTTTGACGCCCAGGTAGGTGCACTCACACATGTGAGGTACCGTTTTCATTGGGACACCTGTGGGAACGCGGGATGGTATTACATTTGTTGTGTTTGTGTGCTTTTCGTAACATTTCGACCCATTTGCTGGTGCCCTTTGTCATACAACCCTTTCATTTTTCAAATGTGCCCTACATTTAGTCGCTGCTTTAGGCACCATAAACTTTTGTAACCTGCACAAGTCACCTACCCTTGAAAAGATCTGCCTGTGCTCTTTCAAGAAATGTATGCTTGCCGTCCCTCACCATATTGGTTTTCCTGATTTACACATGCTAAGTACGTCTGTTCAGGCCATAAGCATAAAACTCCTGTGTACTATGGCTCACTGTTTGGCTTATGGTATTGCTTGTTTTCTGAAACGCTACAAAAAATGTGTGCTTTCCTAACTGCAAGAGTCGGGGGAATGTAGCGGAGCATTGTTTTTCTCAAAATTCATAGAAGCCATTGCCGTACCAAGCCAACCATGTCCACCACATACCTTTCTTTCAGTCATTTTCCCACTTTTTCCCCAAACTATGGCATTTTCCCCTACCTAGTTGCTGCCCGACCTGTGCAAATCACCCTTTCCTATACTTGGAATTTTGTCTACTTTTCAGAAATGTATGCCTTTCTGTCCTCTAATTCGGCTTTCCTACCCTTTTCTTCCATTCCGTCCATGCATGCCCAATTGGCAAAAATAGCCAAAATCGACTACTCTCACAAAACGGTTGATAACCACATCAAAATAATTTTTTTCTGTATCAACTCAACCTGTTATTGAAAGCCAGGAAATCGGGGAATTCAGCACAGCAAACCATTTGTTCCGAGCTCTTACAAGGAAAAAACCACAGGCTTCTTTGTACATCATTTTATTGGCATTTCTTGAAAAAACACATAATGGTCGCCCTCTTTGGTTATTTTCTCTCATCCCCCCCCTTACAGCAACCTAGGATACCTGGGTGGCGTTACGACTGCCTACATGTGGGGAAAAAGGGGCCAAATTTGGCAGAGATATCTCATGTAACAAAAAAGTTACAAGGCATTGAATGGCGACATACCAAAATCACCAAAAAAGGCCTTGGCAATGGGGGGGAAAACCCATGGCACTTAAAGGGTTAAATGAAACTGAATATGTGTTGTCCACAAGGCCCACCCTTATGCATCAACAGGTCAGCAATTCTGAGTATATTAAGACTCCACCCCTTTGCACATAATTGTTAGAAAATGCTGCTAGGTTCCTACTATTTCCCAAAGTACAAGCTTCTTTTTTATAACACGACTCCTACTGCTGTACATAATAATGCTGATGTTATCAATGGATATACAGGTCCCCCCAAACGTACAAAGAGATAAGCACGAAGGGCAAAGTACGATGCCTATCATGGGCTTGGCCTCAACGCCATAGAAGATGTGCATCATCCAGAAATGTCTAACAGTTGTTATACGGACACAAGCTCGGTGGGGTGGAACAAAGTGAATGGCCGCGGTATTGTGTGTTCGTTGTTACTGCATGTGTCAGGGGCACTCAAGGTCCTAGTGCCACAGAAGTATTTATTCTAGAGGCACAATGCCTGGTACATCTTGCACTATGTAGGCTCAGGGGAACTTTCCAGGAACACAATGTAAGGCTCGAACTTGTTGACCCGAACAGTCTGCAAGGCGGCACAAATACAAAAGGTGGCAAATGCATGAAGAGACCCTACCTGGTGGTACAAGAAAAGAAGTACACAAATAAGTGACAAGAAACAACTGTAAGCTGCATGACAGAGGGTCTAATAGGATACGAAGAAGGGGTTCTAGCGCGAGTGGAAGCAGTGCGCGCACCGTTCTGGACTGAACATATCACAATGCTAACATGGATTGAGGCAATTGAGAAACCGGTGAAGGTACACAGAGAGGAATCACATGAACTTTATTTTTACAGTGCCGGAAAAGTATCTGTAGGGACCAATGAACATTGCAACAAGACTTTGCCCATTGCTGATCTCAACAAAGGCACAGCGGCAGTGATGGATTACTACTGTGTTTGCGGCCAGCAGGCGTACTTGCAACTCCCACAATCATGGAAGGACTATTGTTCGCTGGCCGCACTGCACTCAGCCCTACTTGTAATACCAGAATTACATTTGCAAGGGGGGGGAGGGTCATCAGACACCTTTGCCCCTACCTCCTTTGCAACCCCTGAAAAACAAGAAACCCATTACCAGCTTCAGAGTTCCACATAACCCCAGGGAAAGAAAAAGCCATAACCCTGCAAAGATGAAAAAGATCAAACTATCTGTCTAAAGACTCATCAAGCTTGCTCGAGGAAACACCAGAGGAATAACATCTCTTCAATAAAGGAGAAACATTCTTTGCCTTGTTGCCAATGCCTGCTGTGCAAGCTGTGGCCAACGTTAAATGGCTGCATATTGTTCGCTGGGAACGCATTCAGATGGCAAACAACACAGATCAATGGTTCAATGTCATAAATGTGAAACTCTGCACCTTGAGGCTGATGACGATGAAGAACCGCTATGTCCTCGATATGCTGACTACCATGGAGGGAGGCGTGTGCAAAGAAATCGGGGACTAATGTTGCACATTAGTGCCTCCTGAAGATGCTGAGAATGGCTCCCTGTCACACATAATAGAAGCTAAGCACAATCTGGGAGTGCACATGAAGAAAGAAGCTGGAAAACAAGATGATACCTGGTTCGTTCTGACCTTTTATGAGGTTCCATCCGGGCTGGGCCGATTGTGAAGATGCTCATACCCGTCATCGTCTTTATTTTGTTCATTTTTTGCACATGCCAAATGGGATTCCGATGTTGTGCCAAAGCAGTGCCCAATAGTGCAATGATGATGGTCTCAATTGGGTGGGCGCCCAAAGCACATCGCAGTACCACTGAACACGGTACCTAAAAAGACGACCCAAACAAACACTGCAGGGTAGAAATTTACCACCCCGGTGGTACCATAACAACACCCCCACAAGACCCTGAGAATTGTACAGAGCAGTGGGTGGATTTAGCAGGGGATGGGGGTTGTACTTATATGACGTGTACCCCTGAAGAATATGCCCAGTCTGGAGCAAGTTTACGACATGTCTACAGATTATGAGTTCCAAAGGACGGGTCACCACCATTCCTGAAAAGTTAGAGAGGGAGATAAGGGGGAGGAAAACATATTTTGGAATTTAGTTGCCAGTGACACTGCGGGGGAGTTTGTTAATATAGGATTAACAATAGGGGGAATGTTGGGAAGGAGAGAGGGTCTTTCCCACCCCCCTAGTCGATGCCGAACAAGAAATAGACGCTAATAGAGCACATCTGGGGGGAAGGGGGGTGCACATATAGGAGGGTGCGCGATCACCTTAGTGCATGCATTATAAGCTATATTGTAGATACGGGTGTGAATACCATCTTGGCAAGCATCAGCCATCTTAGAAGTTAGGCCCAAGCGTGGCAAACAGTATTTTGTGTGTTATCATGCATTATGCCCCCTGCATGAGTGCGAACACCACCTCCACCCTGGCCAGGTCTGAGAGATCCACAACCTCATCCATTGTTCAAAATGTTACAGGCCCTTGCGCCCTGGGAAGAATGTGCCCTGCAAGATCATGAGAAGGGAGCCGAGTGCCTCTTGGCAGTACCATCCCACAAAGCAGATAACAACGCCCTCCTGCGACCAATGATCTCCACATGAGAAATACAGCTTTGACATACTTTCATCCCATGACCCCCGCAAGCCACAGCACCCTCCAAACCCAGACCACCGACCATAAAACTTTTACACCCCTCGATCGATCACTAAAATCAGAAGGCAAGGCTATTGCGACTTCAGGAATGGGTCACGTGATTTGTGTAGCGAGGTGCAGGGTGGCATCAGAATTATAGCCTAAAACTAAAGTGGAGGAACTTGGGGGATGCTGATGTGTCTGGGAGCGATGAAGTGTGTGTGAGTTAGTGTGACCTTGGCTCTCCCCCAAGCCCATCTCTGTATCTGCCGGGTGTATTGTACAATCAAAGGAATAACATTGTGTGTCAGAGTATCTAATTAATTGTTAGGTCAGCTCACCGCGGATGACGAGCCCAGCAGCACCCACATGAACAAAGATGGACAGATTAAGATGGACGCTGTTTGCGCTTATAATGTACCGCACATGCCAACAGACCTCAGAATGTTCTGCGGCAGCAGAGTTCTTTGCTGATGCATTCCTATTTTTGTGGAAATAAACACTTGTTATCCTTGCAAGAGTGTCTTGGGCCTTTTTCCCTAGCGGGCTGTATTTTTTCTGGTGTGAGCGTGCAGGGGCGTGCCTTTACACTCCCCCATGCCGAACAAACATACCTTGTGGGGGTCCGACACAGACATTTGCATCTCGCAGCCGCAGCAGAGCTTAAAGCCCAAGGCCTTCGGGGGTATGCATGACGCAGTAGGTAGAAAAATAAAGCAGCGTGTACCAGAAGCATATTGTTTGCATGGAAAAAAAGGAACTGAGATCATGGGGGAGTAGCTCCAAATATACTGGCCTGATGTCACTATGAGCATGGGTAGTGCAATGGCACCAAGCAGAGCCAAAGCAGAGCTGCAATTCGGCCCTCGTGGAAAGAAATATTTCCAAAGTCACCTGGCGCTGGAAAAATCTGTGGGAGGCTTACTATCACCATGCTTGGCTGAGAACAAATGCAAACTGGTGTAATTAAAACCTCTGGTACAAACAAGTGAAAAATCAAAGCATAAAAGCAAGAGCGCGAAAGTAGTCAGCAGGTGGTGTTATCCAGTGTTTGCAATTGTTGCTGCTGATGCTCCTTTAAGCCTGCCTGGAGGTGGTGCTTGTATCCTGTTGAACACTGGGTGTTTCCCATAAAACCACTAACCACCGCGAAAGTGGCAGCAAAAGTGGTCAGCAAGTGGTGTTATACGGTGTTCGGAATGTTTGCTGCTGCTACTCCTTTCGGCCTGCCTGGAGGTGGTGCTTGTATCCTGTTGAACACTGGGTGTTACCTATAAAACCACTAACGACCGCGAAAGCGGCCACGAAAGTGGCCAGCAAGTGGTTTATCTGGTGTTTGCTGGTGGGGGCTGGTGCCCTACCGTATTGGGCATCTCCAGTGTGTCAGAACCTTGAGGAGCTGCACGATGAGCTATCCGATGATGAAAAAGTCGGCAGGTGATCTTCAGGATGTGCTGGGTGAATAAACAAGCTCTCGAACGAGGTTACAGGTGAGGCAGCGAGGAACCTCGCACTTGTCAAACCCCCCCCCCGCGCCTTGTCTCACGAACTACTATTCCGACTTTAAAGCAAATGCGCCTCCCCTATGGCGTTCGTGAGCCCACTGGTGTAACTGCCGATGTTAGCGTCACCAACAACGAATAGTAGGACAGCTAAAGAAAGAAAGCAACATAAAACAAATTACTTACTCTCGCCGAATAATGGCGGATTGAAGGCTGCGATTATGCTCGCTGTGATAAAAGGAGCTGGAACTCCCGTGCTTACTCCCGAAAGCCCGGCGGCTGGATCGCCGAAGGAAGGCAATGAATATGCAGGTGTCGACGAGGAAACCCAAAATGGAGGAGGCACCCCGATAACCCGAACGGTGTCCTCCTCCAAAAGCGCCCTTCCCCTCTCCACAGAAGGGGGGGAGGCGAGCGCGGCAAAAAACAAAAGAAGCCCGCGAAAAAGGAGCGCGGCAAAGGAACGGAAAAGCCCGCGAAGCGGGACAATGAAAAGGGGAGGAGTTAACCCCTTTTAAAGCAGGCGGGTCCCCACTGCAGAACTCATTCACCCCTGGCAGTGGGACCCGCTTGCCATCGAGGACATTGTTTTTCCAGGGAGAGCGTCGGAGGCCCAGCAGTGGACGCACCGGGCGGAAGGAGCCGGCGGCAGGCAGCAGCAACGCGGAAGGAGAACCGAGCAGCGGAAACAGCCATCACCGGGCTAGGCGAGGGGAGAAAGCCAAGAAGTGCGTCGGCAGCCCAGCTGAGGGAGAACACAGCGAACGGAGATCAGCTGCTGTGATCGGCGGGGCGAAACGTGAGCGAAGCAAGTGAGCGCTGCTGGCTGACGAAAGGGAACAAAGGTCGGTGCTCCCCACGAGGAGACCACAGCGCGGTGAACGAGCAGGCCCGGAAGGGGAGCAGCAAGGACGCAGCGGAGGAAGCCGCGGCCGCTCACAAGGGAGAGCGCGGCTCATTTCGTGGTGAGGCGGTTCGGAGCACCGCAAGGACACGGCTCGTTGAGCGAGCGGGCCCGGAAGGGGAGCGGCAAGGAAGCAGCGGAGGAAGCCGCGGCCGCTCTCAAGGGAGCGCGCGGCTCATTTCGTGGCAAGGCGGTGCAGAGCACCGCGAGGACACGGCTCGGTGAGCGAGCGGGCTCGCCCACGGCAAGGCACCCCACGTGGCCGGGAACATAGGACGTGCACGGCGGTGCAAACAATCGTGGTTGTGGGCCAACAGAGGAAGGCAGCGGCGGCAGCAATAATGGACATGGCGGCATTTTTGGACATGGCCAAACAGGCTGCGGCAAGACATGGGCCAAAGTGGCTGGAGGTCTTGGCAAACAAACAAGCAGGGGAATGCACGAGCCAGGGGCCTAGCTCCCCAGTGCTTTTCCCTGACAATGACGAGATACAGGAGCTAGGGGAAGAAGAACAAGGCGAAGAGGAGGAAGGACCTGCTGGAAAGAGGAGGAGGATTCAAACACAGCGTGCCAAGGCGAGCAAGGAGCAGGCGGCAAGGAAGCCCAAGACCGTGGGGGCAAAGAATAAGGGACGGGCACAGGAGGTTGCAGCCAGTCCGGCACCTGCACCTGTGGCGCCACCAAGGGAAACAGGTCCACCCAGCACGCTTGTGACCGTACCGGTGGCTGCGAGGGAGGATGGGCCAACATCCCTGGAGGCGGTTAAAGGTATGCTAATGCAATGTATGCAGGCTTGGGGCAACGGGGGTGCGGGGCAGGTGCTAAGCGGGAATGTAAATAATGTAAATGCATTTAATCAATTGAGCGCCGGCACAGCAATGGGGCAACAGCCGTTGGGGGCTTGGGGACCTGGGGGCCTGGGGGCTAGGGGACTCCAGGTGGGGAATCAGTATGGTTATGGGTCGCCAGGGGGGGTGAACCAGTGGTCCGGGGCCTGGGTGAACTCCCCGTTTACAAGTGGGGTGGCGCAACAAGGTTTCGGGCCAACGACCAGGCACAATGGGAATGCCTCAGGTCTGAGTGGCCAGGGGCAGGGGCCTCAGGGTGCACAATCTTCGGCGGGGAGCAGTCCTAACCCCTTGGGAGGGCACAGCCTAACTGCAGCACAAGGGGAAGGGCTGATGACGGCGGGGGCGCAAACACCAGCGGGGTGGGGCCCAGGCCCTGCGGGGGCAGGAACACCGCAGGGGGGAGGGCCCGTGGCAGGAGCTAGTCAGGCACCAGCCTGGTGGGGCCAAGGGGTGGCAGGGGTAGGCGCAACCCCGGGGCCTAGCAGTAATGGAGGTCTAGAAGGGATGTGGGGGCCCGTGATGACACAATATGGGAGGGCAATGCCGGGTTTTGGTCCAGTAAGGGTGGCAGTGAACTCCTTGTCATGGCACATTCCATTGTCGATAAAAGAGAGGGTGTGGAGAAAAGAATTTATTGATATCCTGGATTTTGTGGGGATGGAACCTCTGGGTAACGGGTTGAAAGAACTATCAGAAAAGGAGAAAGAGAAGAGGGACAAGGAGCAACCTAAAACAGAGGCGTCCATTCACAACTGGTTAAAATCGTTTAAGGTTTACACATCAATTATGATTGAAAAATATCCACAAGATGCGCTCTCAATGTTGGCATATGAACAGTATATCCATGACCTGTATTTGAAACACGGGGGGGAAGGTTGGTTGCAATATGACCGAGCGTTTCGTCTAAAAATGCAAGTGTGGCCAGCGTTGTCTTGGGATGAAATGGATGTGGGCGGGTTTTTAGATAAAATGATCCAGCCTGGGGGGGGGGGTTGAGAAATCCCCAGGAGAGAAACCTTAACTGTGGAAAGGTAGGGGGGGCTACACCAAACGAGGGAGGGCGTCCTTTCGCGGGCACTCCTCCTGGAACAGTAGAACCAGCTACCAGGGGGAGCAAGCGGAATGCTGGAGGGTCAATTCTGAGGAAGGCTGCCCCTTTGGGAAGACATGCAGATTCAAACACCCCCGAGGGGGGAGGGCCAAGGAACACAACTCCTCAACTAGTGAAGGGAAGCGTAAGAGCAGCCGCAAACCAAATGAAAAAGTTAAGAGGGATTGATGAGTGTAACAGTATGTACAAGCCAACACTGCATTTGTGTAACAATACCATTAAAGAGAGGCTGCCAACCCCGGTCAAACTGCAAGCAATGACTCCGTGGTTGAATATGTATCATAACGACAGAGACGCCAGACTTTTATGGGAAGGTTTCAGATGGGGCTTTAGGATACCATGTGCAGGAGTAAGAAAAGGAGGGGAGGTGGCTAACCTCAGGTCAGCATTGGCAATGCCGGAGGTAGTAGCAGCCAAGGTAGACAAAGAAATCAGGTTGGGGAGGGTGGCGGGCCCTTTCCTTAAACCCCCGCTGAAGGACCTGGTAGTATCCCCGTTAGGGCTGGTGCCTAAGAAGGAGGAGGGACAATACCGGCTGATTCACCACCTCTCCTTTCCCGAGGGAGACTCAGTCAATGATGGGATCAAAGGGGAACTGTGCAAAGTACAGTATTCCTCCTTTGAAGATGCAGTGGAGGTGATAAGGAAGGCGGGGGAAGGAGCAGTCTTGGGGAAAGCAGATATTGAGTCGGCATTCCGGCTACTACCAATCCACAAAGACAGCCAACGGTTGTTTGGTTTCAAAGTTCAAGACAAGTACTATTTTGATAAATGTCTGCCGATGGGTTGTGCCATTTCTTGTGCGTATTTTGAGACATTTAGCAGCTTTCTAGAATTCACGGTCAAGCACGAGTGCAAGGAGGGGGCAGTGGTACATTACCTAGATGATTTCCTGTTTGTGGGGAAGAAGGGGTCAGACGAGTGTAAGGCTCTCATGCGCACATTCCAGAGATTGACAAAGGAGATGGGGATCCCATTAGCAGGGGACAAGACAGTGGGACCAGTGACGTGTCTAGCATTTTTGGGAATCGAAATTGATACTTTAAAGGGGGAGTGCAGGCTCCCGCCGGAGAAAGTACACAAACTGAAGGCAATCATCCAGGGTCTAAAAGGGAAGAAGAAGGCCACGTTGAAGGAACTCCAGGTGTTGGCGGGAAACCTTAACTTTGCAGGAAAGGTGATCCCAGTGGGTAGAGTGTTTGCCAGGAAGATTGAACTGAAAACAGTGGGGTTGCAATATGCTAACCAACACGTACGGTTGGGTCCGGAGGTACAGGAAGACCTCGACATGTGGGATAAGTTTCTGGATCATTTCAACGGGGTTCGATTATGGAGACAGGAGAGGGAAAAGGATGAAAGGTTCAGGCTAGTCACAGATGCATCCGGGGCTCTGGGATTCGGGGCAATCTTGGGCACCAAAGGGTGCGACATGGCCTGGCCGGAGGAATGGCACCGGGCAGGGGTCACCAAAGACATCACGCTGTTAGAACTCTTTCCCATTGTAGTCGCATTCAGATTGTGGGGGGCACAACTGAAAGACAGCAGAGTCGTGCTATGGTCTGACAACTTGGCAGTAGTCCAGGTCATTAATCAGGGGACCGCTAGCAACTCCAGGGTTCTACGGTTGTTAAGGGGGCTCTACAAATGCATGCTGCAACTCAACATTGAAGTGCGAGCTAGGCACATTCCAGGGGTACAGAACACAGCAGCTGATGCTCTCTCTCGTTTGCAGTTGGAGAAATTCCGAAGGAATTGCCCGGGAGCGGACAAGACGATGGCCACATTCAAGGCGCAATGGTGGGGCATGATTGGGGCGATCTGAGCACACTGAGCCAAACGGCGCTCGCCCCGGGCACCACGAGCAGATACAAGGCATGCTGGGGGCGCTATTTGCAATTCAAGCAGGAGGTGTTGGCTGGCGTAGAAGGGGAGCAACCAGTAAGGGCCTTCGTGGGATGGGGTTGGCGCGAAGGAAAGTCCAGGTCATGGATGGCTTACCACCTGGCGGCCATCGCCCATCACTGCAAACTTATGGGGGAGAGGGATCCCACCAAAGATCACTACATTGTCACGGCCATGAAAGGTTGGGCGAAGCAAGGAGTGCATCAGGGTGACGTTAGGAGGCCCATAGACGTGGCCAAACTACAGAGGATCGTGGCACACTTGCAAGAGGTGTGCCGGGGAGGGTCCGAGTTGGCCCTGTTTAAAGCAGCTTTTACACTGGCGTTTTTTGGGGCCTTCAGGATTAGTGAACTGGTACCGGAAAACAAAGAGGCAAAAGGGGCAGGGTTTGTGAGGGTAAAGGACGTCCAGGTCACAGGGGCCCAGCTGGCAGTATGGGTCAGACGGTCTAAAACAGATCAAGGAGGCAGGGGGTGCACAGTTACCCTCCAAGCCATCGGGGGCGACCCTATTTGCCCAGTCAGGGCAATGGCCGAGTTCCTAAAAGTGAGGCCGCCCTCAGGTGAAGAGGCACCGCTGCTCATCCACCAGGAGGGGTTGGCTTTAAGCCGCTTTCAATTTAGACGGGTTATGGAAATGGCGCTGGAGGGGATTGGGGAGACCAAAGGTGTCTTTGGAACACATTCATTCAGGATTGGAGCGGCCACGTCTGCCGCGGTAATGGGGATGAGTGAGGCGGGGATCAAACAGATGGGCAGATGGAAGTCAGGGTGTTTTAGGAGATATATCAGGCCTGGAAAAAATTTAACTTAACGTGCCACCTTCTCTCTCTCACAGCGGCAGCCCCGAGAGGAAAACAGACGGTATGGGTGATAGGGCACTCATTCGTGTCAAGGGCAGGGGCCTGCTGGTCGACGGAACATGAGGAGATGACGGAGGGCAGGTTTCGAATGGAGTGGCACGGGAGTCCAGGCATGAAATGGGCTCAGCTACAGGGGCAGGTGCACAAGCTGCTGGCAAAGCGGCAGAGGCCAGATCGGTTGATCATACACCTTGGGGGGAACGATCTAACGAGCTTAGGGAGAGGGGCTCTGATGCGGGCGATGATGGCCTCCTTACAGGAGCTGGCAGGTCAACTGGGGGACACGGAAATCATCTGGTCCGAGTTAATCCCGAGGCAGGTATGGCGGGGGGCGGACAACCATGCAGCCGTTGAGAGGTCCAGAAGAAAACTGAACGGCGCGATGGCCAGATTTTGCAAGGGGAGGGGCTTTGGCCAGATCAGGCACGGCTTAATCAATTTAAAGTCACCCGAGTATTTCCTGAGGGACGGGGTGCATTTGTCCCCACAGGGGTTGGAGTTGTTTTTCTGGAACATTTGCTCACATTTGTCAGACTGGTAGGCAAGGAGGCAAGGGGGAGCCAGGGGGGAGCCACAGCGGGCGATAACCCGCGGGTGGCGTGGCGGTGTTTGGGCAACCAAACACAAGAGACAGACTCCGGAAGAGCCAGGTGCAAGCGGGAAGGGTCTTCGCCCTTTCCAGTCCCAGCGCCCCTTGGGAGCCTAACACGGCGGGGGCGTCTGGGGGGGAACAACAAGGGCTCAGCTTCCCCCAAAGAAACGGCGCTCTCCCCGCCCAAGATGACCTGCAGGGGCAGGCGAGGCTCAGGCAAAAGGGCTGGGAGAGTTGGGCCTATGAGGACTTTTGGAAAGCAAGGGGGAAGCAGGTTTTCGGACACGGAGCAGTCGCCGCATCTTACAAAGTATCTCCACTAATGTGTGCAGTGTGTTTTATGACCTGTGGAGAATAAAATCTGCGGCCTTTTATGCCAAAAAACCAAGCAAGGCTCATGCAACACCTTTTTGGGGGGAAAAAGGGGGGTGTGTGAGTATTGCCGAATAATGGGTCCAGAATGGACAGATGCACGGGTTATGCAGGTGTCGACGAGGAAACCCAAAATGGAGGAGGCACCCCGATAACCCGAGCGGTGTCCTCCTCCAAAAGCGCCCTTCCCCTCTCCACAGAAGGGGGGGAGGCGAGCGCGGCAAAAAACAAAAGAAGCCAGCGAAAAAGGAGCGCGGCAAAGGAACGGAAAAGCCCGCGAAGCGGGACAATGAAAAGGGGAGGAGTTAACCCCTTTTAAAGCAGGCGGGTCCCCACTGCAGAACTCATTCACCCCTGGCAGTGGGACCCGCTTGCCATCGAGGACATTGTTTTCCACCCACCCACCCGACAAACAAGAACGAACAAGAGGCCTGATCGTCGACGTCGCAGGACGACAGGCGGTGTGGCGGTGTTTGGGCAACCAAACACAAGAGACAGACTCCGGAAGAGCCAGGTGCAAGCGGGAAGGGTCTTCGCCCTTTCCAGTCCCAGCGCCCCTTGGGAGCCTAACACAGCGGGGGCGTCTGGGGGGGAACAACAAGGGCTCAGCTTCCCCCAAAGAAACGGCGCTCTCCCCGCCCAAGATGACCTGCAGGGGCAGGCGAGGCTCAGGCAAAAGGGCTGGGAGAGTTGGGCCTATGAGGACTTTTGGAAAGCAAGGGGGAAGCAGGTTTTCGGACACGGAGCAGTCGCCGCATCTTACAAAGTATCTCCACTAATGTGTGCAGTGTGTTTTATGACCTGTGTAGAATAAAATCTGCGGCCTTTTATGCCAAAAAACCAAGAAAGGCTCATGCAACACCTTTTTGGGGGGAAAAAGGGGGGTGTGTGAGTATTGCCGAATAATGGGTCCAGAATGGACAGATGCACGGGTTATGGGGGTGGTGGACATGACGATTTAAGTGAGGAACAATTGCAGCGTACTGAGAAAGGAACCACAGCCCCAATATTTGAACCGTTTCTCCCGACCGTGCCGTTAGGAGAAAACGTACTGAAAGTGATGGCCACTTATTAGCAGGGGAGCCTGACGCGGAACGGGAAATAGAGGGAGTAAACGAGTATGAAAAGATGGGCCTTATCGGTCCGGGTGATGAAAATGATTGCCCTACTGGAAGACTCCTCTCTGCCTGTCCAAGGGTGGATCCCACCTTACAGTCACCCAAATGGACAATGCCACAAGAGGGGAGTGAAAGCAACCCCCTTGACTATGAACAATCCAGTGATGCTTCCGATCGAGTCGCAAATGAAAAAAGGAAATGATATGAAAGTGCCTTTAACTTAACCCTTAAACCAGTCCACATCAGGACCTATATTTAGAGATTGTCATTCAATCGAAAATGCTGATGAGACCCAGGAAAGGGCGAAACAGCAACACGTGGGCAGTGCACAGGAAGAAATGCATCAATTACAACGTCCAGTCAGGGATTTAAAAGTAGATGATAAGGAGAAAATGGGAGAGCAGGTGATCGCGAACTGGAAGTAGTGGATGATTGGGATGTCTTTGACGAAACTCCACTCCTGTGTCTAACTCATGAGAGGAGGAGGGAATTAAACACCTCAAACAAAGAGGGTCAAACTAGTGATGACACCCTCTGTAAGGTCACAGATATAAGTGGATGTTTGGAAGAGGAAAATGATCAACGTATGATCAAATCAGCATCCAAGCCCCCAGAACCGCTACGAGAGTTGGGTAAAAAAAGATCTGAGCAACTCAACTCTGGCAGAAAAATTAAAGACATCTCAGCACTTACTGGAAAAATTGTGCGAGAGAAACATAAAAGTTTATCCTTCATCAAAGACAAGATCGCAGCTTTGGATAAGGATTCGATCTTGCTGCCTGATTTAAGGGCTGAAGGAGCCCCAAGGGCGGAGAGATCACACGCCATTAAACAAAAGTTTTGAAGGTGAGCCACTAACTGAAATACCCAGTGGAAACATGGTCGACAAATTTACCCTACTGAAATTGGAGGAGAAGCTCAGAAACAATAGGATGGCGGATCTATCTCATATACAAAACACAGTTATGGCAGCTCTAACTATAGCAGTTGCCCCATTTCTCAAACTATATGAGAACATAAATGAGACTCTGCGGAGCAAACAGGTTTATGGCAAAACCGCTTAAGCGACCTGGCAAGAAGTGAATCTAACGACAAAAAACTTCTAATGGAGGCGGGCATAGAAGTCTGCAAGGGGATGAGGAACTTTCACAAGTCTGAAAAAGCGGCCTCATTCGAGATCAAAGTATGGGACAAATAATAGAAGAAAGTGGTAAGAACATAGTTAACTGGTGCCCAGCTGCAAAGAAGGAACAAGTTACTTACCTGTAACTGTTGTTCTCCAGCATGGGTCTGGCATGAATTCACATGCTCATGAATATTCCCCGTCGTCAGGCTGGGAATCCTCGGTAAAGAAAAAATCAGTATCAGTTTCGTTTCTGATCTGTCTTTCTTAGTAGTAACAAAACACTGGTCTCTGGGTCATACTGCCCCCAGCCAATGACTGCCCTTTCCCAAAGCCCCGCCTCTGGCAGCCATCTTCAGATTTGGTAGCACGTAAAGTGGCAGTATGACCAAGTGAAGAGCCGCAGAGGGGTAGGAGGGAGGGTTCGCATGTGAATCCATGCCAGACCCATGCTGGAGAACAACAGTTACAGGTAAGTAACTTGTTCTTTCTCCAGCACGGGGTCTGGCATGGATTCACATGCTCATGAATATAAGAATACATAGCAGTACACACATGCACAACCACGGGAGGTGGCAAAGGCTCAACATTAAGCATTACATCAAAACTCAACATTAAGCATTTCTTACCTCCTCACCAGGCTCACCTTAAGCGAACAGGTTGCGCAGCACTGCTTGGCCGACTCTGGTCTCCTCCCTGGAATCCCGGTCGACGCAGTAGAATCTCGTGAAGGTGTGCGTCGACCTCCACGTAGCAGCCCTGCAGATGTCCAGCAGGGGCACACCAAACAAGAACGCCGTGGTAGCAGCGATCGCTCTGGTCGAATGGGCTCTCGGATGGCCAGGCAACAGTCGGTTTGCCAACCGATGACAGTGCATGATGCAGCCGAAAAGCCATCTGGAAATGGAAGCCTTCGAGAGAGCCTTCCCTTGGTTCACACGTCCAAAGTTCACAAACAGCTGTGATGTCTTCCGAAAACTCTTCGTTCGGTCCACGTAGAACTTCAGCGCTCTAGCTACATCCAGCGAGTGCAAAGTCCTCTCGGCCGGCGACGAAGGCGACGGGAAGAAAACAGGTAACACCAAGGGCTCGTTGAGATGGAAGTCCGACGGCACCTTGGGCATGAAGGAGGGTTGCGTCCTCAGCACTACCCTCGTATCGTGAAAGGTCAGGTATGGAGGCTTGCAGGATAGGGCCTGAATATCTCCCACGCATCGTGCCGAGGTGATGGCCACAAGAACGCTGTCTTCCACGACAGAAACTTCAAAGGGCCGAATGCAATGGCTCGAATGGCGGACCCATGAGCCTGGTCAGCACCACGTTGAGCTCCCACGCCGGGGCTGGCGCCTTCACCGGCGGGAATGATCGAAACAGTCCTTTCATAAACTCCTTCACCAGGCGATGAGACCACAGGGATGACCACCCTGTAGTTCTGGTGTATCGGGAAATCGCTGCCAGATGTATCTTGATTGAAGCATGAGAAAGTCCAGCTTTGGCCATCGACAGTAGGTATGGGAGCACTTGAAGGGCTGTAATCCTGAGAGGGTTAATCTTCTGTGCACGGCACCAGACAGAGAACCTCTTCCACTTGTGTCCGTAGCACTTGAGAGTTGAGGACGCCCTGGCCTTTGCAAGGACCTCTCTGCAGTCAGCCGGGATATCGTATCCTCCAAACTCTAGTGCTGCAGGAGCCAGGCCTGTAAGTTCAGCGACTCCGGGTCGTGATGAAGAATGGCACCTCCTTCTCTGGAGAGAAGATCCGCGTCCATCTGCAGTTTGACCGGTGGGGACGCTGACAATTCCAGAAGGTCCGGGAACCAGATCTGTCTCGGCCACGCCGGTGAAACGAGGATCATCCTGCACCGGGACCTCTTGAGTTGGTTGATGAGCCTGAGCAGCAACGGCAACGGAGGGAACGCATAAAGGAACAGGCCGTCCCAAGGGAACAAGAAAGCATGGCCCATGCTCCTCGGCTCGGGGAACATGCTGGCGAACCTCTGGCACTTGGCGTTCGTCGCCGTCGTGAACAGGTCTATTTGGGGTTTGCCCCATTGCCGGAAGAGTTTATCCACTTGATCCTTTTGTAGTTCCCACTCGTGGCACGAGCGCAGCTCCCTGCTGAGTGAGTCGGCGATGGTGTTTTTTATCCCTGTTAGATGGAAGGGTACCAGGAACATCCCCTGGGCAACGGCCCAGTGCCACAGGTCCTGTGCTTCTTTGGACAGGACTGGGGATCTGGTTCCTCCCTGCTTCCTGATGTAGAACATCGTGGTGGTGTTGTCGGTGAAGATCCTCACCACTTTGCCCTTGAGGGACGGGAGGAAAGACTTGAGAGCCCAGAACACCGCCAGGAGCTCCAGTATGTTGATGTGGAGCGGCCTCTCCTCTGGGAGCCATAGGCCTCTTGCGTGAAGCTCCCCGGTGTGCGCTCCCCATCCTTCCAGGGAGGCATCCGTCGTCACCGTCCCTGGATATGCTGAGGTCTGAAAGTCCGTGCACGCCGCGAGATGCGCGCGTGTGCCCCACTATCGAACAGCTTGGCGGAATACTTCGTTGAGCGAGATCTTGTCCTCGAAGCTGCCCGTCGCTTGCATCCAACGGGCATCGAGAAACTCCTGTAAAGGACGCATCCGAAGCCTGCACAGGCGCACCCGATAGATGCAGGAGGACATCATCCCGAGAAGGGATTTGAAGGACCTCACTCTGACCACGTCCGTGGCCAGCAGACGCTGTACCTTGCCCAGGATGGCCTTCGTTCTTTCCTCCGACGGCGAGGCCAATCGCGCCACTGTATCGAGCTTGGCTCCTAGCAACAGTGCGACCTGCGATGGGACCAGGTGGGATTTGGGGAAGTTGATGGAGAATCCCAGGTCCATGAGCAGCTGGACGGTCTTTGCCATGTGTTCGACGGCAAGCTCCTTTGTTGTTGCCCGGATGAGCCAATCGTCCAGGTAGGGGTAAACGTGGGTCCCCTGCAGGCACAGCCGCGCCGCCACCGGTGCTAGGCACTTGGTGAACACCCTGGGAGCCGACTTCAGCCCGAACGGGAGGGCCTTGAACTGGTAGTGCTGCCCTTGGACCACGAACCTGAGGAACTTTCGGTGCCTTTTTAGAATGGGGATATGAAAGTATGCATCCTCCAAATCCAACGACGATAGGAAGTCGCCTTCCTCCAGCTGTCCCAGCACGTGCTGGAGGGTGACCATCCGGAACCTCTGTGCCTTGATGTACTTGTTCAGTCGACGCAGGTCCAGGATGGGGCGCCATCCGCCCATCTTCTTTCTGACGAGGAAGTATCTTGAGTAAACTCCGGAGCCCCGAAGCCTTTTTGGGACAAGCTCGATGGCACCTTTTTTGAGCATCGCCTTTACTTCCAACAGTAGTTGAGGGACGTGGTTTTCCTTCCTAGCCACGGGTGGACTGCGGGGACACTTCTTTAGGAATTCGAGTGTGTGCCCCTGGGCCAGGGCATCGAGCACCCAACGGTCGGTGGAGATGGATTTCCACACGCTGACGAACCTCGTCAGCCGGCCTCCCACCGGGATGCTTGGTGGGGGCCCGACACCACGGCCAGTTCAGTCTTGCTTGGCCACCGCCTTGCCGCCTTGGCCTCCTTGGCAAAGACGGCGAGGTCCTCTGGACTTGCCTCGTCCCCTGTAGGCTTCTTGCGAAGAGGAGCGGGCCTATTGACGGTACGTTGAGGAGCCGCTGCCGAATCCCTTGGAGGCACCTTGCTTGCCTCCGGAGTTCCGAAAGGGCAGACGTCATTGTTGTAGCTCTCCCAAGGCCCGAGCCGTCTCTGTGTCGGTCTTGATGGCCTGAAGGGACTCATTCACTGTCTTCCCAAACAGGTTGTTCCCGTCAAAGGGCATGTCCAAAACCTAGGCCTTTACATCCTGGCGGAAATCCATCGCCTTGAGCCACCCCCGCCGTCGAAGGCAAATACCGTTGGCCAATTGGCGGAAACCGGTGTCGGCAATGTCCGTGGCCACCGTTACGGAGTGGTCAGAGGCCACCTAACCCTCCTGCAGGATTGCCAGGGCTTCTGCCCTCTTATCATCCAGGAGGAAGTCCAACAGGGGGGCAATCTTGTACCACAACTCCCTGACGTAGCGGGCCATGATCGCTAGGGCGTTGGACGCCTTGATCGTCGCCGCTGCTGAAACGACCGAATCCGGGGTCGGTTGCACTCTAAGGCACAAAGGGGTGGCGTCGGGGACCCGGTACTTCTTCTCGTACCAGTCACTCTTAGCAGGTGTCGTGGACGGGTTCTTGAGGAGGGCAAGTCCCTCGTCCCAGATGTCATCCAACAACGGCACCGCGAGAACCGTTTTCCTTTTGGCCTCACGCCGTTGGTAAAGGAAGCCTTCCTTCTTCTTCTCTTCATGGCAGAGCTGAAAAAGCTCAGATGCCCTGGCGATCATGGCATGAAACGAGCCAATTTTGTCGGGAGGAGACGCCTGAGGAATCGGCGACGGGAGATCAGTCCCGTCGTCACCACCGTCGTCATCCGTCCCCGTCGTGGCCGTATCCAGCCCCGTGTCCTCCTTCGGGGTCGGGGAAGGAGACAAAGGCTGAGAGGGCCGTAAGGGCTGAGAAGGCGGGGTTGGATGGATCCTTCTCTTGTTAGGAGGGCTTCCCGACGGACTTGGCTCTGTCGGGTCGTCCGTCGGAGGCAAGGGCAACCTGGTCCTTATCTCCGTGCATAAGGCCTGGATTGCTGTCGAAATGGCCGCCGAGTTGTCTTGTGGCCCGGGCTGCGACGGACGCGACGATTGCTCCTCCTCCACCGGAGCCTCGTCGTCGTCAACCACGCTCTCATCGTCCCCCTCGACGGGATCCCTCCCGTGGGGACGGGCCTCCTCTATGACTTTGACCAGTTCCTCCTCGGAGGTCGTGTCCGTGTCCGTTAAGGCCAGCGCCCCCCCCTCTCTTTCCACCGGGGTCTTCACGTGGGCCTTCTCGATGGGCTTAAAAGAGGCTTCCCTCCGCGGGGGCAGGGAAACTCTGGGCCCCGAGGTCGCCTCCACTGGGGGAGCCTCCACAGGCTTCCCCAGGGCTGTAGCGATACCCTCAATAGAGGCCTTGGCCGGGTGAATCAAGGCCTTCACCACCTTGGGCGCGCATGAGCCTTCACCTTAGGGGGAGGGTCACCGCCTCGTACCCCTTTGGCCGGTTCCTTCGAGATCGACCGGGGCCTCTCCAGAAGCTTAGCCGGGTTCTCGGACTTTCTCTTCCCCAAGCCAGAGCGTTGGCTCGCGGTTGATGGCGTCGGTGAAGGTGCGCCCTGCCTGGCAGCCGAGGAGCCTGACCGTTCGGCGAAACCCGGTGCACGCGAACTTGCGGTGCTTTGCCTTCTATTGGGCCCCCGTCGCCGGGGCGCCCTCACAGGATTTAGAAGATCGCTCGGTTTCTTCTTCTTCTCACCTGCTGGGCTCTTGCTTTCCAACCAGTTGGCGAGACGGGTCCGACGGTGCCTCATGGTTCGTTCCGGCATGTTCATGCAAAACGCGCAGTCCTTCTCCACGTGCGATTTGTCTTCATGAAGGCAGTAGAGGCGCTTTGAGTGCTTTCCCTCCTTGAAAGGGGTTCTGTAGCTTGCATCCAGGCAGTTCCTGAACAGCTTGCCCGGTGTCGAGCTTCCTTTCTCCGGGGCCATGTCCACGAGGTAGGCCTCAGAAACTTCTGGTATCCTCCAAGAAGCGTAGCTCGACAAAAATTTCACCCTTGAGAGGCGTAGAAGATTCCGAAACGGGTCCCCGTTGATCGGAAGTGGAAGCGGGGGAGCTTGAGGCTCTATTAAACCGAAAAATGAGATAAATCTCTTTGAAAAAGCACGAAACGCAAAAAAAGCTCGAGAGCTATAGCACGAGGACTCCCACCACTTGAACGTGCAGTAAAAATCTGAAGATGGCTGCCAGAGGCGGGGCTTAGGGAGAGGGCAGTCATTGGCTGGGGGCAGTATGACCCAGAGACCAGTGATTGGTTACTACTAAGAAAGACAGATCAGAAACTAAACTGATACTGATTTTTTCTTTAGCGTGGATTCCCAGCCTGACGACGGGGAATATTCATGAGCATGTGAATCCATGCCAGACCCCATGCTGGAGAAGGATAGCCTCAATGATGGCAGTCAAAGTACCACCAACAGTGCACTTAAAACTGGCCCACTCCAACTGGTAAAGACTAAGTCCAAAACGCAAATGCTAACAGCTGATGGAGGGAAATTAACCGATAATGTCCAAAACGCAAAACAGCCACAAATATTATCGCATGACTCAGCTAAATCATGCTTTCCGATCTTCCAGGCCTCTGATTCGGCTGTGAAACCGAATGAAAATCAATCCATGGAATCCAAGAGAGGGAAAAAATCTAAAAATCAAGCAAAAACTCAAAAACAGAATGGTAGTTTCTAACTAATATAAGAACACCTCCAAGTTTGGACGATCTGCAAGTGGCGAAAAAATCTAGAAGAGAAATGGTACTAGAAAGGAATTCACAAGACTTGTTAATACCCGAGGGCGCTGATATATGTATGTTCAACCAAAGGGACGATGAATCAGTGATCTCAGAATCATGTTTGAGCGACCTCATTGAACTCCTGGAAGAAAAAAACGAGGAAGAGGCATGGGATAGTTTTAGTCCCTCTGATAGGCTGGAAATTGAAAAGCAGGTTGGCGACCTGCCTGTAGATGGAAAAACCAGCCATCCCTTGCCGAGAAATACCAAGAGAAATAATAATGAAGGGAAAAAGAAAAAAAGACCCTGGAAGAGGGGGGAAAACTGCTCTGAGAAAGAGGAAAAGAGAAAGATTGAGGTCTTTAGAACATTAGAAGAAAAAAGAAAAAGATGTGACAGTGAAAATAGACTAAAACAGAATGCAAAGGAGAAGAACTTAAAGAGTGCCGGGTGGCGTGGCCAGGAGCGCCAGCGATGTGGCTGCTTCTCTGAAGGCCTCTGTTAGCGAGAATTCTCTGTTAAGGCTAATTCCCCAAACCGCTTTGCTGGAATTTTTGGGTTTATTTTTTTCTCCTGCTAAGAGTGAGACTCTTTTTCTCCCACTCTTAGACATGATTTGAGATATCCTTTGACTTTGTAATGTGTTTTATGGGCTATGGGGTCTTTTACTCCATAGGGTTTCATGTGGTTTTTGGTAAGTGTGTTACACATCACCCTCAGTGCAGTAAGACAGGGGTGTCATAGTGACCCCCAAACATAGACTCCATACCATGGGACTGACTACTGTCTCCCAGGGCATGTAAAGTCACCATTGACTTTACTAGTCTTAAATTGTGAACAGAACCAGTACAAACCATCATATTGTGGAAGTACTGGTAGGGGTAATTAGATTGTCCCTGGGTCTGTTTTTCGAGGGGGCACTGTGCAGTCCCCCCTCGTCGTGTTTCTGGCTGGTGGCAGTGGTTACCACGCAAAATATTCCACCGGAATATTTCCTATGGGATTTTCCCATTCATTTTAAACGCACCACTTTTTTTTGGTGCAATGTTAAAGATACCGCCGGGTTATTTATTTAATATTTATTCCCCGTTTGGGTCTTTTTGCCAGGACTCGGTTTTAAAATGGCATTTGTGTTCGCCTCTGTAACTCCAACCCAAGTCGAGCCCTTTGTTCCACTTTTTGGCGGGCTTCTCCACAGAAGCCTCCAAAAGTGGTGCCACTCTGTCTGGGTCTACAGGATGTGTGGGAGGGGGGAATAGGCACCCTGGACTGAGTTGCCTCGGCAACTCAAGTCACACTCTTGTGTGATTGGCCCAGTTGTGAGCCGGCCGGCTCACCACTTAGCATGTTTGACAGCTAGACTGATGAATGGGGGTTTTCTGCATAAAAGCAGGGCTTTGGGGACTGGAATTTCAGAAGTCGCCACAGGACCAAAGAATCCGAAGAGGGAGAAGCTGAGCCGACCTGCAATGACGACACCACCGGTGGAGCCCTGCTGAACCGTCTCACCGCTTCCCAACGACAGAGAAGATCTTCATCCCGGAGAGTCTTCTTCCTCTGAGCTGGTGGGGATAACCAGTTCGCCCTCTTTTTCTCCTTCCTGAATCGTCCCGTGGTCGAATCGCCCGTGCCAAGCACCCCGGCGGCCGGATAGCCACGCTTCACCACTACCGCGAATAAAACGGTAGTACCTTTTAACCGGGAAACAAGGCAGCTGGTTTCTTCCCTGACAGTGCAACGACCTCCAGCCTTCCTCCACGTCGAGATCTCCTCTTCCCCTGGACGAAGCACCGACTTGCACCCGCTGCCAGGAACAAATGCCCCCGCTGGAGCTTTCTCACCATTTCAGGTACTGAGTCCCGCCTGGTCTCCCTTGCAACAGACTGTTCAAGGTGTCCCGTAAATCCTTGACTTTCTATCCTGGGATGACCTGGGACCTACTAACTAACTTTTCCTAACTTGAGCCAACCCTTTTTGAACTCTTTGCAACGACTCTTAAAAAGTACTATTCAACTGTGTGATCTTGGACACATTCCGCCTTGCTCTCTTCAAGAGTGGGCCTGGCCTATGACTTTCTTGCTCCTCAGTAGACTCTGCCTTTTCTGACTTGCTCTGGTTCTCCTAAAGTGTTGGTATTGTGAATGTTCCTAATTCTGCCCTTTTCCCTCCTTTTTTAATTAACTTATTGGAGTGCCATCTTAGGTTAAGCGCTCACCTCTGTCTGAAAATAAGTGGTGTTTTAACTAAGACTTGTTCAATAAGTGATCAGGGATGTATATATATTAATAGTGACTGTGTTTTGAACTTGCTTTCCATATTAGTGTTAGTGTATATTACAAGGTGTGTTTTTAAATAAATAATTATATACTTTTATACCCAAGCTCTGGTCAGTGTTTGCTTGTACTACTGTATTTTGGTACCTATCTTGTATACTCTATATACTGTCTAACTCTTCTTGAGAGAAGTCTGGCTGCTCAGCCACAGCTACCAGGTAAATCTGGGTGGTACAGACTGCTACCAATTGGGTTTACTGCCAACACCTGTAGTCTTAAGCCTTTTGCAGTGGTCCCTAAGGGAACTGCACAGGTTTCTGCCTAACAGCCTCCATCCAGGGCCCGCGGCATCCAGCGATAAATTAATCTTCCGCAGTCGGATTGAAGCGATCGTCGGATCACAGGCAATGCGAAGGTCAGAGGCGTCTGCTGCAGTTTAGAGGGGCTTCATTACCCCCCCCAAGTAGCCCTGAAACGACCCGAACTCTCCCGCGCCCTCTGCCTCAGAGTGGCACTTCCAAGATGGCGTACGGGGAACGCTGATCCCGCTGGACGGGGAGCGATGTGGAAGGAGTCCCTGCTCGGAAGTCCCGGAGTCGGACACAGAGCCCGGAACGAGCCTGCAGTGCCCGCAGTGTGATGGGGGTGAGCCTCCTGCTTCTTGAAGTGGGACGAGAGTGAGCATCGGGATGGGGCAGTAGAAGGCCCCCTCCCCCTCTGTTATCCGGAGCGAGGGCCGGGGCTCGGCCCCGAGGAGCCGTGGTCCTGCCAAGGCACAGTGACGACAGTGAGGAGAGCCCATTGTTAGGGAGAGACGGACCCGCTGGGGGAGCGGCAATCTCCGCTCCTGGGGCGCTGTTCAGACGGGCGCTCCTGGGGTTGGACCTGGCGCAAAGCTCCGGAGGCCTGCTGCGGAGCCTCCGGTGGCCAGCGGCAACCCGGTTCTCCTGGCACTCCACCAGCTGCGACCTGAAAACCCGGATGCCGAGAAGGTGAGAGCCCTGCTGCGGGACCTGCGGATCTGTTGGGTGGCAGACGCTGCCCAGAGCGCCAGGCGACACAGTCACCATTTTGGCGCTGCACCTGTTATGCCTCCCAACACGATGACCTCCTGGGGTGCCCCGGAACTGAAGGCCTACCATCAGCGGCGGCACCTCTGGGGCCCTCTCAAAAACCTCTAGCTGCCCTGCACCACCCCGCCGCCCTTCTCCAGAGTGCCGACGCCGGCGACACTGTTACTCCAGTGTAACCCTGGCCCCGCTGGGGCCCAGGAGTGGGCTCCCACTGCGCCCTGCTACCCGGCTGCTTCCTGGGGCGCCCCTGCCCACTCTCCTCCCCTCCTCATCTCCCTGGTGTTCCGGGACTCAACCTTCGCTGCGAGGAAGGAATACTTCGCTACCATCGGGGCTCGGTTGGCGGTGTTGGGGGTCCATCCCCCTCCTCCCATCACACCTGGAGCCTGGTAACCAGCACAATTAATCCTCCCTGGGGCCCTCAGACCATCAGCAAACCCTAGCTGGGGACGCCCCCGCGACATTACCCGGCTACCCGTGAGCCCCCAAATCAAACCCTCACATTGACGGATCCCCCCTCACCCCTCCAAATAAAGCGGTCCTCAGAGACCAGCCGGCCTTCCCGACGTAATCAAAACAGACGCAGGAATCCCAGTCACACGTTATGCATGTCAAAGCTAGCTAAAGCAACGGAAAGCTCAGACATTTCCACCATGCTGCTAGCGGCAGACAAGACAAAGAAACCGCCCCCCCTAAACTTACCCCACAGAAGACCCCTGAAGAGCAGGGAAAACTGGCTACCAAAGAAGACATCTACGCCTTAATGCAGGACATTAAAGCTGAGTTTAGATCCTGCATGACAGAGCTTTCTACGCGGATGGAACAAATGGATCAAAGGCTCACAGAGGCGGAACAGAGGCTGGGAGAGGTCGAGGACCTGACCCAGAGTCATGATGCAAAGCTAATAGAAATGCGACGCGAGATTCAGGCGCTGCAAAACAGGAGCGAAGTGCTGGAATTTAAGCAGGAGGACCTGGAAAACAGGGCGCGACGAAATAACCTGCGCATCCGAGGGGTTCCATCAACCATTCAAGACCAAGAGCTACCAGAATATATAAGCAACTTCTTCCAGGCCCTCCTCCAGCTCACGGACAAGGCCCAACTCATCCTAGATCGCACCCACAGGCTGCGCCCAAGACGAGTAGATTCAGATGCTCCCCCGAACGTAAACGTAATCACCAGGGTCCACTTCTATGCTACTAAAGAGGCCATCTCGGCAATAAGCCGCACCAAGGATGAGCTCTCGTTCATGGGTACCCCGCTCCAGATATTTCAGGGCCTCTCCCTGATGACCTTGCAAAAAAGAAGAGCCCTCAAACCCTCAACGCTATTCCTGCAGAACCAGCAGATCTGCTACCGGTGGCTGTTCCCCTCCACGCTCCAATTCACATTCCAGGGAACCCAGCGCAGAATAAGCCATCTGGAAGATGCTGAGTCCATTCTGCCCCCGGTCTCTCCGGGGAGCTCGCCCACCCCCAGTCCACACCGTCCGCCGGAGGAATCGGACCAACCTCCCCAGAAACAGCAACAACAGTCCTGGTCCAAAGCACAGAGACGCCGGAAGATGCGATAATCCTGCCACGACCAACAGTCGCGAAACGACTGACTCCGGAATCAAAGACGAAAACAATGATGCTGCGGGCCCCGAGCGGCCCAGACCCTATTCCAAGGAGTATGTCACCAACCCACCCTTGGAGGCGAACTCAGTTAAGTGGTTTGATCCTAGCTCCGTTGGCTGGGAAAATAGTTATGGCCCGGTTGGCCAGGAGATCCCCCCCCCCCACACCAACAACTGAAATTTCTGACGATGAACGTCAGGGGTCTGAACGACCCGCAGAAGAGGAAATCCACGCTGTGGCGCTTACAGAACGAGGAGGCCTCCTTAGTCTTCCTCCAGGAGACACATCTGATCCCGGCTGATTTTACACGGCTCCGCGACAGACAATTTCCGCTACAATTTTTGGCGTCAAACGGCACAAAGAAGGGTGGGGCGGCGATTCTATTTGCCAAGGTCCTCAGGCCGCAAATCCTAGTCTGCTTGCTTTGCCCGGAAGGCCGCTTCGCGGCAATAAAATGCCGAATCTACGGCCAACGTTACACACTTATTTCGGTTTACGCTCCAAATGACAAGCAAGAGGAGTTCTATTTATCCCTAGAAGGAGCCCTCCCACAATTTGCTGAGGGCCAGATTATCATCGGGGTGATTTCAACGGAGTCCCTGATCCACTGACAGACAAATCACACCCTCCGGCCCGTAGAGATTTCAGCCTGGCAACGGTGTTACTCAAATTATTCAGAACCTTAGATGTGGTGGACACCTGGAGAGTCCTGCATCTGGAGGTCCGAGACTATTCGTTCTACTCATATGTGCATAGAACGTATTCACGCATTGACCTCCTGCTGGCCTCCCTGCAAGTCTTAGCATTCACAGATGAAGTGGTTATTGGTCCCAGAATCCTCTCAGATCACGCCCCAATAATGCTAACGCTCAGAGCCCATGACCCTGCCCCGCGATGCAGATGGTCCCTCTCTGACCCGATCTTGGGAGATGTGGTGGCGAAATCGATAAAGGAGTTTTTTAAAGAAAACAGAAATGAAGATACCTCCTGTTAGGCAGAAACCTGTGCAGTTCCCTCTGGGACCACTGCAAAAGATTTAAGACTACAGGTGTTGGCAGTAAACCCACTTGGTAGCAGTCCGCACCGCACAGATTCACTGTGGTAGCTGTGGCTGAGCAGTCAGACTTCCCTCAAGAAGAGTTAGGCAGTATACAGAGGATATATAATAGGTACAGAGGTACAATAGCACAAGCAAACACTGACCAGAGCTAGGTGTAAAAGTATAAACTTATTTATTAAAGGTACACTCATAAATTACACTAGCACATTAGAAAAGATAAGAAAGTCAAACACAGTTACTATTACTCATATGTACATCCCTAATCGTTTGTTGGACAATTCTAAGTTAACACCACTTATTTCCAACCAGAGGTGAGCGCTTAACGTTAGATGGTACTCCAACAAGTATTACCAAAAGGGAGGGAAAAGGCAGAAATAAAGAGAGCAGTAAGGTAAAACACTTTTCACATAAGGTTAGCAAAGACAGTCAATAGTGGAATAAGGAGAATTAGTTCGGGGCCCGCATTAGAGGGAGCCAGGCGAAAATGTGCCCAAGATCACACAATGTCACAAGTCTTTGCAGGTGAGTAGAAAACGGTTTTACTATGGTTCTGAAAAGTTTAGTTAGGGTGTCCCAGACCTACCCAGGTTCGAGAGCCGAGGGCTAAATCTACCCCGTACAATCGGTGGCAAGGGAGGCCGGGCGGAACACAGTACCTTTAAAAGTGGAAAGATTCCTCCAGCGGTGGTAGTCGTTCCTGGTAGTGGGTGCAAGTCGCGGCGTCGTCCTGAGGAAGAGGTGATCTCGACGGGGAGGAAGGCTGCAGGTCGTTGCACTACCAGGGATGAGGCCAGCCATGGAGTTCTCCGGTCACAAAGGATTTTTACACCTCTTTCGCAGTTGAGGTAAAAAGTGGTATCCCGGTTGCCGGGGTGCTTGGCACAGGCAAGGCGGCCACGAGATGCTTCGGGACGGCGAAAAGAAGGCAACAACTGGTTGTCCCCACCAGTTAAGGGAAGAAGACTCTCCGGCGGGAGATCTCCTCTGTCGTCGGGAAAAGTGGTGAGACGATTCTGCAGGGCTTCACCGGTGGTGTCGTCTTGGCAGGTTGGCTCGGCTTCTCCCTCTTCGGCTTCTTAGGTCCTGTGGCGACTTCTGAAGAACCAGTCCCAAAAACCCTGCTTTTATGCAGCAAACCCCCATTCATACAGCCTAGCTGTCACTCAAACATGCTAAGTGGTGAGCGGGGTGGCTCACCACTTGGGCCAATCACACTAGAGTGCGACCTGAGTTGGCAAGGCAACTCGGTCCAGGGTGCCTAAACCCCCTCCCACACCCCCTGTGGTACCCAGACAGAATGGCACCACTTTGGAGGGCTTCTGTGCAGAAGCCCGCCAAAAGTGGAACAAAGGCTCGACTCGGGTTCAGGGTTACTGAAGTGAACCTAGACGCCATTTTGGCGGCGAGTTCCGGCAAAAAATCCCAACCGGTGAATTTATATTAAATAAATAAACCAGCGGTATCTTTAACATTGCACCAAAAAGTGGTGCATCAAAAATCGATGGGAAATCCCATTGGGAAATATTCCGGTGGAATATTTCCGTGGTATCCACTGCCACCAGCCAGAACTCGGCGAGGGGGGACGGGACAGTACCCCCTCGACAACAGACCCAGGGGCAATCTAATTGCCCCTACCAGTACTTCCACAGTAAGATGGTCTGTACGGGTTAAGTTCCCAAGTTAAGACTAGTAAAGTCAATGGTAACTTTACAGACCCAGGGAGACAGTAGTCAGTCCCAGGGTGTGGAGTCTATGTTTGGGGGTCTCTATGACACCCCTGTGCTACTGCACTGAGGGTGCTGTGTAACACACATTCAAAAACCAATGATGGCCTATAGGGAAAATTACCCCCTAGCCCATAAGCACATAGCAAGTCACAGAGAACACTCTCAAGTCATGTCCAAGAGTGAGGATAAAAGAGTCTCACTCTTGGCAGGAGAAAAAAATAAACCCCACAAAATCCAGCAAAGCTGCTGGGGGACTCACTAGGTTAGGAAATTCAGCCTAAACAGAGAATTCTTCTTAACACTCGCCCCCCCAGACTAAGGGACAGGAGGATTTAATCCACTCCTGGATGAACCTCATACCTCTAGTCGATGACATACATCCTAGAGAGTCCATCAGCATTTTGATGGTGACACCCTGACCTGTGCTCAATGGTGCAATCAAACCCTTGGAGGCAGATTGACCATCTCAATAGTTTTGGATTTTCCCCCTTCATTTGCATTAACCATCTCAAGGGTTGGTGGTCAGTCTGAATGACAAAAGTAGAACCATACAAGTATGGCCTAAACTTCTTCAGTGCCCACACAATAGCAAAGTATTCTCTTTCGATTGTTGCCCACCTTGTTTCAGGATCCTTCAGTTTTCTACTGATGAAGCAAATGGGGTGTTCCCTACCCTTCTCATCCAGTTGGCTAAGGACTGCACCTATACCTACATTGGAAGCATCAGTTTGTACAATGAAAGTTTGGTGGTAGTCAGGAGCTCTGAGTACTGGAGCTTGGCAGAGAGCTTTCTTCAGGTTTTCAAAGGCCTGATTGCATTCCTCAGTCCATTTGACCTTCTTAGGGAATTTTGGAGAGGAGATCACATTCAGAGGAGAAGCTATGGTCCCATAGTTCTCAATGAAATTCCTGTAGTACCCAGTGAGGCCTAAGAAGGCTCTCACCTGGGTCTGAGTAGTAGGTGTTGTCCAATTTTGCACAGCTTCAATCTTGCTGAGCAAAGGCCTTATTTCTCCACCTCCTACCTCATGTCCAAGGTAGACCACTTTACTCTGACCAATTTGGCACTTGCTTGCCTTTATGGTCAGATTGGCCTGCTCAAGAGCCTGCAAAACATGTCCTAAGTGGGTCACATGTTCTTCCCAGGAGTGGCTGAAGACTGCAATGTCATCCAAGTATGCCATGCAGAAGTCCTCCATCCCAGCCAGAACTTGGTTCACCATCCTTTGGAATGTTGCAGGTGCATTTTTCAGTCCAAAAGGCATAACCTTGAATTGGTATAGGCCAACTGGGGTAGAAAATGCAGTTTTCTCCTTGGCATGGTCTGTCAGGGCTATTTGCCAATAGCCTGACGTAAGGTCCTGTGTGCTGAGGTACTTGGCTGCACCAAGTTTATCCACCAACTCATCTGTCCTTGGCAAAGGGTGGGCATCAGTCTTGGTGACTGCATTAAGAGCTCTATAGTCCACACAGAATCTCAACTCTTTGGATCCTGCCTTTGGTATTAACACCACTGGGCTAGACCATGGACTAGTAGAGGGCTCTATTACCCCGAGATCAAGCATCTTCTTGACCTCACCTTTGATGTGGGTTCTGACATTCTATATCCTCTGCTTTTGACTGGCAGACAGTCACCAGTGAGTATCTCATGCTGTCCCCAAGGGGTCAAGCATGGTGAAAGTGAGAACAGGGGGGCAAACTGATTTAACATCGCTTTGCACTCCTCCTGTTGCTCAGGGGTCAGATCTGAAGAGAGATTAACTCCTTCAACCTTTTCGTCCAAAGGTAAGCCTCTCAGGAGGTCAGGTAGAGCGTCACTCTCCTCCTCCTCTTCCGATGAAGCTAGAAGCAATGCTCCAACTTCTGGTCTAGAGACATAGGCTTTGAGGCGGTTGGTGTGGAAGACTCTGGGAGCTTCCCTGGGTTTGCCCAGATCCACCAGATAGTTGACCTCTCCAAGTTTTCCCACAACCTTGAAGGGTCCCATCCATTTGTCTTGCAAGGCCCTCTGCCTTGTTGGGAGCATAACTAGAACTAGCTGGTCTTGAGTAAACTCAACCATGTTAGCCTTCTGATCATGCCAATGTTTGATCAGAGCTTGGCCAGCTTTCAAGTTATCACTTGCTTCTGCCATCATGTGTGACATTCTCCTTCGGAGACCTATCACATAGTCAGTCACTCTGACTGGCTTGGGGGAAGGAGCACTCTCCAACCCCTCCTTAATCAGGGCCAAGGGGCCTCTGACGGGATGGCCATAGAGAAGTTCAAAGGGAGAATAACCTACTCCCTCCTGAGGGACTTCCCTATAAGCAAATAGAAGGCATGGCAGTAGAAGGTCCCACTTCTTCTTAAGGGGTTCTTCTAAGGCACCTATCATGCTCTTCATGGTTCTGTTAAATCTTTCTACCAACCCGTTTGTCTGAGGGTGGTAGGCGGTTGAGAACTTGTAGGTAACTCCGCAGGTTTTCCACATGGCTTTCATGTAGTTGGACATAAAATTTGTCCCCCTGTCAGAGATCACCTCCTTAGGAAACCCAACCCTGGTAAAGATACCAAGGAGGGCCTTAGCCACAGCCTGAGCCGTAACAGTCCTCATAGGAATTGCCTCAGGGTACCTAGTAGCATGGTCTACTACAACAAGGATAAACCTGTTGCCTGAGGAGGTTGGGGGATCAAGGGGACCAACAATGTCAATCCCTACCCTCTCAAATGGGACTCCCACAACTGGGAGAGGCACTAAAGGTGACACATTCTTGGAACCAACCTTACCAGAAGTCTGGCAGGTATGGCAGCTCCTGCAATACCTATCTACTTCAGCCCCCATTTTTGGCCAATAGAAGTAGAGAGAGAGCCTTTCCTTGGTCTTCTTGAAACTCAAGTGACCAGCCAAAGGAATCTCGTGGGCTAGTTGCAAGAACTGTTGTCTGTTCTCTTGGGGCACTACCAGGCATTGGTATGCTCCAGGTTCAGATTTGGTTGGTTCACTGTAGAAGAGGCCATCTTCCCAGTGTAACCTATACTTCCCAGGCTCTTGCCCATCAGCCTGAGAAGCTGCCTGCTGGCGGAGACCCTCCAGAGTTGGACATTCTCTTTGTCCCTTACGGAAAGCTGTCCTGCTGGGTCCACCTTCTGCCAGTAAAGACTGCAGCTCAGGATGGTCAGCCGGGTCCAGGTCTCCAATAAGTTCTGGACCTCCTTCTAGCTCTTCTTCAGAGTCTAGTTCAACCAAACAGGGTTGTGCCTCCCTCTCAGCCTCAGCTGGAGGTGGAGTTACAGGTGTAACTTTGGACAACCTCGGGGAAGTCCTTGTTGGAAGCACTGGAGTGCTTGCTGTAGGTTTTTTTCTAGGAGTCTTGGGTTGCCCCTTTGCTCCTGATCTGGTAGTTTCTGCAGTAAGTTGCTCCAGTGGGAGAGGAGTGATTTCTGTCATCATCTCCTGAGATAAACCTCGCAGGGTTTTCTCTCTTGCAGACTTGGTGAGCTCCCGTAACCTTTTACTAGGAGGTCTGGGGGTATGTGACACAACTCCAAGAGCTTTCAGGTCATTTCCCAGCAGAACTCTTCCTGGCACTTCACATTGTATACTGACAGGTATCTTCACAGCCATATCATTACACTGGATGAGAACTGGTAACTGGGGACACATCTGCACAGGCCCTCCAGCTAACTTGGTGAGGCATTTGGGTGCCTTAGCAACATCCTCTGCCTTGAAGAATGATTCATCCACCACAGTTATGCTGGCCCCAGTGTCCCTGATGGCAGGAGTCTCCTGACCATTTACGTGGACACTGTCTTTATCATACTCTTTAGTATTATCTGGGATAGAATTATATACATCTAAATTCTGCTGTTCCCACAACCCCAGAGAGACTAAAGAAACACTGGCTGAGACTCCAGTGGGTTCGTCAGCCAGTAGTAGAAAGTTTCCACTTGCCATAGTGACTTCCTCCTCTGGAGCGAAGGCTAAGGAGACAAGTTGGACCCCGGAAGGTTTACCCTTACATCTGGGATCTCCTTTCACATGGTCAGTAGCCTTACAAACATAACAGGCCCCAAAGGTCCTTTGGAATGGAGGCTTGTTCTGACCTCCTTCTGGTTTAGCACCAGAAGGTATACTACTCTGCTGTGGTTTCCCAGGTGGCTTACCCTTATGGTTTTGTTTGGGGCCCTCTTTGGAATTAGGATTATTAGAATTCTCTTTGGAGTCTTTCTTAGGCTGTCTTCCCTCTTCCTTCTTCTGAGTTACCCCAGAATCCTTGTGAGTAGCCCTGTTGGCAACCCACAAGTCAGCAGCCTTAGCTAGTTTTCTAGGATCTAATTCCTGTGAATCAGCCAAGTGCTGTCGGAGCTCAGGAGAGCAGGCATCATAAATTGACTCCATCATTACAAGATTTCTTATTCCTTCATAAGTGTTCACCTTGTAACCCTTAATCCATCCCTCTACGTTTTTCAACCCTTCACACACCCAGGTAGCCCAAGGGGTACCATCATGCTTTTTGAGGCTCCTAAACCTCTTAAGATACTGGGAAGGGGTCTTCCCAAACCTAGCTATCAAAGCTAGTTTCACACATTCATACTCTTTCCTATCCTCCTCCCCCAACTCCATTACCACATCAGTTGCAACAGGGGGAAGCCTAGAGAACAACCAGGTGAGTAACTCATTACCTGTGATGTTCTGGAGCCCATGATTATACTCAAACATAGACAACCAATCCAACACATCCAACTTAGGCTCATACATACCAATCAATTCCTTAGGCATCCGGGGTCTTTTAGGACTGGAACTTCTAGAGGAGCCAGAGAGAGAAGCATTCTCAACAGACAATTTCTTCATTTCTAGCTCATACTTGAGCTCCATTTCCCTTAGCCTTAGTTCTTTGTCAGTTTGAGCATTTAGTTTCTTGTACTCTAACTCAAGTTTCATTTTCTCTAGTTCAAAGTATTGAGGGCTAAATGTGGGACCTGGCAAAGGTCCAGTAGGTATAGCTGGTAGAGCAGACAGAGGCCTAGAGGGACTATCGACAACAGTTTCATCCTCCTCTTCTGGTTCTGACCCAAGATCATCAATACTTTGTTCCATATCAAGATCATTGCTGCTTTCTACATTTGCTGGAGTGATAGGTTCCTCTGGACCATCCTCCAGACTTTGGTTTTCTAACAACCTTTCTATTAGCTCTATTTTCTTTCCTTTAGTCATGAGATTCTTATGCTTACAGAGAAGTCTTAGACAATCAGCAGTTTTTGTAGCAAGGGACTCTTGACTATAACTTTCCATAGTAGACAGGTAAAAAATGACTTTTTCTTTCTTGTGCTTAAGCTTTGTGGTTAGTTGCACTAAGGTATCTCAAAAGTACTCTAAAGTGTATACTCAATACAGATCCCACCGCTGTACACCAGTGTTAGGCAGAAACCTGTGCAGTTCCCTCTGGGACCACTGCAAAAGATTTAAGACTACAGGTGTTGGCAGTAAACCCACTTGGTAGCAGTCCGCACCGCACAGATTCACTGTGGTAGCTGTGGCTGAGCAGTCAGACTTCCCTCAAGAAGAGTTAGGCAGTATACAGAGGATACATAATAAGTACAGAGGTACAATAGCACAAGCAAACACTGACCAGAGCTAGGTGTAAAAGTATAAACTTATTTATTAAAGGTACACTCATAAATTACACTAGCACATTAGAAAAGATAAGAAAGTCAAACACAGTTACTATTACTCATATGTACATCCCTAATCGTTTGTTGGACAATTCTAAGTTAACACCACTTATTTCCAACCAGAGGTGAGCGCTTAACGTTAGATGGTACTCCAACAAGTATTACCAAAAGGGAGGGAAAAGACAGAAATAAAGAGAGCAGTAAGGTAAAACACTTTTCACATAAGGTTAGCAAAGACAGTCAATAGTGGAACAAGGAGAATTAGTTTGGGGCCCGCATTAGAGGGAGCCAGGCGAAAATGTGCCCAAGATCACACAATGTCACAAGTCTTTGCAGGTGAGTAGAAAACGGTTTTACTATGGTTCTGAAAAGTTTAGTTAGGGTGTCCCAGACCTACCCAGGTTCGAGAGCCGAGGGCTAAATCTACCCCGTACAATCGGTGGCAAGGGAGGCCGGGCGGAACACAGTACCTTTAAAAGTGGAAAGATTCCTCCAGCGGTGGTAGTCGTTCCTGGTAGTGGGTGCAAGTCGCGGCGTCGTCCCGAGGAAGAGGTGATCTCGACGGGGAGGAAGGCTGCAGGTCGTTGCACTACCAGGGATGAGGCCAGCCGTGGAGTTCTCCGGTCACAAAGGATTTTTACCCCTCTTTCGCGGTTGAGGTAAAAAGTGGTATCCCGGTTGCCGGGGTGCTTGGCACAGGCAAGGCGGCCACGAGATGCTTCGGGACGGCGAAAAGAAGGCAACAACTGGTTGTCCCCACCAGTTAAGGGAAGAAGACTCTCCGGCGGGAGATCTCCTCTGTCGTCGGGAAAAGTGGTGAGACGATTCTGCAGGGCTTCACCGGTGGTGTCGTCTTGGCAGGTCGGCTCGGCTTCTCCCTCTTCGGCTTCTTAGGTCCTGTGGCGACTTCTGAAGAACCAGTCCCAAAAACCCTGCTTTTATGCAGCAAACCCCCATTCATACAGCCTAGCTGTCACTCAAACATGCTAAGTGGTGAGCGGGGTGGCTCACCACTTGGGCCAATCACACTAGAGTGCGACCTGAGTTGGCAAGGCAACTCGGTCCAGGGTGCCTAAACCCCCTCCCACACCCCCTGTGGTACACAGACAGAATGGCACCACTTTGGAGGGCTTCTGTGCAGAAGCCCACCAAAAGTAGAACAAAGGCTCGACTCGGGTTCAGGGTTACTGAAGTGAACCTAGACGCCATTTTGGCAGCGAGTTCCGGCAAAAACTCCCAACCGGTGAATTTATATTAAATAAATAAACCGGCGGTATCTTTAACATTGCACCAAAAAGTGGTGCATCAAAAACCAATGGGAAATCCCATTGGGAAATATTCCGGTGGAATATTTCCGTGGTATCCACTGCCACCAGCCAGAACTCGGCGAGGGGGGACGGGACAGTACCCCCTCGACAACAGACCCAGGGGCAATCTAATTGCCCCTACCAGTACTTCCACAGTAACATGGTCTGTACGGGTTAAGTTCCCAAGTTAAGACTAGTAAAGTCAATGGTAACTTTACAGACCCAGGGAGACAGTAGTCAGTCCCAGGGTGTGGAGTCGATGTTTGGGGGTCTCTAAGACACCCCTGTGCTACTGCACTGAGGGTGCTGTGTAACACACATTCAAAAACCAATGATGGCCTATGGGGAAAATTACCCCCTAGCCCATAAGCACATAGCAAGTCACAGAGAACACTCTCAAGTCATGTCCAAGAGTGAGGATAAAAGAGTCTCACTCTTGGCAGGAGAAAAAAATAAACCCCACAAAATCCAGCAAAGCTGCTGGGGGACTCACTAGGTTAGGAAATTCAGCCTAAACAGAGAATTCTTCCTAACACCTCCCCAGCCAACACTTGGGACGCGATGAAGGCGGTGGTGAGAGGTGTGTTAATCTCCCAAGAAGCAGCCTACCATAACCAAAAGCGACAAATCTGCCAGAAACTGGACCCCGAGAGCCCACCGAGCCTTGCAGGCAGCCCGAAAGAAATTGGAGGCCCACTATGCGGAGGATACAGGTCAGCTTCTAGCCAAAACAAAACAACGCTACTACGCCAAAGGTAATAAGGCAAACAAATTCCTGGTGGAGAAATTAGCGAGGGTCAAGAAGCGGAATACAATCATAGGCTTGTGTGATCCGCAGGGTAGAGTGCAGTTTGCGGATCGTGATAAACTACGGATTGCAGTGGCCCACCTCACAGACACAATGTCGGCAACCCCAAGATCCAGCGGAGAGCAGCAAGCCTACTTACAAGACGCAGCCTTACCTCACATCACAACCACGATTAGAGAAGAGTTAGAAGCCCCGATCACATGCAAGGAGGTCGACACGGCCATTAAAAGTCTGAAACCAAGACCCCCCGGAGCAGATGGGTTCTCGACCCGATTCTACAAACTCTTTCGGCCCCAGCTGCTGGCCCCCATGACAACGCTCTTCAATTCCTTTGCCATCTCGGGGTCTATTACCCCGTCAATGCAAGAATCGATCACAGTCCTAGCCCTCAAGCCGGGAAAAGACCCCAGAGATAGCGCAGCATATAGACCCATCTCACTGCTAAATCTGGACGCGAACATCTACTCGAAGGTCCTGGCAAACCGACTGGTGAGAATACTCCCGGATATTGTAGATCCAGACTAGACGGGGTTCATAATGAATAGACCAACTGCAGACAACATACGCAGGATCCTCAATTTGATTGAAATATCTAAACAAGACTCGCGAAAATTAGCCTTGCTAGCCTTGGATGCGACCAAGGTTTTTGAGGAAGTGGACTGGTGTAACGCTCACCTGACTCCCACGGAGGCGCTGGCCTGGTTCGTGCTGCTGTGACCTCTTCTAAGGTGATGCGCAGGGTTCGGAAGACGGACTGGACCGGGCCCCCAAATCTGGCTTGTCTGGCTCGCAGAAGTATCCTTCTGTAGGCGAAAATAGGGGATTAACTGTCTGCGGGGTAATGCAATCAGCCTCCCACTTTCCCCTCTCACCCTCCTCGAAACCCTTCTGTGATTCCTCGTAGCGTCTCACCTGAGGGTCTGGAAGGACGAGCTCTCCATCCTGCTTCTGATGCAGGGGCGCGTTGGTATCCAGTTACTCCACTGGATTTTCGGATTGGTGAGAACCAAACTTGCTTGGCTTCCAGGTAAGTTTTTTGATAAGAGGTTCCCCTTGTGTCCATGCATTAATGTACTAATGCTAGTGTCTTTTTCCCCATAGGTGCCGGGGTACGGAATGCCGGGAAACAGGCACCGACCCGAGATGAGAGGTGAAATCCATGTAGAAATCAGGTAAGTCTTTAATGAGCGTTTTTTGGTAATGTCTTTTCATTCGCTCATTAACGCTGATGTCTTTTTTTCCCTTTAGGGGCCGGGGTCCGGAAATGCCAGGATGCGGCGCGGACCTGAAATGAAGAGGGAATGAATCAACAGGTAAGTCTTAACATGGAGATTTAGCTTTCCTTATTCCCTTCTCTCTCTCACCTTTTGTTCTGGTCTTTTTCTCCCTAGGCGCTGGGGCATGACTGCGAATCCGGATGATCGCTGCTGAACATGGAGGCGCCCAGTAAAGGTGAATGGAATGCGGCGCTGCAGTGATCGACGCGATGAGCTTTTAAATAAAAGTCTTCCTTTTCAGGATTGTCGGTGAGATGTCTCCGGGATGCGGATTTAGCAGGTAAGGACTCTTCCTTCTTCTGTTCTCTTCTTCTCTTCCTTTGCAGGTGATCCAGGATGCTGGCAGGCGTGGCAGAAGTCAGGATGCAGGAGCAGACACGGTGAGCGTCCAGCTGCTAGATGCAGAACAACGCGAAGCACGTGTGGCTGTTCGGGTGGGGTTTAAATAGCCTTGGAAGAAGTTCCAGGTATGTATCCTTCCTCCAATCAGGTATGTATCCTTCCCCGACCACGCCCGGATGGTAAATTAGTCCCACAGGAAAAGTAGTTCCTTTCAGGCCTCAAGGAGGCCGGGATCCTGCAGCATGGTCTGCATCAGGTAAGTGCACCCAAGCACATCCATAATGAGCCTGGCGCCATAGGCGCCAGGACACTGTCCAAAGGGCCCCTATATGGGGTTGCTGGGTCCTTCCTTGGGGACTGGATGTCCGCTTTCGGGGACGCAGGGCTTGAACCGGCTCCCCGGGAGCGGGCATCATGACAACTGGTAGTTCCTCCGACTCACCTTAGAATCCTTTCACTTTGGGCCCTCCTTCCTAAAACTCGTCCTAGCAAACTACCAAGCCCCGAATACCCTCCTCCGGGTTAATGGCGTACTATCCAGCCCAATCCCTCTAACATGTGGTACCAGGCAGGGATGTCCCGTCTCCCCCCTACTCTTCTCCCTAGTAATGGAACCCCTAGCCCAACAAATCCACCTCAACTCCAGAATTAACGGCCTCCAAATAGGCCCCTCCCAACACAAGATCATGCTATACACGGACGACGTGACAGTTTGTCTTCATTTCTCTTATTGCTGCTGGGCCTACCCAGGACCTGTGGGCCTTCTTTTGCCTCATCAGATGATGCTCGTGACTCGTTTCCATCTACTTGCCCAGAGACTCCTGAAGCCCGCCAGCAACATATCGGCACAGGGGCCCTCCACTGAATTGGTACTCATGTAAAATGAGTGTTCTTCACAGCAGGCATAATCTGTGTCACTGAATATGCTATATTCTTCTTGTGATTGAGTGGACGGTCTGAAGGTGGTCTCTGTCGCAGTACGGATGAGAAACCAAACTGTTTTCCAGTTCACAGCTGCTGATGGGTAAAACTATATGACATTATTTTTTATATTCTTTGTCGATTGCAGTTTAGAATTGGTATATTGTCTATGGAGTCATTACCAAGTCATGCGTGTTGCTTTCAGTGAACAACACACTGTCTAGGAAAACACCAGTTTACACGCGCTTCTGCGTCCCCTTCCTCTTTTTACACTGAGACCAGAGTCTCTAAATTCGTCGTTTCCTCTCACTTTGTTTGTGTGTAACGACTGCTTTTGTCATAGGCCTTTCCTCTTTTTACACAAAGATGAGAATCTAATAACTCGATTTTCATGTGCTCCCAGAATATACGTCTTTGTGCATAACGATTGTTATTGTCATATATGTGTTCTGTCTTGTGATATGTTGGGTTTCCTGGTTACAGTTTACAGACCTGTTTTCATTAGTGTGCCCACGACCAAATTAGTGTCACATGACTATGGTGTGCATAGTTCACATGTTGTCACGTTTTACAAACTAATAGGGTGCGTGGTAGAGATTAAACGATTTTGACACGCAAATTATATAGTAACAATCCCCATAGTGTTATTGTTTGACCCGTTTTATTTGTACAAGAAATTAGGTCCCTGCCCGAACCATGTGTGCATTTTGGAGGGTGACAAAGTATTCTACTCCACAAACAACGATGGTAGTATACGAGCCACATTTGTAGAACGCTGTCAAATGATCTGCCACTTAATTGTACATTTGTTTTCAGCTGCCTCACAGTCCAGCTGAACTCCGTCGAGCGCAGTGAAACCCTACAGCGGCTTCCTCTTTCTGCAGAGGAGTCTGTGGCAGGATGCCTGGGGATTTCCCAGCTTGCCCTCGACGACTGTGTATGTTTTTCAGTGTAAATGTTTGACAAGTATGTAATGTCTTAAATGTACGTGGATATTTTCAGTAATACTGTTTTCAGAAATACCAAAAGTGTGTTCTGTCACATCGACCATAATGTCGTTTAATGGCAGATGACAATCCTATGTCTCTCGAAGTTAGTGTTGGTAGATTTCGTGTTTTCATATTTGAGCGTGCCATCACTCTGCGTCTGTGAGGTTTTCTGGTGTAGGTGCAGCAGAGTGCATTTCTGGAGAGGTCTCCAGATCACTTGCCTCTTGCACGTCAGCAGTAAAATCTAACAAGTCTCCCTAATCCCCATAAAATTCCTCAGGGAAGTCCCTAGCTTCTCTATGGCATAAGGGTTCCAGCCTGATGAGGAAAGGATCCCCCTCCACGTTGTAAATGTCTTCCATACGAGTCATTAACACAACCCTAGGGAGAAGGGCATACTACAGAGGAATATCAGTGTTGGAGGTGCAGTGGAATGAGGAGCCTAACACAGAAGACCAACGTCGGAAGACATAGTGGTACGGCGTAGAGACGGGTCCTTGCCTTCTGGAGTCATGGCTGATCCTGAGGGGTCATGGGCTTTTATTGGGTCTCAGCCAGCTCGTCCAAGAGCGGTGGACCCAGACGGTGTGTCAGCGCTGAAGCCAAAGCTGTCGGAGCCTTAGCGTAGACATGAAGCATCTCGAGCTGGGAGGCCTCCAATTCCTTGAGCAGGGAAGATTGGGTGGGAAAAGTTACCTGCAACACCTGCTCCACAGAGGAGTCCCTTGGGCAGTGACTTCTCTTCTTTGAGGAGGAAGAAGAATGGTCTTTCGACGAACCACTCAGTGAACAAGACATAGTTCAGTGCATCGTCTTGTGGACTGGGACCATTCTTCAGTTCAGCGACCTCGAATGGGTCATTCTGTTATCTTTTTCCTTCTGAAAAAAAGTAACGTTTTGCCAACCCGCTCTCGAAGCACATTGGGGTGCATCGACTGGCACCACGCGCAATGTGTAGTGTTCTTCACCGAAACAGTACAAATACATCCAGTATGGGATGGACATTTGATTCCTGCAGTCGCCACAGTGTTTAAAACCTGAGGCCTTTCTCTGTTTCAGCATTGCACAAAACAAAAAAGGTAAATACTTCTAACAACGCTTTGTTTCTGAAGTGAGCAGAGAGCGTTAAAAAGGATCTAAGGTTTAGGGGTGTGATGACTCAATATATACTGGCCCCGCAGTCATGTCCGGCGTGGAGTGGGCAGTGCCGATGCGGATCTGCGCTGCGGCCCCCTACTGGCAGAAATGTTTCAGAAGAGCAGCTGCACTTGATAGATAACATAGATGAAGAATGCTTGGGAGGAAGTAATCCGTTAGAAAATCTATGTTCCTGCTTGTGAGTGGCAAGAAGAAAGCTTCAATAGGATATCCTGAGTCTTTGGCGTTGGTAGACACACGAGGAGCAGTCTCACTCATCAAGGTCTATGGGTTTATGAAACCTAAAAAGGATGTACTTCCGCATGCAAGATCTGGCTTTGCTGGAGCAAACAAGCTCCATTGGTAGTATCTCGCAAGCCTAGACCAACAGTCAGGAAAGAATAGCCAAAGACACCCAAAATAATCAAGCATTAAAAAGGAAAAAGATGAAGCATGACAGGAATCCTTTCAGAAGGAAAAGAAAAATAAACCACGAGAGAAAACAAAAAATGATAAGCAATTGCAAAGCCAACATTTGTGGGTTTTGTGTAGGCATGGGCTAGGCATTTGCCAGACTGCCATAACGGTAGTACCTGGCCATAAAATGGCAACATCTGGAAAATGGTGCTATTACCTCTGCATATAATAGCAATGCCTGGCAAATGCCTATACCAGAAGCAAAACTGTTGGTTTTGCCAAAATTCGTTTTTTTGTTTCATATTTCTGTAGTCACCATTTTTCAATATGCAAAGAGAAAAAAACAGCATCACATTTCAAACAGCGACAAAGAAAAAGAAAAACACAACTACCCCAACCAGCACAGATGCCGCCCCCCCCCCCCGCCCCCAGCCTAAGGGTTCAACAGTCACCTCCCTGCTCCTGCAGTAATCCTAATGTAATAGCCTCGTCCAAGAACAAACATTCTCTTAGGTCACCACGAGTGCCATTCATCTCTGACACTGAGTTACATATCTCCACCCGTCCACCATTCCAAACTCTTCCCACCCTGATCCACCATCCATCGGCTCATCACCCAACCAGCCTCATGGGGGCGTTAAGTCTGGTGAATCACGAACAGTGTCTATTTATGCCAAACAAAATTAATACCTTCCTGTTCCATGGATTCAGTTTGCTCGAGTCTAATGTCCCTCTCGGCTGTCGCCCATTTAATCATATCACTAGACTAAAACCTCATCGAAAACCACAAAGTTGTCTTCCATTTTATAGCAATCTGTCTTTTCGCCAGTGTTATCCACAGCATAACAAACTTCAATAACGGTTTACCCTCTTCTTCAGAGACACTATACCAAGTAGAGATGTTTTAATTGTGTCTGGTAGCACCCACCCTGTGAAATTGGAAAAGAGTTCCACAACTCCACTCCAGAAGTCCCTCACTTGAGGACATTCCCACCACATATTAATGAATGAGGCCCTGTCATTTGAATATTTAGGACAGACCGCACTCGCCTGGTTATACATCTTTTGCAATACAGTGGGTGCACGTTGCAAGCATTTAAAGTGTATTAGTTTAGACCGCATGTTACGAGAAACACTTTTGATGTTCTCGCATGCCCTCGCCCATTCAGCATCCTCCAGCGCCTGCCCTATGTCCTCTTCACACTTGTCCCTTAGCGCCTGCACCCTAGGCACTGGCCGCCTCACGTCCACCCTATATACAGTCGTTATATGTCGTCCTCCTTCACATAATGACACAATGGCTGGTTAAATGCATTTGGGGAACCTCCAGGAGACCCACCAAAACGTGTGTCTACTGCATGCTACCACTCTAGTATATGTCAAAAAACCAGCCCTCCCCATTGTGAACTGGGCTTTGGCCCTCTTGTAGCTCACAAGTCCGCCCTCCTTATACAGCTGGTCCCACTGCTGAATACACCTCTCGCCTATATGCCCCCCCATTGTATGCCTGCTGCATCATGTTCATGCATCATGCATGCTCCCTACGCTGTATACTAGCCTTAATGTTTGTAGCCCAATCCTCGGGCTCCTGTCTCCCCAATAAAGGTGCACCGTAATTTTGTCCAGCCTTCGAAACATTTTTTGTAGGAACTTCAGCCAATACGCCGTCGCTTTATCTAGCTTATCAAATGTGTGCGTCACATTCACCTCAAAGAATTCATCCACATGTGCACTAGCCATCATTTTTATTTATTTTATTTAAGCGTTAAGTCTTAAATTGCAAATCTTTCGCCTTTTTGACACAAATTACATGAAACAATTACAACATTAAAATAGACCATTGCAACATGCCATTATTCAAGGGGTTTTTAAAACAAAGAATTCATCATATGTAAATAGATAAAACAAGACAGAATTGAATATCATATTAAAACATATAACACAGCCCTGTCAATTAAAAACCATCCTCCTACAAAACATTTATTTAAAAAAGGTTACCACCGCAAAGGTTAGTGAAGGGCTCTCTCCCCTTCTAATAATCACCCACCACTCTTCTTGTGTCAAATTCCGATAATGACGTATACATGTGTTCAAATACAGTCCTCTTCACTCAGCCAGGGGCACATCTCAGAAGCAAATGCTCCCGAGATTCCCATTCTGATTAATCATGGTCAAATCTACAGACACCTTCCTCCTGCCTTAGATACGATCTCTTTCCCAGCTTACCCCTAGCAGGAAGCAGATTTAAACGGAATCTTAAAAAGGGACTCGTGAAATCTGCATTTGAACATTTTCTTAAATAATATGCCAGATGATTCAACGCCTTAATTTCCCCTTTTAGATGTTCACATACCTTACTTGCGGCACACAATGATGGTGCGGAAATCCAGTCTGCAGCCCAATACCTTGCTTTCCATTTCCCCACAAATCATATACCAACATTTTTACATAAATGTCCACCTCCTTCATAATGTCCAAACATTCCCTTTCCCAAGTTAATAAAAGGCCATCCTTCCTAGAAAGCAACGAGTCTTTCAACAGAATAGACAGAGACATAACCTGGGCAAGCAAACATTTTCTGAAAAACAATAATCTTTTCCATAACGCCCCAGAAGTGATCCCAAACCCAAATCATACAGCAGAATATGTACTGAGAAGCCTCTCGGGACCCCCAGCACATTTTTTCCAAAATATCCCCTCAAGCAAAGGCCACAGCTTAACCGATGTGCACATCCTCACCTCTGTATCAAAGATTACTATGGGCCCCACTTTCATTTTGTAATACTTTAGCACAGGTATTAATGAAAACCGTCCAGATTTGCGTTGTAAAAGCAGCGCCTGGATCGTCAATCTACCAGCTTTAAGTTTCAGCGCATTTAAATGTATTTATTTATTTATTTTATTCATATTTGTACAGCGCGCAGCAGCCCAATGGCATCGTGGCACTTGTTACGGAAAACATACTTAGTTGCAAAAATGATCACGTGACATTTGTTACAAAGCGTGAGCATATTTGTATAACATACTTGTACATTTGTTGTGTGCAATGTTTAGAGATAAGATATATGTACATAGGTTACATTATGTTTATATTACATTTATATTACAATATACATTAGGAGAAAGTGGGGGTGCTTACGGAGTTAGCTCAGGAGAGTGGTCTTGAGATTTTTACGGAAAGCATGGATGAATGATTCAGCTCTAAGGAAGGCAGGGAGTGAGTTCCATAGTTTAGGTGCAATGTATGAGAAGCCTAGCCCTCCAGCTTTAGCTCTCCATATACGGGGGATGTGTAACTAGTTGGTGTACTGAGTTCTGGTAGGGCGTGTCGAGGCAGTTCTTGATATAGTTTCTGATAGCTATGTGGGAGCTGTGCTGTTGATGCATCTATGCGTCATAGTGAGGATTTTGAGAGTAATGCGGTCTTTGACCCGGATACCACTGCACTGCTTGTCTGGCTTGAGAAATATGGTCTCTTCTGGGGATGCTCAAAGCAGCTCGTAGTGCATGGTTTTGTGTAGTTTATAGTCTGTGTAGGTATTTGGAAGATGTGCCAGCCAGGAGAGCATTGCAAAAATTGAGTTTGGCGCCTATGGTTGCTCTGGCTATTGCAAGGCAGTTAGGTGCGGATAGGTAGGGTTTAATGGCATTGATAAGCTTGGTGCTATATGCTGACGCAGAGGCTATGGCGCTAACTTGTTTGTTCATGGATAGGTTCGCATCGATGTGGACACCTAGGGTCTTGACTGAGGAAGATACTGTGATGGTGGAATTATCTATGTTAAAGTTGTCGCATTGGGGACTTAGCTTAGCTATTGTGGTTTTCAGCCCGAGGATAAGGATTTCAGTCTTGTCCCCGTTAAGCATAGATATCGTGTAAGGCAGTGGCGTTTTGGTGGTAGGAGCCAGATAGTGGTAGGAGTACTTGAGTATCATCGGCATAATTAGTATATGCTATACCCATAGAGTCAAGTAGGTCAAAAAGGTGTTTAGTGAAGAGGTTGTAGAGGGTGGGGGCTGTAGATGAGAATTGGGGTACTCCGCAATGTCTGGTTGTGGGGTCGGCATTTGCTATGTTGTGTTGGAGAACACCTTCACGGCTTTGCCTTCCAGGAAGGAAGTAATCCAAGATGCTGCTTGTGTAGAGAAGTCGGCTGCCTGTGAGAGATGAGCGGTAAGGGTTTTATGATCAACCAGATCAAATGCTGCCGAAAGATCGAGAAGGAGGAGCAGGGCAGGTTTACCTTTGTCAATGATCTGGGAGATTTGATTTTTTAGATCTAGTAAGGCGCATTCTGTTCCATGCCCTACACGGAAATCAGATTGTCTTTTACCCAATAGAGAGTTGGATTCTATGTATAGTTCGATCTGGTTGTGATCTGCCTTGTCCAAGATTTTCAGAAGGAACAGGACTGTTGTTATAGGCCTGTAGTTGTTGGGCTGAGCTGGGTCTAATGTGGATTTTTTATAGAAGAGGCGTACCCATGCTTCTTTGAGACTATCAGGTACAGAGCCTGTTCTGAATGAAGCATTAATGAATGCAGTAACCAGAGGGGCTAGGTCCTTGGCACATTCCTTGATAATTTTAGGGGGGTATATGTCTCCTTTGCAGAGTGATGTTTTGAGGTGTTTGATGAGATCAAGGATCTCAGATTCGGTAGTGTCTCTAAAGACTAATTGGGCGTGATGAGGATTGCTCTGCTTAGCTTGTGTGAGAGCGTTATTCTTTTGGTTGGGGAGGGCTTTGCAGTGGTTTTGATTTTTTTTTTGGAGGAGATCTATTTTGTTGAGCATTGATATGATATGATATATGATATGATATGATATGATGATATGATATGGCATTTGTAACGCGCCTATACACAAGTGTTTCAAGGCGCGACGAGGCAGGGAGGGGGGAACAAGGGGAAGACAGACAACGATTCTTCTAGGCCAGGTGTCATTCAGACCGCGCAAGTGCAGGGGCAGGGGGAAGGGAAAAGTGCAAGGGGAAGGGGAGGGGGGAAGTGCAATACAGGTAAGTAGAGTAAGTAAATAAATAGGGCCAGCTGGTGGCAAGTGCAAGGTAAGTGCAGACAAGTGCTGGGAAAGGGGGGGCTGTAGGGATACAGAGACAGTCCCTCAGTGCAGGGGTTGCCAGGGAGACAGTGCAAAAGGAGAGTGGCTGGGCCCAGGACCGAGGTCGGTGAGAGTGGCCCAGTTGCAGATTCGGTGCAGATTCAGTCGAGAATTTAGCAGGGGAGAGGGAGAGAGAAAGCAGAAGCAAAGAGGAAGGTTTTGAGGTGCTTCCGGAACCGGAGATGGTTGTCCTCAAGTTTCAGGGAGGCAGGAAGGCTGTTCCAGAGGGAGGCCCCTGCCACGGCGAGAGATCGACCCCCAACTCGTTGCTTCGAGAAGCGGCTGAACCTGAGGGAGTTGGAGATGGATGAGCGAAGGGCTCGGGAAGGAAGATATTTAGGAAGAGAGAGTTGAAGGTATTTAGGCCCCAGGCCCCAGAAGGCCTTGTGGACAATGCAGAGGGTTTTGAACTTAATCCTCGCAGCCACTGGGAGCCAGTGCAGAGATTTCAGTCCTGGAGAGATACGGTCCCTGGGCTTGAGGCCAAGGACAAGTCTCGCAGTTCTGTTCTGGATGAGTTGCAGGGGGCGGAGAGTGGAGGCAGGCAGATTAAGATAGAGGCTGTTACAGTAGTCCAGCTTCGAGAGAACCAGGGCTCGGGAGACAGTGAGCTTCTGGGGGAAGGAGAGGAAGGGAAGAATACCTCTGAGGAGGTGCAGCTGGTAGTGTGACTTCTTAGAGACGTCAGATATATGAAGAGAGAAGGAGAGTGTGGAGTCGAAGATGACCCCGAGGTTTTTTGCCTTGCAGGTAGGAGCATGAGGAGGGCCAAGCGAGGCTGGCCAGAGAGCTACAGGGAAGGAGGGAGTGGGTGTGCCGATGAGTAGAATCTCAGTCTTACTGGCATTAAGGCAGAGGTCATTGGCGGCACACCATTCCTGGATGGCAGACAGACAGTCAGAGATGAGGGAAGGAAAGGAGGAGGCCGAGGGTAGCCTGAAAATGAGAAGACTGGATGCAGACTGGATGCTTGTGCACCAGGCTTTATCTTTGATTATCTCATCTGTGCTAGCCAGCGGTGTGACCATTTCGTTAAAGATTGTAAATATCTCTTTGACTTGCGAATTGGCCTTGAAGATCCTGTCGTTAAAAGAGTTAGCTTTTGCTGTGATAATAGCTGTTTTATATTGGAGAGCTATCTGTTTGAAGAGGTTCTTGTTTAAGTCATTTGGGTCCGCTTGCCAGTTTTTTTGTGCCTGACGCTTATGTGAGCGGAGAGTTTGGAGTTCATCCGAGAACCACAAATTGTGGTGGAAGGATTTTTTTTCTTTCTTGCTCTCGAGAGGGGCTATTAAGTTTATATCATTGGTAAGTGTGCCGTTAAAGATGTCTGCTAACACTTTAGGATCCTGAGAGAAAGGGGGAGCTAGACATGGGTTGTTCAGGTATGGTCGGAGGTTGTCTGCGTTGAGTTTTTTTTAGCTTCTTGTTATGGCTGGTGCCGCGTGAGTGAGAGCTTTAGAGTTTGGGGTCGTGGGGATGTCGAATTCAATGCAGGTGTGGTCTGTCCATGGATAGGCAATGTTTGAGGTAATGTTGGATGCACAGTTGTGATCCATGACCCAATGGAGGGTACGGCCTTTGGAGTGGGTGGGAGAGTGTACTCCTTGGGAGAAGCCTAGGTCTGATAATTCTTTAGCTAGAGCTGAGGCACTTTCATCTTTAGGGTCATTGTAGCCTTAGTTTAGGTCTCTTAGTAATAGAATGTTCGAAGATTTTGTGATGTTGTTACTGAGTCGGTGGGAGAGGGGGTCTTGGAAGTCTGCGGTGGGGCCTGGAGGCCTGTACAGGATATGAATATTAATTGAGTTGTTGGGTGAGAGCGTTAATTTAACTGATAGGATGTCGGCATTTCCACCCCACGTGCTAGAGTCTGATAGCCTAATGGAGAGTGAGTCTTTGTAGATAATGGCAACTCCACCTCCAATTTTATCAGGTCTATCTTGTCTAAGGATGGAGTAGCTTGGAGGTAGGACTAGTGAGATAGTTGGGTAGGAGGCATCATTGATCAAGTTTCTGTGATGCTTAGTAGGTCAAGATTATGGGTGGATAATAAGTAATTTATCTCTAAAGCATGTGCAGGGAGGGAACGTACATTCAGCAGTGCACATTTGAGAGGTGGATATTGTTCGATTTTGGTTTTATTAATTTTTGAATGTCAGGTGGCAGTTTTATCGTTGTGTGAGGTCATGTGAGTCTTGGTGTGCAGTAGCACTGGAGAAGATTGCGGAGGCGAGGAGAGAGTGTTATGACCGTTGCAACGGTTAGTAGAAAGTGTAGATGAAGTGCGGGTGCTTAATCTGAAATTTCTTAGAGGGAGAGGTGAAGGTGAGCATGGCAAGTGTCTAGGTAATGTGCAGTTTCTGAGTCTGTGGAGTCTAACAGCTGAACTAGGGGGCTGAGGCTGTATGATGTCATGGTCTAATGGAGTGGAGTGCGAGTGCAGTGCTGTGCAATGAGTGTGATATGCAAGATGTGGGTGTGGAAGTGTAGGTACCATGATTGTGACGGCCATAGCATAGGTTACAAAGATGGCTAGGCGGCCCGCAGCAGTGAGAGAGGTTCTGGGGACCATTTGTAAGCGATATTCAATCAACACTACAGCTAAGTCAATGCCTAGTCTGGGATGCTGAGGAAAACCCTTATTGATGTATTTTTATATCCAGTTCAGTACTCTGGATGACAACCCTTGTATAACACCCCCCTCTTAGAATCCCCCTGACCCCACTGAGCCAAGAAGTAGGTTTGTTTTGCAAATTAAAAGGTTTATTTGGACAATTCAACAATATATATCTATCACACTTTATAAATAAATTGATAACTGATATCACACTTCAGAATATGACCGTGATCAACAATGGATAATGTTACAGGGGTACACTGATTTGGTTACTTAGGAGTAGTGTAGAGGATGAGGTAGCTGAAAATGCTTGATGGTTTCAAGGAAATGCAAGGTGGAATAAAATGCAGTACAGAAATAACTGGTTATGATTTTAGCAAAAGGTAATATGATCACTTTTTCTTTTGACAATTCACTCCCCCCCCTATGCAATACAAGAAATGGAAGGGGAGCACACAGTCTTCAAGAATCCCAACAAATCACACTTTATAATGCAATACACAGTTCCAGTTCCCCCAGCAAGCTTAGAGAAAACAGGGATGAGTTTTAAACACAGGCGAATTACTTTAATGTGGTTTGCAAGGAAGTGAAAAGGTGCTAAAATTGCTTTTAATTCCCTCTAGAGGTTCAGGGTAGGTGATGGCTACTTTATATTAGTTCAGGCTCACTTTAACAATACTCTATGAATGATTAGCAGATTGCAAACGAATTTTAGCAAAGAGAAGCAAAAAAGCTGCTGATTTCTACAGATGAAGAAATCGGGCCAAATCGCGGTAAATTTCGCGAGTGCGTGTCTCGCGACTACAGAAAAAATATAGGGAGTAAGAAGTCGGTTCTGGGTTCGTTGTAAAGCCTAGATTGTAAGCTTTCAGATGAAAGTTAAATCCCGTTCCTAGCTCAAACGGTTCCGGAGATACAGATGATTTAAGAAAGGTAGATTTTCGGATTTAAAGTAAAACTCAAAATGACAGGTGACAGCTTGCAGCTGCAGAATTGACAGGTGACAGTTGTGCAGCTTTAAAAATGACAGATGACACGATTTCTAGGAGGCAGTTCTACTTAGGTTAAAATAGTTTGGATTAGATTATTTTAACTAAGAGATTGGGTTCTGCACAGTTCTGGCGGTACTCACAATATATTTTGGGCAGGAATGGGCCTCGCCACGGATCTGCTCAGGTTTTGGACTGGACTCCGGTTCTGGTCTCGGCACTTCACAGCAATCTGGGTCAGCTCTTTGGATACAGCGCCCTGTGGTTCTCTGGATCTCTGGTCTGCTTCCGGTCCGGATCAAGTGGATTCTGGATGTAACACTGCTTTCTGGTACTGGCAAAAGTTCTGGGCAAAAGAATTCAGACAGCTCGCCCGGCTGTGGAATAGTTTGCAAATGATTTTAAGGATGCTGAGGCCTGCTGAGAAGAGTTCTCAGTTTGTGGGTTTAGGCCCTTGCTTTAAGTTCTGAAGTAAATTTCTGGTCTCTGAAGATTGATGGATGTGAAGTCTGGAGTCTCCCGGCAGAGCGTCCCGCAGAAAATGGAATTGAATGTCTCTGCCTGTCCCAGCAGTCTATTTTTATGTGTTTTGGAAGTGGGTGTGTGCGTGGCATAACTGAGCCTGCCCCTCTCTACTTGTCATTGGCCCAATTCTCCCCTCTCCCATGATTGGGGGAATTGGGTTGTGAGTCAGAGTGATGAGGTCTGTTTATGGGTCAGAGGATCCTCCTCTGGTCAATTTGCCCACAAATCTATATTTGATTCAAATACATATTTCCCAGGTACACAAGTGGTTGACATTACATACACACATCATATATTACTAAAGATAGTCCCTGTCCCGACTCTGGCGTTTCTAGGAGCTTGCATTCAAAAATGGCAACTTATTTTCGATTTTAGTGGGTTTTGCAACATTGGTTTTTCATCAAAAATTATACAAAGGTACATTTCCCTTCCACATATATCCCAGTAACTTTCCATGTCTCTAGCTGAAATACATTGTCCACAATATTCATAATTAGCGGGGTTTTGCCCCAGAACATGGTACAAATTGGAGTTTGGACTCAAATCGTGAGGGCATTTTTCAAACTAAGACTCTCAAAGTTGTACATTCCCGTCATTTGGTTACAATGAGTTATCACTATTTCTATAAAATATATATTTGTTGCAATTCAACTCCCCAAGTGTTTGGGTCCGCCTCCAGAAGTCTGGGTGGGTCAGTGATCACATGTCTCTCCTTGCTGGCAGAGGGCTGTTGACAGGAAACACTCAAAATGAACATACCCCATTCAACAGAAAGAGCCTTTTGTGTGGGCTCCAGCAGGCTGCCTGGAAGTCTCTCCTCAATCAATCAACAGGGTCATGTGATATCCTGCCTCCTGGTGTGGAATCTCTGAGGTGTTAAGGTTTCCCAGCCTCTTGGTCTCTGGGAACAGCAGGTGGCTAAGATTTCCAATTAACTAACAAGCTTTGAACTCCCTGCCCCTCTTGCAACTCCTAAATACAGTTTCCCTGTCAGAGTTTAGACCGCTAGTGCCACCTTGGGGAATTTGTCGGTACTGCATCCATTTTTGAGTTGTCTTGAATTACTGCATTTTAATAGAGTGGCCTTTTGCTTGATAGTATAGGACCCTTGCTTAACATTGTTTTGATGGCATCCTTACAGTAGAGTGGTGATGTGGAACCCCCCACAAGAAGGTTGTATCTTTGGGGTGGTCTTGTGCCAACTGCGCAGTTCTCCTATTCTGGCGTGAATGTGGGCGGCGATAGCTCATCCCCACATCCACCCAGTCTATTGATTTAGTTTGTTCTGGGATAGAATAATGGGCGGCGACAGCTCATCCCCACATCCACCCAGTCTATTGATTCAACATGGGTCAAAACCCTTGACAAATCCCCCCGTCCGACTGCGCTTTGATTCAAATCGAGGGGAAGTCGGGTGCAAAGGAGGTTTTGAGCCCTTGCGCTGGTATGTCCCCATTATCTTCTTCCAATTCTGTAGATGGCACAGTTCAGCATCTTTTCCTCCACCCAGTTGGATCGATCGGTTCTCCTCGCCGGTCCTGATGGGACTATTGGGTGGTACCCCGGGCCCCTCGGGTCTCTGCTCCCGGTCCCCGGATCGTCCTCCTTGGCCAGTCTCCAAGTTTTCTTTCTCCTAGGACGACAAAGGAAAGCGGCAGTACCTATTCGTAGACATTTCTTCCCCACCATTGATCTAGTGGGGTGGCATATACATTTTATAGTCAACACATTTGCGTTCTCATTTTAACAAAAAACAAGATACAATTATAAGACTTTTTTTTTTTCCACATCATAATATTTTAGAGACTATATGTGGGATATTTTAGGGTTGGAATTGAATTACTCTGGAGCGGTCCCCTCTGGTATTGCAGAGGACTCCTCCAGTTGTTGCAGAGTGTGCCTGGGATGGCAACACTTTAGCTGATTTATATGGACCCACTTATCTTCCCCCTCTGCCAAACTCCCTTTGGGGATGCAGATCTTATAGGCAACGGGGGAGATCTTATCTATAATTTCAAACGGTCCCTTCCATGTAGGCAAGAATTTTCGCTGTTTGGCCTGGTTCCTTTGGAAATTGTATAGATAGACCCGGTCTCCCACATCATATTCCTTCCTGGTGGTTTTCAAATCATAGTGCGTTTTCATACTCTCAGCTGATCTTTCTAGATTCCGCTGAGCATAGGCAAAAGCATGTTGGAGGTGTTTCCTTAAATTCTCCACATACTCATGAGTTGTGGAGGCATTTATCAGTGTCTGCTCTTGGGTCCTGTAGAGCAAATGCTGAGGAAGCACCATCTTGCGTCCGGTCATCAACTCAAATGGTGACATTTTAGTTGCAGATGAAGGGGTAGATCTGATGGCCATTAGGACCAGAGATAATCGGATATCCCAACTTGGCCCAGAATCTGCCACAAACTTTTTTAAGATGCTCACAATGGTTCTGTTATATCTCTCCACTGCTCCAGAAGAAGCTGGCCTGTAAGCAATGTGTAGCTTCCTTTTAACCCCCAGTATCTCCCACATCTTAGTCATTACTTCACTGGTGAAGTGGCTACCTCTGTCTGACTCAATCCTTTGAGGTAGACCAAAACGGGAAAAGATGTGGTTAATCATCAGGGCAGCTGCTGTTTCTGCCTTGCAGTTTGGGGCTGGGAGACATTCCACCCACTTGGTAAACAAGCATGTAACGGTCAACATGTACTTGTTTCCTCTAGACGAGCGAATTACAGGGCCTACAAAGTCGATTTGCAAATCTGACCATGGCAGTGTCATCCCCCTCTTATGGAGAGGCGCACGGCGTGTGAGGGATGATGGCTGAAATTGTGCACACACAAGACACCCCTTCAAGTATTGGTCGAGGTCCTGCCCCATGTGTGGCCAGTATGCAACCTCTCTTAAGATTTCCAGTGTTGTGTGAAACCCCCTATGACCGGCGGTGGCCGCATCATGGGCGTGACTTAACATCAGGCTTCGGTTTGAGGTAGGGACCACCCACTGATCATGGCCAGCTTGGGATTTCCTTACCAACAAACCGTCTTGGATTCGGAACCTTTTTGGACATTTCATCAACACTCTTAGGTCCTCTTTCCCAATGTAATCGGTATCCATCAGGGGAAAGTTCTCAGGGTCCTCAATGTGTTGGTAAAACTTACCAATTATTGGACCCCCCCTTCTGAGCTGTAATCAAATCAGCATCAGGGGTCTCCTTACTCCATTGTGCAGTTGAAAGATCATTGTGAGCATTTGTCTGGGACCTAGTGATAGCAGTGACCTGGATTTCCCTCAATAGGGACTCTATTTCTATTAGATCCCCTTGGATGGCCCCGGTTTTCGCCAGCTGATCAGCTTAGTCATTTCCAGTTTTGTCTGGTCCCTCTACTTTGGAATGACCCTTGATCTTTTTCCAGTAGATGGCCATCCCATTCGATGTGACCAGATCATCAATGTTTTGGATTAGCTTCCCATGTTTCAGGGGTTTGTTATTAGCACATAACATGCCTCTGGTTTTCCAATTTACCAGGTGCTCCACAAACCCGTTCCGTACATAATCCGAATCTGTGATTATGACCAGTTCGTGGAGTTGATGTTGGACAGCAGTAAGGATGGCCTGATGCACAGCCATCAATTCTGCCACCTGACTACTTCGGGGACCAATTTTGTATCCAGCGTAGGGTTCTGGGGACTCATTCACCCATGCATTCCCTACTCCGGCCACCAGTTCTTTCTCCCCGTTGTTGTCAACATGGTACGAGCATCCATCCACATAGACAGTGGGCATTCCCTCACACTTGTCTTCTTCAAAGACTTTTTTGTGGGGAATTAAGGTATGCCTCCATGTTGTCCTTGATTTTTAGACTTTCGTCCTCGAGACAGCTTTCTCTGGCACAATCATGCAAGTCAGCCAGACCTTGCGCGAGGGGACTCGTCTTGTTTTGGCCATATCTGACCTCCACAGGAAAGCCTTGCATTGACAGAATCCAGGAAGTAATTCGGAATTACTCACATTTCCGGCCCGGATTCTGTCACTCTGGAGATATTGCAGAGGCTGGTGTGGAGTCTCCACTATGATGTGTTCCCCCTGGATAAACAGGCGGTAATTCTTCAATGCCCACACCGTTGCCAGGAGTGCCTTCTCACAATCGTTGAATTTTTCCTCCACAGAGGATAAAGTTTTGCTCGCATAGGAGATTACTTTATTGACCTTGTCATGCTTTTGGTATAATACTGCCGTCAAGCACGTATTAGAGAACCCTGACTCCAGGAAGAACTCCTTGTTTCTGACAGGGTAAGCTAGGCAAGGCGCTTGTGAGAGGCTTCTCTTGAGTTGTCTTACTGCCTCGGATTGTTCTGGACCCCATTTCCACTTGAACCCCCCTTCAAGAGATGAATCAGGGGTCTAGTGATCTCTGCGTAGCCTTCAATGAACTTTCTGCTGTAATTAGTCAGTCCAAGGAGGCTCCTTAGTTCCCGCTGAGTTGTGGGATCCTTCAGTTTCTGGAGTGCTTCCACTTTCTTTTCCTGGGGACAGAGACCCTGAGGAGTAATCTCATGTCCTAAGAAATAAACACGGGTTCTACACCACTGTGCTTTCTGAAAGGAAAGTTTTGCTCCGGCGGCCCTCAACTGTGTCAGAACATAACGGATCTCCGCTATGTGTTCCTCCACAGATGAACCTTTGATGAGGACATCATCTACATAAGCCAGGTTACCCCTCGCACCCAGGTCGGGCATGGCCTTATGTAGGAAAATGTTGAATTCATTGCCAGAGTTGAGGTATCCAAAGGGAGTCCGGGTCCATGTGTACTGCTGGCCCCCAAAGGTAAAAGCCAGTTTGTATTGGTCCTCCCTACTGACAGGCACGGTCCAGTATCCATTGGTCAGGTCTATTGCTGTGAATACCTGTGACCCCTGAATCTGGGCCAGCCCTTGGTCAATGTAGGGCAGAGGCCATCGGGAAGTATGGACCCGTTTGTTGAGCTCCCTAAGGTCGGCGCAGAGTCTCCACTGGCCGTTTGACTTCAATAGTCCCAGCACCGGATTATTGAAGGTGCTGTGTACTGGACGGATTATTCCCCGGGACTCAAGGTTCTTAATTATTTCAGTAAGGGACTCCATGGATGCGAAAGGAAAAGGATATTGCTTCACAAACACTGGAGTCATTCCAGGGTCCGTGGGAATTGTTGTGGTGTGGATGTCGGTGCGACCACAGTCGTATGAGTTGACCGCAAAGAGATCTTGAAAATCCAAGAAAACTTGTTTCAACTTTTGCTTCTGTTCTAGAGTCACACAGGCATCAGCTAGGTTGACTCTCTCTTCCACCATCTGCCTGAAGCCTGGAAAGACTTCTGGTTTGGCTATCTCAGCGGCCTCCTCCAGCTGGGTGGAGAAGTCCCTGGTCAGAGTGCTGATTTGGACTGGCGGCTTCAGGTGGGGAATGCAGCCCTCATGGACCTGGAAAATCACCTCATCCCTCCTGAAGTCACAAGTCACATCTCCCTTACCATAAGAGCAAGAAGTGTACACCAGGAAGTTCCCCCCATGCCGGGTGAAAATCCTGTCTGGTGTTGTATTGTCCTCACTGTCACTGTCAAAACAGTCCTTGGGGATTGGTCCTAACAGTTCATTTCCTAAATCAATGGAGAAATGTCAGTCATCAACCGCCATTCCAATAATGGTGCCTGCGGCTTTAGTAATACTCTTTAAGTCGCTGTTATCCACCTCTATTGGAATGGTGTCATGTTCTATGTTGACTAATGGAGTTGGGTTTACCCCCAACCCTTGCTGTTGGAGAGAAGCATTTAGATGAATATAAGCATCAGGGTTTTTCAATTTTTGTCCTCTTTTAACTTTCACTTCCATGGAGAATTGTCGGATCCTTTCTGGGATGGTGACTTCCTCTTTAAGCTGAATTTCAACTGGATAAGGTAGCAATTGAGCTGACCTAAATGCTTTTTCTGGATCATCAAAGCCCATGGGATTATCCGCTAATCGGGACCAAGCTTTGAAGTTTATTAGGTCCAAACTAATGGCAAAGCAATTGAGAATGTCACTGCCTAAGTAACAGGCGGCAGTGACGTCTCGCACGACCCAACAATTATGGACTATGCTCTTGTTGCCAATGGAGATTTTGAGCATACACCTGCTTGGCAGGAGATGTTTGGAATTAGGTGCTTCCAGGTCCATTTCCCATTTGTCTATCAGTTTGAATGTGGGAATGGCTGGATCTGTTGGGAGTTGGCGGAACATGGCTACGCTGATGAAGCTCTTACCGTTGTTCACACACACTCGAGCGAGAACAGAGTCCTTCCCATCATTTAACTGAACAGGGATGAACAACTGCTCTCCAATTTGCTGAATATCAGCCAGGCTCTGAGCTGATTTCACATCTTTCTGGACTAATGGAGTGGGAGTGTCTGATTGTGGATTGGTAAAGAATTTCAGAGTGTTTCCTTCCAGTGTGGAATACCACTTTAAACTGGAAGGAAGGTTGATTTTCAGAAATAGAGAGGACCCCCCAACACCAGTCTGTTGTCCTACTGCTATTACTGTCACGTCTGGAATTTGGTTGTTCTGGAAGTGAAATTCTACTTGGTCAGATTTTTGTTCAACCATGTAGCAGCTGCCGTTTAAACTAACATGGTTGACACTCTGTTTTAATTTTATTGGTCGGCTAGTCTGGGTCCAGAGGACCTTGTTTACGCAATCTATTAGTGGTGACAACCTTCTCAGGAGGTCATTCCCTAGTAAACAAGGGCTGCCCTCTGGAGTCACTGCTATGACCGGGTGTTTCACCTTGTGTCGCCCAATTTTAATGTCCAAGTCTGCAGTCCCTTCGACGGGAATTTCCTTCCCGTCAAAGTTCTGCAGTTGTCCAGGAAGAGAGGTGAGAGCAATACGGTAATTCTCCCCCTTCCTGCATTTAGTTCCTCAAAGGCCCTTTTGGACAGAAGGGTAGCTTGGGATCTAGTGTCCACCAGTGCCAAAATTGTACCCTGCCCCTGTACTTGTACCGGGGCATAGTATCTTCCCTCCTTCTCCTCAAGGGGGCACAGATAATGCACATTTTTGGACAACTGGTGGGCTAACTTTCTGGTTTTGGACATTGCTAGCGAAGAGATTTGGGCAGAATTCTGTGGAGAGCCTTGGGAATCTGAAAGAAACAGTTGGCAACTGGAGATCAGAGCCATTGTGGGTTCCCCTGGTTCCGGTTCTGGGCCGCCCCCCTTTTTGGAGGCCGTCACCAGGATGGGTTTGAACCAGGGGATTTCGGTATTGTGGGTTCTGGGATGAGATGATGGGCGGCGGTATCTCAGTCTCCACATCTCCCCAGTCTGAATTGACATCCCTTGGGACCCATTTCTCCTTGGGAGGAGTTCCCCCATCTCTGAAGGAGAAGATCCTTTTCCCAGGATCTTCTGAGGATCCCTCTCCCTCAAATTGGAAGACCTGTACCTCCTCCACAAAGTGAGTCTGTTTGGGTCCTTTGTTTCTCCTACCCCCCCTCTGCTCCTTGGGAGGCAGGCTTTCAGGGGCAGGAGATTTTGTTTCCGGTTCCTGGTTTTCCAGGGGCTGTTTACAAGTTGGGAAGGAAGCTTCCTCCAAGGCTTTACACCCCCCTTCCCCTTGTGCCTCCTCCCTGGGAACCGATGGGTTATCGGGGTGCAGCCCCCGTCATTGTTCTGGAGCACCAGGTCCAGAGTTTGGGGCATTCTGCGGTGGCATGCTCATCTGAGGGTTCTGTTGAGCCCTCAGTATGTGACCCAGATCCCGTGCCATATTTTGGACCTGGCGCTCAAGTTGTGAAACCCGCTCAGGCTTATACGGGGCTCTATTTTCTCCCTTGGGCTGATCCCGGGAAGGGTAGCTATCCCTTCTCTGGTAGTACCCCTGGTTGGGAACATTTTGGTACCCCTCATCCTTGGCCTCCCCTCTCCCGGATTAGGTTGTCTGGGCTCAGGGAATTGGGGAAAGAAGGATGGATGATTTTGGGGCTGGAAATCGGGTGGATACCTGGGGAAAAAGTTCTACCCAGGATTTGGAGAATTTCTGCCCTCCTGTGGGAAGTTAGGAGCGCAAGTTCCCCGGGTCAGGTGCTTGGCTAGATCCCCCCCCCTTGGGCTGGAGGAGTCCACACATAACCCAGGATTGGTCGGTTTCCCTTGTAGCGGGGACTTATAGTCAGGTGAGTGGGGGACCCCATTTGTGGGACTACCTCCTCGACTCCCTGTCTGTGACTGGCCCAAGGGTCTTCTGGGCTGTGAATTATTTGGTGCAGGCAGGTTTTTAGGCCCCCCATCTCCAAATCTAAAACGGGGGCAACCTTTACCTCTTTCACCTTGGCAGCAGCAGGGGTGCTGTTGGTTTTGGGGTTTTTCGGGACATTATTTTTATTTTCGATGGGCTTCTGCACCTCATAGATCCGGGTAGCCTGTTCAATGACCCAGTCTAAAGCTATTTTCTCATGAAAATCTCTCACAAGCTGGGTCATTATGTATTTGGGTAAGGCATGGAAAAACGTATTGATAAATTCTCTGCTATCCGTGCGCACCCTTCTGGTGGTCTGCGCAAAAGCACGCTTTAATTCTTGCACAAACTCTTGTGGGGCCTGATCCTCCCCACATTGCAAATTGTAGGCTGCCTTGCGAGCCTCTTGAGGATTTCTGTGCACAGAAATATGTTTCAAGATGGCCGCCCTGTATGTGGACCACCTTGAATGGTTTTGATCCTCCAGCCCCGCAAAGAAACTGGAGTATTCTGGTGAGAAGGTCCACTTTACGTACTGGATGCAGCTACTGCTGTCCTTCAAATGGAAAGTCTCCATCATTTGCTCATAGAGCTCCAAGTGTTCCCAAACAGAATACTTGGCGTTCTTATGATAAGGCGTGATGACACTCCTTATTGCCTTTATTTGTTTCAATGGGTCCTTAAGCAAGGCCCTTTTTGCCTTATTGGCCTTTTTGGTTCGGGTAACCCTGGTCCATTCATCCTCCGACTCAGAAGAGCTGCTCCTAGAGGTGCCCGTCTGATCTTCCAGGTTTTCCCGGTGACCTGGACTCCTGTGTCCTGTAATGCTCAGAGGAGTCTTCAGATCCCTCCTTGCTGCCAGGATTTGATGGGTACCCCCCCCCACTGACCTAACTGGGCAGAGGTTTTCAGGATGCCCTTAATGGGCCTACTCTCCTGGGGTTCTCCACTAAATTGCACTGTGCTTGGGTGCCCATACCCGGATACCCCTCCATCCATTCCTGGGAGGTACTGGTCTATGAGCCCCATACTTCTAGCTGGATAGTAATCTGCCATCCCCGTGGCCCTGGGCTCATGTGCGCGAGGGGACATGGGGGTGGCAGAGTCCAGGGACTGGGAGAGATGGAGGCCTCTGGTACCAGGGTTCCTGAGGGTATGCTCAGGAGTTTCTCTTTCCCAGCGAACCTCATCTCTATCCGCCCCTGCTTCCTGTTGCAATGCAAGAGCCTGCGCTTTCAGTTCCTCAGTTAAGGCCTTACTAGACTATCAGTCTCTCCTGCATCGCTACCTGTTGCTGGAGTCTATCATTGCGCTGGCAGAGAGTGTCATTCTCTCTCTGTGCCTCCTGATTGGTCCTGGAGTACTGGGCCAGTCTCTGCTGCAGGAGGGTTACCTCCTCAGTCCCATCCCTACTGACCTGATCCTTTCTTGCCAGAGCCTCCTCCACCCTCCTGGTGTGATCTAGCAAGCCCTGATGCTCTTTTTGGAGGTCACCCAGCCCCTGGAGGGCCAAGTGATTTTCTTCAATTTTTCTTTTTAAATGGCAGACTTCCTGGCCTAAGGTATCCCTTTCCTGACCAAGAGCCTGCATTTGTGATGCCAGGTCGTCTCTCTGCCTTTGAAAGGCACCAGCTTTCTGGCGTTCTTCATCAAACTCTGCCTGGGTATCCAGGTCTTTCAAAATCAATGTATTGCTTTCCTCTTTCTCTCTTTCTATGTGGATTTACAGGGTGGCTACCTGCTCTGTGCATGCCCTGTTGAAATTGATCTGTTGCTCCAGCTTTGTCTGGCTTTGCAGTAAGGAGTCCAAACTGTCCTGGTGCTCCTTCTGCAAAGCCAGAATTCTGGTATCCTGGTCTGTCTTTTCCTGTTGCAGTATATCCATGTCCTCTTTTATTTTAATGATATACTGCCTACTATCATTTTCTGACTCCTGGCTCCTCTGCAGCCTCTGCTCAGAAGAGACCAGGTCAGATTGGGCCTTTTCTAACGCCATCTGTTGCCTATTTGCCAGATCTTGGCCTTCCACACATTTGTCCTGCATGGCTCCCATATATAGACACAAATATGCCGCTATCCTGGCAATCTTATTGTGTTCATCTTTGGCCTTAGAAGCCATATATAATTCACTCAGGGCCATATGTAACGGACCCTGATCTCTCCATGTATCTGTCCCTGTTTCATTGACCTGTTGCGCGATTGCCTGCAACCAGACCGTGTGGTCCTGATGAGTCCACTCACCTCTCACAAATAGCTTATGTAAGAAGTGCTCTCTGGCTATTTTCATATCTACCAAGGTCGTCATTCTGGAATTTGAGTTCCTTCCTGACTTACAGAAGTTTGTATTTTATTTTGCAAAACAGACCGTTTCCTTAGAGCGTTCCTTTGAGGGATGCTTTCACAGTGTAAAACAGCGTGGTGATCTAACCGGATATGTGTATCTGGTCAGTTGGCACATTGTATTAATCTGCACAAGTGGTAAATCTAACCCAGAATGTCCCGGCTCCGAGCCTCCACTTTTGTAAGCGATATTCAATCAACACTACAGCTAAGTCAATGCCTAGTCTGGGATGCTGAGGAAAACCCTTATTGTTGTATTTTTATATCCACTTCAGTACCCTTGTATAACACCCCCCTCTTAGAATCCCCCTGACCCCACTGAACCAAGAAGTAGGTTTGTTTTGCAAATTAAAAGGTTTATTTGGACAATTCAACAATATATCTATCACACTTTATAAATAAATTGATAACTGATATCACACTTCAGAATATGACCATGATCAACAATGGATAATGTTACAGGGGTACACTAATTTGGTTACTTAGGAGTAGTGTAGAGGATGAGGTAGCTGAAAATGCTTGATGGTTTCAAGGAAATGCAAGGTGGAATAAAATGCAGTACAGAAATAACTGGTTATGATTTTAGCAAAAGGTAATATGATCACTTTTTCTTTTGACAATTCACTCCCCCCTATGCAATACAAGAAATGGAAGGAGAGCACACAGTCTTTAAGAATCCCAACAAATCACACTTTATAATGCAATACACAGTTCCAGTTCCTCCCAGCAAGCTTAGAGAAAACAGGGATGAGTTTTAAACACAGGCAAATTACTTTAATGTGGTTTGCAAGGAAGTGAAAAGGTGCTAAAATTGCTTTTAATTCCCTCTAGAGGTTCAGGGTAGGTGATAGCTACTTTATATTAGTTCAGGCTCACTTTAACAATACTCTATGAATGATTAGCAGATTGCAAACGAATTTTAGCAAAGAGAAGCAAAAAGCTGCTGATTTCTACAGATGAAGAAATCGGGCCAAATATAGGGAGTAGGAAGTCGGTTTTGGGTTCGTTGGAAAGCCTAGATTCTAAGCTTTCAGATGAAAGTTCTTGTTCCAAACAGTTCCGGAGATACGGATGATTTAAGAAAGGTAGATTTTCGAATTTAAAGTAAAACTCAAAATGACAGGTGACAGCTTGCAGCTGCAGAATTGACAGGTGACAGTTGTGCAGCTTTAAAAATGACAGATGACACGATTTCTAGGAGGCAGTTCTACTTAGGTTAAAATAGTTTGGATTAGATTATTTTAACTAAGAGATTGGGTTCTGCACAGTTCTGGGGGTACTCACAATATATTTTGGGCAGGAATGGGCCTCGCCACGGATCTGGTCAGGTTTTGGACTGGACTCGTTTCTGGTCTCGGCACTTCACAGCAATCTGGGTCAACTCTCTGGATACAGCGGCCTGTGGTTCTCTGGATCTCTGGTCTGCTTCCGGTCCGGATCAAGTGGATTCTGGATGTAACACTGCTTTCTGGGTACTGGCAAAAGTTCTGGGCAAAAGAATTCAGACAGCTCGCCCGGCTGTGGAATAGTTTGCAAATTATTTTAAGGATGCTGAGGCCTGCTAAGAAGAGTTCTCAGTTTGTGGGTTTAGGCCCTTGCTTTAAGTTCTGAAGTAAATTTCTGGTCTCTGAAGATTGATGGATGTGAAGTCTGGAGTCTCCCGGCAGAGCGTCCCGCAGAAAATGGAATTGAATGTCTACCTGTCCCAGCAGTCTCTTTTTATGTGTTTTGGAAGTGGGTGTGTGCGTGGCATAACTGAGCCTGCCCCTCTCTACTTGTCATTGGCCCAATTCTCCCCTCTCCCATGATTGGATTTGTGAGTCAGAGTGATGAGGTCTGTTTATGGGTCAGAGGATCCTCCTCTGGTCAATTTGCCCACAAATCTATATTTGATTCAAATACATATTTCCCAGGTACACAAGTGGTTGACATTACATACACACATCATATATTACTAAAGATAGTCCCTGTCCCGACTCTGGCGTTTCTAGGAGCTTGCATTCAAAAATGGCAACTTATTTTCGATTTTATTGGGTTTTGCAACATTGGTTTTTCATCAAAAATTATACAAAGGTACATTTCCCTTCCACATATATCCCAGTAACTTTCCATGTCTCTAGCTGAAATACATTGTCCACAATATTCATAATTAGCGGGGTTTTGCCCCAGACCATGGTACAAATTGGAGTTTGGACTCAAATCGTGAGGGCATTTTTCAAACTAAGACTCTCAAAGTTGTACATTCCTGTCATTTGGTTACAATGAGTTATCACTATTTCTATAAATTATATATTTGTTGCAATTCAACTCCCCAAGTGATTGGGTCCGCCTCCAGAATTCTGGGTGGGTCAGTGATCACATGTCTCTCCTTGCTGGCAGAGGGCTGTTGACAGGAAACACTCAAAATTAACCTACCGCATTCAACAGAAAGAGCCTTTTGTGTGGGCTCCAGCAGGCTGCCTGGAAGTCTCTCCTCAATCAATCAACAGGGTCATGTGATATCCTGCCTCCTGGTGTGGAATCTCTGAGGTGTTAAGGTTTCCCAGCCTCTTGGCCTCTGGGAACAGCAGGTGGCTAAGATTTCCAATTAACTAACACGCTTTGAAGTCCCTGCCCCTCTTGCAACTCCTAAATACAGTTTCCCTGTCAGAGTTTAGACCGCTAGTGCCACCTTGGGGAATTTGTCGGTACTGCATCCATTTTTGAGTTGTCTTGAATTACTGCATTTCAATAGAGTGGTCTTTTGCTTGATAGTATAGGACCCTCGCTTAACATTGTTTTGATGGCATCCTTACAGTAGAGTGGTGATGTGGAACCCCCCACAAGAAGGTTGTATCTTTGGAGTGGTCTCGTGCCAACTGCGCAGTTCTCCTATTCTGGCGTGAATGTGAGCGGCGATAGCTAATCCCCACATCCTCCCAGTTTATTGATTTAGTTTGTTCTGGGATAGAATAATGGGCGGCGACAGCTCATCCCCACATCTACCCAGTCTATTGATTCAACATGGGTCAAAACCCTTGACACTTTGTTATGCGCAATATGTGATAGGTTCGGTATCAGGATGGGGCAAATAGTCAGGGTCTGTGCCTGCATCTGGTATATGGCAGGGGTAGTTAACGTGACTGTGCAGAGAGTTGATGAGCAGGTAGCTAGCAGAGTCCTAACTCTAGAAGGCAGCACAGACTGAGCGAGGTATAGCCGTGGGGAGTCTGCGAAGTTCACGTGGCGGTAGTTAGCTATGCATACTAATCAGTACTGGCATACAGACAATAATTTAGGCAGTTCAGTATTGCTTTGTGGCATCACTTGTAAAGTCATTGGAAGGGTGAGGAGAATCAAGATAGGAATAGCAGGATACAATCAGGGTGTACACTTTAGGCTATGCAATGGGCTAAAATCACAATGGGCATAGTGTATGCTACTGGACTGCTGGCGAGGGATAGGCTCACAAGTATAGCAGCAGGCCAATCACGTCGTGTTGTGGATGAATAGGAAGTCAGGATGAGGCTGTGAACACGAGGTGCAGAGCGGCCATTTTAAACTGCCTGAGCCTCATGGCAAACAATGGAGGCCAGCACAGTTATAGTTTAGGCTAGAACATTTGATAAGGTAGGCTAGGCAAACATAATATAGATGGAGTGCAGCTGCAGGGGCAGGCTAAGTCAGAGTAACATGAACGGCTAATCCAACAGTATAGTCAGTTAACAGTAGGCAGGTCTAACAAATGTAAAGGGCATCAACAATATATACTAGTGCATTGTATTGCGGCTAGTATCACCGTGGCGTATCCAGGGCTATCTGTTATCTAGGCCTATAAACAGGGTAAGACAGTCAAGGCATATGTTGAAAAAGAGGCAGATAATATACAGATAATAATAGTACCGCGGTTATGCATTTATAGGCAGAGTAGTGCAGGCAGTAGGTATATACTCATAGTGCAATCAAGCGGGTAAGGTATATGAACATAGGTCGAAGGACACTGGTAGGTAGCGAAGTGAAAGCAGTTCGAGGTGCGGCATATGGTGTCCAGGAGAGAGGCTGTGTTCAATCGATTGCAGTAGATTGCACAGTACCCTGCATGTACCTGGTCGCAGGTATGTTACCAGAGCTGGACAGACCGGAACTACCGGACAGAGGAGGCTTGCAGTCTCGGTTGTGTAGGATTATTTAGCGTGTTTTTGGAGTGCAGCACCACTGCATGAGATCAATGTATTGCTATAATGCGGTACAAGCAATTGCACCCTTTTTTTTCACCTGAAATGCCTCTGTTGCAGGAGACACATTTGAGGATTAATGAACTAATATAATTAACAGTACTAACATGATCCTAACTTCTTAATAATATAATGTGTTCTCAGTGCAAAATGAGGCAGGCTGAAAGTCATTTTAAACATGCACTTGGATTCATTTTTTTTTCTCTGTTCACTGTGTTAGCTGGATGCAAAATCTGCATGCCAGAAAATGAGTAGATACAGTTTCTAAACTGTATAAGCCAAGCCATTGTTTAAAGAAGGAGGGTATGACATGATAGAATTTTATTGGGTGCACTTCACCCTAGGGGCTGTAACAGAGGTTTCCTGAAGAATCTCGGGGAGAGAGAAAGGCAGTGGACATTTTTACACAGCTTGGGTGAGAAGCCTGAGGGGAGTTGCTGTGGGGCTGCCTGATTGAGGGGCGTCGTTCCAGTGTACTGCTGACTTTCACAGGCTGGAGATTCCAATCAATTGGCACCGGTTTGAGGACCAAAGAGTGCAGATTGGAACTGCCTGTCCTCGCCGGGTGTTACAAAGGGAAGTCCCGAGCCAGTTAAAGAAGGCGACCTGTCCAGAGAGTTTGCGTGCTGATCTGCTACAATTTTGCTGGTAATTATCTTACACAAAGCGAGAATGCGGTGTGTGAATGAAAGCTATTTCAGTCAGGCAGCGTTGCGATAGCTGCGTTCTAATGTTGCTATTCAGAATTGCAAGTCAACTGATGCACTGTTCTTTTTATTGTTGTGAAGAATCTAATGAAATGCCATGTATTTTGCAATTGCTTCTCTTGTGTTTATTCTAGAAAAGACTGCCTCGCAAAACTGGTAATGTATGATTTTGAAATGAAATTGATGTAAATCACAATCCGTGTAAAGGCTTCTATTTGCTTCTGTTTTTGTCTGCTACAGTTAGCCCACATCACCTGATAAAAGGGGAGGTTATTAGGTAATATATGTTAAGCATCCCATGTGGAAAAAGTTATGTTATGAGTAATTATAAATAGCTGTGTGCGTGGTTCCACTCAGTGTATGTGTGTGTGACTTCTGAGTGGAACACAATCTGATAGTCGGTTGGACGTACATGAGTCAACAGAGAAAGAGGCCTGTGGAAATAGTTTCACTAATGTAAATACATTTGTGATTATACCACATGTTATTGTGAATACGTTATGGAAGCATAGCTCACTGGTGTAGATAAATCAGTGATAACAGCCATAAGTGGCACTCCATATGAAAATTGTGTGTTCTTGGATAATGTAGAAGCCTGAGGCCTCTAGAGATCACAAGAACAGTCTAAACAAAAGAAAGGGGTTTTGTATGTTGGGGCCACAAATAAAACAAAGAAATTATGCTCATCACTATACCACAACGAAATGCATACCAACTAAATGTATCTGTGTACTGAAATAATGCATATCCACTATATTACTATAATACCAAACCCAATCTGAATGCAAGGAGTGATTATTGCTGAATTACTTTATTTTTGGTGGTAAGAAAATACCGCTAGGTCCCAAATCTACACAAAATACCCTACATATTTATGGTGCGTTGCAGGCCGGGAAAGTGATCATAGAGCACCTACTGGGCGTGGCAAGTGTGTCTCACACCGCCATCTGTACATTAAAGGGAACCCATTTCATAATAGCAGTGTGTCACTAAAAACGAATTTCAGAATGTCTCAAAGGGAAACCACATTCTCAGACCTAGTGCAATAGAGGCAAAGTTATTCGCACATGGGACGTGGTCATCAAACAGTACCTCGGAATGGCATGACCGCATTCAGGGTGAGGTGCAGAAAGAAAAACTAGACAATATTTTTGCAGAAGGCAGCATAATTCAGGTCTGCCTTCTAAGGTTATTAAATGCAGCCGATAAAAATGCAGAGAAAGACTGCTTGATACGGCTATGCGCCAAAATCTGGTTTATTTTGAATAGGTCCCTGCGAATGCAAGAAAATGACACCCAGCTAATTAACAGGTTAAAGACTGACTTAGATGGGGCAAGTAAAAATCAGGAAATGTTAAGAGCAGAATTGGATGTATGCCAAAAAGACATGCAGTTAAAATGCAGAGATGTTGATGTTCAATTGTCCAAAGGCAAGAAACGATTTGAGGACAGTGAACAAGAATTGATCTACTTAAAAGCATTGGTGGACCACATTAGACAAGATAAAGATGAGGTTGTGTCAGAGATGCAGATTTTACAAAAAGAACATTATGAGAAAGAAAGTGACCTCCAAAATGCGGAACAAGAAATGGTTAAAATGCTTCAAGAAAGAGACAAGAGGAATAAAGAATTTAATGAGTGCCAAATGCAAATGTGCGACATGCAGGAGGTAATTAATAAAATGAGTGATGAAAACAACTATTTGCAAAACGAAGCAAACAGGCTCCTTAAAAAGTGTAAGGACTAAGAACAGCAAATGTGCATTCCCATGTCCCAGGAGAGGCGGCAGGGTACCACATTCAATGGAGTTGAGGTGAATTCTATTTTTACCCAAAGGGCTAGTGCACCAGTGACTGGGCCGGTGACTGAACTTGGTTGCAGCGCCCTTGGGGGAATTGATACTCCCATTGGGGGCCGCCACCAATCCCATACACCTGGAACCAGGGTTGAGTCACCAAGTAGTGCAATTCCATGCATTGCAACAAGTAGTCCCATAAAGATAATGAAATCCATTCAAGCCCTGATCAAAACATTTAAAAAAGGAGGGGAATGCTGCATTGAGGATCACTTAGAAGCGGTTCATGACATTTTTAAAGCACTCCAGATACCTAAGGAACAGTACAGGCAATATTTTCATTTAACTTTAGATGCCCCGACGGCCAGTATTATAAGAGAATTGAATGAACAGCAGAATATGACATGGGCGGAGTTCGAAAAAGAGATTAGGCGTCATTTTTCTCCTTTCCTGTCATTGCAGGAGGCAAAGAAAGTCGCTTACACAATCACTGCTGGGCCTAATACATCCCCTCGCCAGTTTTTACAAGACTTAAAAAGAGCATTTTCTCGCTTTGATGTATCTTTTGACCCCAATTACAATGAGTTTAAAATTGCCTACTTCTATGGGCTGCAGAAAGACATCATATCCCAATTGGTCCGTGAATTTGACCGTGACAAGTCTCTGGATTGGATTGTACTCCAGAGCACAAAACTATATGAGGTACTCTATTGTCAGGGTAGAGAAAGTGATAAAATGAGAGATAATAGACCTAAATCTAAAGAACCCTCAGCAACAGTGATGGAAATCAGGTCAGTCAAAATGTCCCTTGAGTCTGCTCAAAGTCCAAGTAAAAATAATTTGGCAACTGAACAGAGGGGTAATCAACAAAGGTCATCACACACTGCACCAATGTTCCAATCACATGATCCTAGTAATAGGGAGAGTTACATCAGCCCCAGGTACTTAGGAGATAGGCCCCGGGAAGGCTATCGACCTGATATGTCAGGTATGAACAATAACCAGAGACAAAATCAGGATCAAAGAAATGATGGTCCTTATCAGACATTGAGGACACAAAGCAGATTAGATCCCAATACCATGATATATGGTTACCAGGATAGACCCCGATATGTGGATCGATTTGCTGATAATGGGAATCAACATAGGGGCCAGTACCCACAACCTGAGAGACAAGACATGAGACAGAACATGAACTACAATTCACGTCAGTACAATGATTCCCCACCAGGGGACTACAACCAAAGGATGGGTGCACCCCGCTCCGTCCACAAATGAATCAAGAGTTCAGGAACCATCCCAATAGAAATCATTCTCCTGAGAGGTATCAGAATAGATCCAATCAGGGAGAAAACAACCAATATTGATCTAGGCCACAGAGAGAGGATTCTAGAGAGATGGAAAGATTCCAGTGCCTCGAGGCCCAAGTGAAAATGTTGGCTGAGCAAATAGGAAAGCTCTGCACAACACAAAAACAGTCATCAAAGGAGGGGGCAGATGGCCATAGCAATGATCGGGGGGCTTCTGAAAAGTGACTAAGTACTTATGATACCTGCAGCGCTGAAAAGATAGTTTGCTCTGATGTAATTTTGCATAATGACTCTGAGATGCCGAATGATTTAAAAGTAAATACCAGTACATGAACATGTAACAGAAAATGCAAATACTTCTAAAAGAGAGGTACGGTTTAACCTAGAACTAAATCAAACATTGGCGATATGTACAAATGAAATAGGAAAACCTGAAAATCTAAAAGAACAAAGAGACAGGTTTAAGAAAAATGACTCATGCATGGGGAATACCAGTGAACCGGGAGTAAGTGGCGATGCTATAGCTCCTTCTCTGGGCAATCCAAACAATGACCAAACACAGGCAGGAAAAAGAAATGCTCAAAAGAAGGGTACAGGTCAATCACCTGAAGAATTCTTTGAACCACATATTTTTGAAGAGGTTAAAAGGGCTGGTACCATACTGAATAATCACAAATGCACAGAATTAGACAATGACAAATTGCCAAGTGATGTTGTTACACATGTTCAGTTGGAGGGTTGTAGTGTGACCTCTGATGATACCTGGATGGATGGGCGAACGGTGGCCACACTCCAAAAAACCTCTGAACATGGGGATATGAATAAAGACTCTCACAGAGGAATGAGCAAAAAGGAGGGAAAAATGTCTTTCCATTTACCGATGTGCTTAGCCAAAAGTGAAAAAGGCCTGAGAAAGGTGAGCCCTGAAATCAGTAAGAATTTGCATTTCCTATGTGTGTTAGAGGAAGTTGAAGACAGGTATTATGCTCCCATCATTGTGGAAGAAAAATGCCATACATTTGCAATGATTGACACTGGCGCACAGGCCACAATTATGTCTAAAGAATTAGTAAGGAGTATCAATGAAGGGAGATCCCCGCAGAATCAGATCACAGTAAAGGAGAATGAAGGTCCAGTGCATAATTTTAACGGGGAGGAGGTGCCTATTATAAGCGCCACCGAGGTTGACATAAAGATAGGTAAACACAGAATGAAACAGGAGGTATTGGTCACATACATTTGTGATATTCCATTTCTGATGGGAACAGATTGCCTGAAAAGATTATCTCCGCTCATAGATGGGGTGAATGGAGTACTGTGGTCCTTAACAAAAACCCACTGAGACCTAAGAAACTAAAATCACAAAACAGCAATATAAATGAATGTCACACCGTTGCAAAAACAAATGATGCAGTGGAGGTGTATCTCCAGAATAGTTGCATACCTAGCGTCACTGTTACATTAATGTGTCAAGACAAGATGCAGAGTGAAAATAAAAAAATACTTGTACAAATATACTTAGACCCAAGGAAAGAATGGCAAACTGCCATAGATGAGCACACCTTACATTTTTATTTAAAAGAGAAGACATGCAAACAGAATACTGCTCCTAGAGCAGGTTCAGAAAAACACATTACCACTCTTGCTGAAATACACATGGAAGATGAACAACCATGGGTTCATGTTGAGATAAATGACTATTCTAAAACAATAAAAGCCACTTTAGCGCTTGAACAGGAAAGGAGCTTCATTAATGAGAAATTGCTGCAGAAAATAATGGAAAGGGAGGAGATCCCGAAATTTAGGATTAAAAACCAGTATGTCTCTGGTTTAGACAGTCCAGACTTTGAAAACCGAATTGCGGGTAGATGCATGCTGAAAATTAGCATTGGACAAAAAACAATTTACCATAATGTTTGGATAGTGTGTGGAACGCAAAATGACTTTTACATGGACAATGACATCATGCACAGAATGTGTATGCTGCTAGATTTCCTTAATCAAAAGATATGGTCACACATAGGTGGGCCGGCACCTGAATTTGAAGACAAAAGAAGGGCTTATCATTGCGCACAGCTGGTCCCTTATGCAATTGAATTACAAATGAGGAAAGATACTGTTATCCCTGCGTTCACAAAGCAGTTTGCAATAACACTGAAATGCAAAAATGGACAGCAGATTAAAGATTCTGATGCATTTGTATGTCTGAATGAATCCATAAAACAGCAAGGCCTGGATTGTAAATACATTCCATTGGTAGATGTGGGTGAAGGGTCTGTAAAAATTATGGTGAATAATAAAGGTTATTAGAATATTCATTTAGAGGAAAACTCCCCAGTAGGAATGGCCATACAAAAATCACATTACACAGCTGATCTAAATAACATGGTGATTGGAAATATCCCTGAAAGGTATGTAGATGCTAATGGTGAATTGCCAGAATACCTGGACTCTCAACCCAAATGGATATTTAAAATTCATTCTGTGTACCCTTATGATTCAAGCGAGACAGTGTGCTGTCATCAAGCTGACTGCAAAACATTTAACTTAAATGAAAATGAAATAGAAAATCAGCCCATTGAAGTGGAAGCTGATTTGCCAAAACATTTAAATGTGGCAGCTTTACAAAGAGACACAGCCACACAATTAGAGGAAAGCGCCGAGATTCCCATGCCAGAACATTTTCCAGAATTTTCCAAAATGGTAGAAGTGAATGGGTCTAGTCAATAGTAGGGGCAGATAAGTTAAATAAAGATGGTTGATTATGATAATGGCATATAAACACTGTAATATATGTAAATATATATAAAAAAAATGGAAGCTA